>NC_043702.1:116492685-116532765 GCF_006229205.1 Suricata suricatta
TTAAACTCAAGAAACTAGAAAAAAGAACAGGAGAACAAATCCAATGAAATAAAGGAATATGTAAATAATGAAGGAAAGAAATCAATCGAACACACACATGAAAAAATAGGGAAAATAATCAAAACGACAAGCTAGCTCTTTGACAAAACTAATTATTTGCAGACCTTAAGGAAGAATGATTAGTAATGAGAAAAAGAAATGACTGTAGAGGAGACAGCAGACTGATGAGAGTAGGAGAAATAAGTTAATGAATTTAGAAACACAGAAATGTTGTATAAAAAGCAGGGAATGTGAAGGCATCACTAAGTAACAGAAAGTTGAAATAGTAGTCAAAGCCTCCCCTTACAGAACCCAGATCCAAATACTTTTACAGTGAGTTTGACCAAAAATCTAAGGAATAGTTCATCTCAATCTTATGCAAGTTTTTTTTCAGAAAACAAGAGAATATTTGTTCTTTATCCTATTTTGAGGAGCTAGTAATAATTTGATTCTACAAACAGATAAGAAGTTATAACAAACAAATAAACTCCTGGGTGATAAATAATCATAAAGTGTAAGTGTACATGTGAAAATCCTAAATGAAACATTAACTATCTTACTCCATTGGTGTATTAAAAAATCACACAGCGGTAAAGTGTGGTGTATCCCAGGGAAGCGGGAGGGATTGCACACCGGGAGAGTATCATACGAAGGAGACACGAGGACTAGAGGGAGGATGTGTCACTGTCAGTGTGATGGAAACCCCCAAGAGAAGACACAAAATCAGAGCTAATTTTGATTAAGAGAATTCAGCATTGTTGCCAGAGTCAAGATGAGCTTCAAATCAAAGGCATTTCAATATGCCTAAAATAAACTACTAGAAATATAAAAATGTGACATCACTTTCACCAAAAACTCTATAACACCAGAAAATAGCTGAGCATGTCGCTAGGCTGTGCCGCAGTGACACAGCTGAGGAGGGCAGGAGGGATGAGGCGGGAGGGGGGCGGGTGCGGGGAGCATAGGAAGTTCACAGAAGCCTCTCGCTCAGTCACCAACACCACTTCTAGTTCACAAAGGTAAAAAAGAAAGGGGGAGGGGCAGGTAATATCACTGTGTAAATTTGGGCAAAGAGACACAAACTAATTTTCCTCATTGTTCATATTAGGGAACTAAAAGATAATTAATAAGTAGGAGAATATGGATCTTCACATAAAAATGTACAAAGTTACCCCTTAGAGTAAAGATATTAACCTGCAGAAACATCAGTAGAATAAAACAAAACTAAAAAACCACTTTTCTCTGTAGAATTTATAAAGTTTGAAAATAAAAACACAGTCCAGAAGTATACAAGGCAAACAAAAAATGGAATTACAGTCCTACCAAAGTGGAATTCAAGCCAAAAAGTCAGTAGACAAGAAATACAAAAGCACTGTGCATTATTATTTTTTAATATTTATTTATTTTTAAGAGACAGAGAGAGACACAGAGCGCCAGCAGGGGAGGGGCAGAGAGAGAGGGAGACACAGAATCTGAAGCAGGCTCCAGGCTCTGAGCTGTCAGCACAGAGCCTGACGCGGGGCTCAAACCCACAAACCGTGAGATCACGCCGAGCCGAAGTCGGACGCTCAACCTACTGAGCCAGCCAGGCCCCTAGCGCTGTGCTTTATTAAAGGCTACAACTCATACAATGACTTGGTGTTGATGTTTATATATCAAACGACATAGTAACAACTAGAAGAAAGCAGAAACTGTAAGCGTAAACATAAATGTGCTAATAGGAGACATTCACTCACTTTTCTGGGCCCAAGGAAAACACGTCTGGCTAGAGGGACACACAACATAATCAATAAGACAGAGAAAATGGGGTTGAGGGTTCAGCTAAGGTACTTTTGTTCTTCCCAAGAGCCCCTGGGGACATGAAGCCACCAGAGCAGCCCTCCCGCCAGCGCTGCCTGGACAGCAGCCCACGGAGAGGGGAGCAGGTGGGAGCTCCTGTAGGTCTTCCCCGCCACCCAGGGCCTTCCCCGGACGCACAGCTTAGGAAGGATCCCCGTGGACCTTACCAAGACCCTGCTGTGTTTGCTGCGACTTGACCAGTCCAGCCTTAGCCTGGAGACCCCAAAGTAGGCCAGCCCTGGACCCTGATGAAGGCATGTGTGTGGGGCCCGCCTCTCTCTGCCTGCATCCTGCCCTGAGGGGCCCTGGAGGCCTGTACAGGGTACTTCCTCCCACACCCGTAATAAGCATCTCGATTTCAGTGTCTCTCGTGGTCTTCTGTTGAACCCTGGCTCCCCCTCCCACATCCTGTACTCCAACTAACAAACGTTAATTTAACAGAGTCATAACAAATGGAGATCAACTGAATTCTGTCTACATTTGCCGTGGATAAGAGAACATACCTTTATTTTTTCATGTGGGAATATTCACAAAAATAACCTATATATTAGGCCGTTAAAAAGTCTAAATTAAATTCTTGAAGGGAAAAAAACCAATGATCATATCCTCTGAACATAATTCAGTAAGGCCAGAAATTAGTGACAAAATCAGAAAATAAAAAGATCCTTTACCTGGAAATTAAAAGCATGAAAAACCTCTTTCTTAAAAGAACACTTAGAAGGGGCGCCTGGGTGGCTCAGGTCATGATCTCACGGTTTGTGGGTTTGAGGGCCATATGGGGCTCTGTGCTGACAGCTCAGGGCCTGGAGCCTGCTTTGGATTCTGTGTCTCCCTCTCTCTCTGCCCCTCCCTACTCACATTCTGTCTCTCTCTCTCTCAAAAATAAACAAACATTAAAAAAAAATGCTTAGGAAAAAAAAGGAAGAATTAGCTATCGAAATTCTGAGGAAAAATGCTTAGGAAAATCCTACCTACCTAAACTTAAACATACATAACTAAAGCAGTGCTTAGATGAATTTACATAGTTTTATGAACTTAAATTAGTAAAAACCTAAGCTTCAGGAGTTAGACATCTTCCTCAAACAGCTGGACAGAGAAAAATAACACAAAACCCAGAGGAATAAAGGAAGACACTTAAAAATATTAATTTGGATATTGAAAGACCAGAAATCAAACAGATGTAGTAAGTAAATAAAAAGCTGTTTTTCTGAAGAAATCGATTAGATAAACTTCTAGGAAATCTATGTAAAGAAGAAAACCCAAATTAAGAAAATAAATGACTGGGCAAATAACGTCAGAAATTGGAAACCGCAAGAGTATTAAGGTAGCGGCTGACTCAGCTCCTTACGGCACATTTGAGCACTGGAACGAAACAAGAATGTCATCCAGTTTAACGAAATTGTCCCAGGAGGGATAGGAAACCTAACAAGACCAGAACCATGAAAACTATCCTGTCATAAAATTCCTGGTCTACTTGGGTTTTTTTTTTTTTTAATGTTTTTTAAATTTATTTTTGAGAGACAGAGAGAAGCAGTGCGAGCAGGGGAGGTTCAGAGAGAGAGGGAGACACAGAATCTGAAGTGGGCTCTAGGCTCTGAGCTGTCAGCACAGAGCCCGATGTGGGGCTCGAACCCACGAACCGTGAGATCATGACCTGAGCCGAAGCTAGACGCCTAACCAACTGAGCCACCCAGGTGCCCCCCCTACCTGGTTTTCAAGGAAAATTCTCCCAAATCTTCCTACATAACCTAACAAATGATCTTCTTTCACTGTTTCCTGTGGCCTTCAAATCATACGTATTTTCTGCCTGTTGGGTATGGAGTTACGAACTTTGCTTATACCCGTATTTAAGGAGCAGATAATTATGAAGGTGTTACAACTACAAACTAGTGAAACTATGTATTGTAAAATAACCTTTAAACAGTGTTCTTACAAACTTGGCAGGGTCCCAAGGAAAGGAATCTGTGGGTTTGACCGCCTGATACCAGATAGAGGCCCAGGAGGAGCCCAAGAACTTGGAGAATCTGGGGCGGAAGAAGGCAGAAGGAGACAGGATGGGAGGTACTGGATGCATGAGCTGGTTGGGCCAGACTGTGAAGGGCAGCGTAAGAATCTACGTCAGGGTAAGTGGCTTTGCTTTGCTGATGGGGTCAAACGTATGTTTTGGAGAGCACTGCTGGCGGCCACAGGTCCCTCATGAAGCCAGAGGCAGGCTCCCAGTATGAGAGCTGTCAAGGTCCCAACAACACTAAGGAAATGACCGTAAGGCTGCAGGTGTAAGAAGGGAAATAGAGGGCTCCACAATCACAATTCCTAATTTTTTACGATCACAAAATATTTACACGTTAAAGTCTTTTTTTCATAATTCTGATCCAAGTTGATCCTTAAAGCACCCCTTTAAAGGAGGAAGAGAAAACATTACCACTCCAAGATGGGAAAACCAGGGAACAAAATATGGGGTCCCTTCTTTGCCTGAAGCTACAGTCTGTTCTTCGTCGAGGCTGTTTTCTCCCAAGGGGAAAATATACGTGCAAGTGTTTTTATCCCCCCCCCAGTTATAACAGGAAGAACTATAATATTTTTAACTTAAATCACATTTTTTGATCATAATCAATATTCATCTAAATCATCTCTGATGATTTTCGAGTCTTGTTACCTCCAAGGCAGCCTGATTTACAGTCAAAACTGTTGCTCCAGGAAAAATGTCTGCTATAATCTTTTCAAAAAGTGGGACATCTTGCGGGAGAAATTTTGGTAAACGAGCTTCTCTAATAGCTTCAATAAGGATCAGACTTTCATCCGTTTCAGAAAGATTGCCATTAGCGTTACTGGCGTGGAAGACAAAACATGTAAAGAGCAGGTTAGCAGTCACGCTCTGCTGATATTCAAGGCCATTCATGATCTTTTTCAGAGATGGGCATCCCCACATCCTTTCCTCCTCCCCCTCACTACAAAGCAGCCATGTGGTGTGTGTGGGTGAGGTTGATCTGGTCCCCAGCTCCAGAGATGGGCCCTGGCTGGTCTCGAACACTCAGGATAATGCCATTCCCCGTCGCCGGAGACGTCAGCTCGCAGGCCATGTAGCTGGGAACAATGGCCAAGACTACGCTACAGTCCCGGTCCTGTGAAGACCTGACGGCTAACATAACAGGTCCAGGGGCCATGCAGGCAAATGGCCGGCTGCCCCTGCCGCTCCTGGTCACTGGCTGTCACCCTTGCCTGAATCCCCTCTGTGCAGATCTGATTTCTTGTCCCACTAGCTTCAGGCTCAGACTGTAGTCTGTCTCTGATTTGCCCAGGCTGTGTGTTCAGGCCATGGCTATAAGGGGGTTTTGAAAGGCAAGAATGGGGCCTAACGAATATTCCTTAAAGGAATATGATCCCAGCTCTGGTCCATGGCAGTCACGAGGACACACGGATCCCAGTGACCCCTGTGTTCAGAGTGGTTCAGGACCCCGATTCAGTGGGGCAGAACACTCAGGGAGCCTTACAAACCACGAGAAAGGGGGCCAACCGAGCCCGGACGGGCAGGGCTGTGGTGCTGACAACACAGAGAAATAAAAACGAAACCAGCATCCTCGGAGCAGACCCCGCCCACCTCTGGATTTTCTGAGAGAAACAGAAAATTCCCTCTATTGTTTAAGTGTTAATTGTCACAAAGGGCTCCAGATGTAAAAGTTGTCACATAATATGTTGCCCCAAACAGCACTTTACACATTTAACCCTTTATTACATATTCTTGTGTATGAATCGGGGAATCGAAAGAAAGAGCTGCATGTGGCCTGATACAACCGTAGAGATGCAAAGGAAGAAGAAGAGTTTCTGTGCAAAGTGTCCTTCCCATCTCGGGCTGACGACGGTCCTGAAATTCTTCATCAGGATGGTGGTAATTTTTAAGTCTTTGATCCTTAATAAAGATACCTAATAGCTAACATTTATTAAGTGCTTTTTAGTGGGCAATTAGCCTATTTTTGTTTTTTTTTTTTAAGCTTTACTTTTGAGAGAGGGTGAATCAGGAGGGGCAGAGACGGCAAACAAAATCCGAAGCAGGCTCCAGGCTCCGAGCTGTAAGCACAGAGGCTGACGTAGGGCTCAAACCTATGAACCGTGAGATCATGACCTGAGCCGAAGTCGGATGCTTAATTGACTGAGCCACCCAGGTGTCCCTAAGATACAGTTTTTTTTTTTTTTTTTAAAGAACAAGTTCTTTGGGGGGGGAAATAACTAGGGATTTTGTGCACTGGTTTCTTCCTCTTCTTTCACATTCTTCAACACCCCTGGATAAAATGTGCTCTGAGAGCTCCCTGTTTTATCCTGCCCTCATTACTTAGATTTTTACAAATTATTGTCCCTATGTTGTACAACTCTCTTTGACCTAACACTCAGTCGAAACTCAACTTACCATTTTAACTCCCATTTCTTCTTTCCAGCCAGTATTAAAATGGTCTTCAGAGACTTCAAGCCAAAATCATAATAAACCTATAAAGCATTAAAATATTGGAATTATTAAGTTTCTCAGGGAAAAATGGGATGACCTGGAAACAAATGTGTATCCTACACAGATAAATCCCTAATCATGTATACTGTGGTGAAAGAGACACGATGTAACTCAAGAAAGCCTCCATTTCTTTCAATACCCTCACTTCCATCCCAGACTGGTGCCCCTAAGCCTCCTTTCTTTTTTCAAGGAAAAGTTTATTTTGAGAGAGACAGAGAGCTCGCAGGGGGATTGTGAGATCATGACCTGAGCTGAAATCGAGAGTTGCACCCTCAACCGATTGAGTCCCCCAGGAGCACCCCTAGGCCTCCCTCTATAAAGCAGGTTTGTTGTCCAAACCATGTTGGGTTACAGATAAATACTCTTTATGCCGGCATAACCCACAACAGTCATTCCCAGACCCTGCTGCTCAGATCGGCAGCGTCAGCAGCGCTTGAGAGCCCGTCAGGACCACAAATTCTCAAGCGCCACCCTGACAATCAGAAGGCCGGTCGTAAAGCTCAGTGATTGGTGTTTTAGCTGGTCCTCCCCCTCATTTCAAAGCACAATTAAGTGTGAGAATCAGTGCTTTCTCTATGCAGAAAGCGGTCCATCAGGATCGTCTCCAGGTCCCAGAGGGAAGGCTCAGAGCCCTGCCCGATTTCACACATCACCGAAGTCCACCCTGGCTCATGAACTTGGTGTGCTAACGGGATTCCAGCTCCATGACTGCCCCAGGTCATCCCTGGGCCAGTACCAAAGGAGTCTCATTTCAAGTCTTACACGATCCCTTTTATTTTGGGGAAAGCAGTTTGTTACCTGTTGTGAGAGCTGTTTCCTAGCTAATTCGTAAACATTAATCAGCTTTCCAGAGAGGGATTTTGCAGATTTGAAGCCGACTGAAAACAGCATTACTTCAGCAATCATTTGATAATGTGGAGCCATCATTGCCACTGGGCGAAACAGAGATTTTAAGTTATCTGGGAGTTCTGCTTGCCCTTTGTACCTTAAGCGGGTGAGACAGAGAAACCAAAAAAAACCCCATTACTTTCCAGTTTTTCTAAAGAGGAATGACACAATATAGTTTTCCTCCAAATAATCTGGTTAGCCTTCTATGTGACCTCTATTTGTTTTTCTTAAATTTTTAATGTTTATTTATTTTTTACAGACAGAAAGAGGCAGTGTGTGGGGGGGGGGAGGGGCAGAGATAGAGGGAATCCAAAGTAGGCTCCAGGCTTCCAGCTGTCAGCCCAGAGCCTGACACGGGGCTCGAACTTACAAATCGGGAGATCATGACCTGAGCCTAAGTGGGACGCTTAACCAACTGAGTCCCCCAGGTGCTCTGCATGACCTTTATCTGAAGACAAATTTGCAAGACAGTTTCTTACTGTACTTTTTGTCTCAAGAGCTTCTGCCTTTACCATCTTTTCTTCCTGTGTCTTGTCCCGTGAGGCCCCACTTCCCCTCAGCCAGGGGCCATCCACATTCCCTGAGCCCGCCTAGCCTCCACTCTTCGTAGCCACCATATTCCATTCCCTCTGCTAGTCTCCCCACCCTCCCTTTTTGGTCTGTCTTCTTTGTGACAAACTGCCAACCTTTTCCTTTCCCTCTGGCTATTCATGAAGTGAAAAAGTCCCTCAGTCAGAAACATCCCTGTGGATAAGTACAGAGCCCTTTAGAAACGTGTGGGTGGAGAGATTCAGGTGCTGGAAGTGAAGGGTAGATTACAAGGTCAGACAACTGCATCATGGCGTGGGCTGGGCGTGGGGAGCTGTGGGGAGGTGAGCACAACCTGCTCGTCCCACTTCCTCTGTGTCCCATGGTCTTTGCAGGCACGACCACTATTTCTTAACCAAACACCTGCTCTCCCATCTCCCCGTGAGATGTAAGAAAAGGATTTTGACCTGTCTCCACTCCCAGCACAGATTAACCGATACTTACTCAGGATTCATGGTGACAAATATTGCACAAGACATATTGATACGAATTTCTTTTCCTTCCAGTACAAGCCTAGAAGACATTGGAAGGGTTTCAGAATGAGCCACCCCCCACCCCCCGCCCATGTGCCAGTTTGGTATGTGGATTATTTTTAGCTGAAAACAAGGAAGGCCCAAAAAACTCATAAGTTTTAACCTCCCCCCTAACTGCTTTTAAGAATTTAGATAGAGGACCTAGTCCAGAAAGAGAGCTGTCACCAGAGACAGCTACAGAGAGCGTGGGCTGGGCGTGGGGAGCTGTGGGGAGGTGAGCACAACCTGCTCGTCCCACTTCCTCTGTGTCCCATGGTCTTTGCAGGCACGACCACTATTTCTTAACCAAACACCTGCTCTCCCATCTCCCCGTGAGTTCTCTTCCTTCCCTCTGAAGCCCCAGGCCCCTTCCCCCTTCTCCTTAGCTCGGGACAGCATACAAACCTTAACCATATTTGAACCTCTCACATCTGTGTGAGGCTCCCCTAGGTATGAAATTAAATTTTTCTGTTAATTTATCTTACATCAGCCAAAAGAACCTAAAAGAGTAAAGGAAAAATATTCCTCCCCTGTACATTATGATTCACCACTAAGAGGACAGTTTTCTCTAAGCCAAAGTCTGTTAAAACTATAAGTGACCTTGGGAACTTTCCTAAGGCTGTTTTACATTTAAATCCAAACAGCACAGACTGGGGAAAACAGCATTAAGAGGGAAAAGAAGAGGCTTATCTTGAGCCCAAATTGCGAGCCCTGCTGGGGTTCATATTTGTTTGATCGTGTGTGAAGTTTTGTGCGGCCTGAGGTTGGAAGGCACCCGCCTGAATGAGCAGATTTAACCGGTAAAAAAACCCTGGGAAACCCTCGGACACAGGGTTCTCCCTTGGTTACACCGTGAAGCAGAGTGGTCACGGCACAGAGAGTTCCTGCTTTAGCCTGGAACCCAGCCCGCCCTCAACTCCCCAATTCAGTAACCTTGGGAACGTTGTGAAGGGGAACCCTCAGCATGGACGTCAGTGCCCTGCCGTCAGCACCAGATGAGGGACCACGGAGAGAATTCCTCTGGTGATTTATGGACATCTAATACTGGGGGGGGGGGTGTCAAAGCAGGAAAGGAAGAACACTGGGAACAAAGCCTGAGGACCCCCATCATTTTTTAAAGAAGTATTAGATTGTAATAGACATTTTAAATCTACAAATCCAATTATGCCCATAAAGTAAATCATGCAAGTTCCTAAATTTACCTGTTGAAAAAGCCATTTTTGCCTGGATTAGTAACATTAGTAATCCGAACAAACAGTATTTTTACAGGATTTTTTCAATACAAATATACTAATTCAGAGTAATGGGCTGAGGGCCGTAGGTGTGTGGCCAGTCTAATTTTATTTTTTAAAAAAGATGCAGAATTAAAAATAAAAGACTTTGGTTTCTTCAAATGAAATAGGTACTAAGAGAATTTAAGCCCTGATGTAAAAGTGATTGGAATATATTTGCCACCTTGTCCTGGGGGCTCTGAAGACTGTTCCAAGGCTGGGAAGGAGCTTGGATCCCTCCCCCCCATATTTGGCATGAAAGTTAGTTTACATATCTTTGCACTTTACTTGACAAGCAAAGGAGACATTCAAGATAAATGTCATTCCTTTTGGTCTGTGTTTGGGGGGGGGGGGGACCAACCCAAATACTGACTATAGAACAAATATTTGATAGAAAGTAAGGAAACGAATTGAACCAATACCTGACCAAATAGCTGTCTTTTGCGGCCTTAATTGTTAGGATCTGCGACGCAATCACAGAGAGGACTCGCACATCAATCCTACTGAACTCGTCCAAACAGCACCATGCTCCCGACTGAACCAGTCCGAGGAAGAGTTTCCCCATGATCTTGAAAAGAATTATTACACGGGTGAACGCTCTCCCAGGGCCAGGGTTCCGCACCCACATTTTGCCTTTTACTCGAACAGGTGCACAGCCTCCAGGCACCAGGCCCATGCAGCAGGTGCTCAACTCTGCAGGGCAGGCCGGTGCTGGGGGTGCTCTGGGGCGTGGGCAGGGTCCCCACGGCACAGGGGGTTGTGGAGGGCAGGCTGCTGCTGTGTGACGCCCTGAAGGCCTGCAGGGGGCTGGCTGGTAATTCTCGCTCCCAGGGAGGCGCTCAGTCTGGAACCTCCCAATACATCAAGGCTGGCCACAGAAACAATGGAAAACTCCATAGGCCCAGCAGAACCTGTGTGGATTCAGACAGGCCAGGGGACCGGAGCGCTGGGGTGCAGGGGACGGGTGCACATGTGGGAGCTCCTCTGGGCATGGCATGGGGATTGGTTCTCCCCAGTGGCTGCAGGAATCACATCGTGTCTTTATTGAAAATTTTGATATTTGATCAATCATGGGGTTTGGGGCACTAATTTTGATTCTAAAGAAGTATTGCATTAAAATATTGTTTATCTTGATTAGCAGGCTTCTCGGCTCCCCCTCGGGTTTTGCGTGGGCAGGTGCCTCAGTCCCCTCGCTCCGCAGCCCCGTTCCCCCCACCCCCTCACCCCACCAGAAGGAGACAAGAGGCTCTGCTTCCTGAGGGTCTTAATGATACCAGTGCAATCAGCTTGTTTAGATCTTACTGATATTTTTGATGTGCTAAGTGAGCACAAACTGAAGAGGCAGGGTCTCACCATAATGGACTTTGAACCGCAAATAAACCGGCAGTAATAAAAGGTAACTGGTTTGAACTTAACATGCAAGACAAAATAAACTGGAGTGTTTCGAAACTTCAAGTACATTTTTGAGAGGCACAGAGGTACACGAAATTTCCACAAATATTTCAGAATGTTATGGGCTACATCTTAGGTTGTGTGCAATCAAAACAAGGCTGACAGAAACTCGTGATCATCCATTACAACTCTGACTCACATTTCTGTGTTAATAGCCACTTTGTTCTTAGTGGTTACCTCTTCAGCAAATAAAAGTATAAGGTTAGAACTTATAAATTTACATTAATAAAGCGGTACTCTTAATTTCTTTATATATTCACGTCCCATAACAGATTTTGTTTGGAAAGATACTCCATCAAAATGTTTGAAACCACTGTCTTAAGTAGTTCAACTGCATAATGTTTTAAGTCGCAATTACATTAATTTAAAAGAAGAACATTTGCAGTTGTTAATGTCTCTTTAAGAGAACCATTTTCCTTGTTCTATCAATCCTCAGCGAACTATTTATGTGTACGGTATTTTTTTCTGCATATATATGAATAGATTTTACCTTATAATCCAAATCCTCAAAACAGTTGAACACCACACAATGTTTGCCTAAGGCCTAAGAAACAAAAACATTATTTTAGTATATTTCTTGACATCTGACACAAAATGCTAACGCTAAAACTTCTGGTAATAAAATGCCTTTACTCTTCTGAGAAAACATTGCAATATAAGCATGAATTACCTACCAAATTTAGAAATACACAAAACCTCGTCAATTTGTTAAGTTGATTAGTACACGGAACACTAAGGCCCTGTTTTTTAAAACACACCAACTAGTAACTAAGAAAAAAGCATTCCAATGTCATTCCAGGGGCCTCACACATCCTCTGCGTTCATCAGTCACTTCTCTGTCTCTGATCTCCTTCATTCACACACATACACACACATGCACACACATACACACACAATGCTATTAGTTACAAAGACTACATAAAAGTCTGTGAGGGGGGGCTCAAAAAATGTATCACCCTTAAAAGAAAGGGGACAAGACCACCATTCACATCCTCAGTACAGTGGAATCCCAAACGCGAGGCTCACTGGGTTCCCAGAGAGGCCAAGTCCCAGTGCACTGTGGACACTTAAAAATTAAAGGATGAATTATATGAATTAATGAGAGTGGCGAGGTGTCTGTTAATTGTTAGGAACATCTCAATAGCAGGAACGGTGTAAATTTAGGATCCTGTTAAAGTCTGTGTATTTATTCTGGATACAGAAACCACTTACTTTTGCTAGATCTTTGACACTCGCGGTTTTGCCCGTGCCGGTGGGCCCAGCAGGGCAGCCTCCGAGATTCAGGAGCAGAGCCGCCGTGAGCGTGAGCCAACACCTGCTGGTGAGGGGTGTGAGGACCAGCCTGGGGGCACAGCCCAAGTACTCATAGCCGTACGTGAAGCTGGCATCGCCTTGAGACACGCAGCACAACTTTTGTTTTTCGTTCCACTGATACTGCAAATGCCTGAAAATGGTATTTTAAATGCTGGTGTTGTTTGGGTAAAATTGTTTTTAGTTTTTTGCACATGTAGAAACTTTAAATAAAGACTAAAAATGGGATGCTGACTAAAAACCAAATACAAACATTAAAATACAAATGGCAAGAGTTATGGAGAATTCAACAATGACATCAGACAGGAAACATGAGGACTCAGAACTTTACAAGCTATGAGCACGTTCCTGGCGAGGAAATCGGCCTTGCGGAATCTTGCTGCCTGGTGGGATGCGGGCAGCACTAATGGAGGATTCATAGAAGAATCAGCCCTCTGAGGTTTATTACAGTTCTCAGCATAAACGTGGCTGAAGACATTACTCATTGTTACCAAGACCCTTACTATAAGGGTACCTTTGTTCTTAGTATCAAACAAAACTATTGTATTTATCTTACGACCCCATCAATTGTGTGATAACTAAATCTTCTCTTCTATAAGAGGCTCTGAGTAAAACTTGTGACGCATCTATAGCTTTACAGGATGTGTTCTTCCCCACCCCATTTTTATCGAGATATCGGTATACACCTCTGTTAGTTTAAGGTATACACACAATGAATGATTTGATACATGTACACAGTGTGAAAGAAATACAATAAACTTAGGAAACATCCCTTGTTCACATAGTTATGAATTTATTTTTCTAGTGATGACATCATTTTAAGATCTTCTGTCAGCATCATTCCAATAAATTAGGTGCCAGGCTATCCATTGCAGCCCGGAACGCATTTATCTTATAACTGGCAGTTGGCACTTTGACCTCCTTCATCCGTCATCCACCCCAGCTCCATTCCCGGCCTTTGGACACCCCCAATCTCTTCTCTGTTTCCATGAGTTCAGTGTTTTGGGGTTTCCCATATAAGTGGGGTCAGAGATTATCTGACTTGTTTCATTTAGCGTAATGCCATCAAGGTCCAACCATGTTGTAGCAAATGGCAGGATTTCCTTCATTGTTTATGGCTGTGTGACATTCTATGCTATACATGGTCCACATTTTCTTTTTAAAAATTTTTTAAATGTTTATTTTTGAGAGATACAGAGACAGAGAGAGAGAGGGGCAGAGTGTTAGACACACAGGATCTGAAGCAGGCTCTGAACTGTCAGCACAGAGCCCGATGTAGGACTCAAACCCACAGACAACGAGATCATGACCTGATCCCAAGCTGGTCACTTAACCAACTGAGCCATCCAGACGCCCCTACATTTTATCCATTCATCAGTTACTGAATGTCTTTTATAACTAACGGTACAATGGACATGGGGTACAAATATCTTTTCGAGATAGTTATTTCATTTCTTTAGGGAAAATACACAGACATGGAATGGCTGGATCACACAGTAGTTGTATTTTTAATCTTCTGAGAGACCACCATCCATTTCCATAGTAGGTACACCAATCTATATTTCCATCAACAGTGTATGTGTTTTCTGCACTGCCATTCCACAATTTGTTACTTCTGGTCTTTCTGGAAATAGGCATTGTGACAGGTGTTGAGGTGGTATCTCATTGTGGTTTTGATTTGCGTTTCCTTGGTGATGAATCGCGCTGAACAGTTTTTCAAGTAACTGTTGGTCATCTGCATTTCTTCCTAGACTGCATGTCCATTCAGTTCCTCTGCCCATTTTTTAGTCAAAATATTTTGTTTTGCTATTGAGTTGTAGGAGTTCTTTATATATTTTAGATATTAACCCCTTATTAGATTAATGGTATATTTTCTCTCATTGCATAGGTGACCTTTTTAATGTACTGATGGTTTTCTTTCTTGTGCAGAAGCTTTTGGTTTAATGTAGACTCATTTGTTTATTTTTGATTTTGCTTCCTTTACTTTTGGTGTCAAATCAGAAAAACTGTTGCCAAGAGCAATAACAAGGAATTTACTGCTCATGTTTTTGTGTAGGAGTTTTATGGTTTTATGTCTTACGTTCAAGTTTTGAATCCATTTCAGTTGATTTCTGTGAGTGGCATGAAGTAAGGGTCCATTTTTATTCTTTGCATGTAGCTGTCCAGCTTTCCAAACACCATTTATTGATGAGACTATCTTCCCCATTGTCTATTCTTGGCTCTTTGTCACAGAATATACATATATTTCTGGCTTTCTGTTTTGTTCCATTGGTCTGTGTCCATTTTTATGCTAATACCATCATGTTTTGATTACTGCAGCTCTGTAATGTAGCTTGAAATCAGGAAGTGTGACACCTCCTTCTCTGCTCTTCTTTCTCAAGTCTGCTTTGGATATTTGAGGTCTTTTGTGGTTCCACACAAATTTTAGGATTTTGTTTTCTATTTCTGTGAAAACTTCCATGGAATTGAGAAAGTCTGCATTGAACCCACAGATACAAGAGTAGGGACATTTTAACCATATTATTTCCCTTCAACCCTTGATCATGAGTTATCTTCCCAGTGATTGGTGTCTTCTTCAATTTCCTTCATTAAAGTCAGAAGAGTTTGCAGTGTAGATGCCTCACTTCCTTGGTTAAATGTGTTCCTAAGTATTTTATTCCTTTGGCAACTGTAAATGGGACTGTTTTATTTTTCTTTCTGATAGTTGACTGTAAGTGTATAGAAATGCAACTGATTTTCATATACTGACTTTGCCACCTGCAGCTTAACTGAATTCCTTTATTAGGACTATTGGTCTGTGGCGTCTTTAGGGTTACCTACATAGAACATGTCACCTGCAAACAGTTTTATTTCCTTCCTTTCCAATTTGGATGCATTTCATTTCTCTTTCTTGCTCAACTGCTCTAAGACTTGCAGTACTATGCTGAGTAAAATGGGGAGAGTGGCATCCTTGTCTTGCTCCTGATCTTGAAGAAACAGCTTTCAGCTTTTCACTGTGAGTATGACATTAGCTGTGGGCTCATCACATACCGCTTTCATTGTGTTGAGGTAAAGGAATGCTAAATGAAAGTAAAGAGTAATTTGCTGTCCTCAGACCCAGCATTTGTTTTATGATTCAAGTACTAAATCATAATTTTAGTAGAATTGTAATTCTCATGGCTTTATCCCCCATGAATCCTCCCTTAGAACAGAGGTTCCCAAACTCTCTTGACTTACTGCACACGTAGTGTATCAGCAAATTTTTCCTGATTATCATAGACCAAAATAAGTATTTCACAGTTCATTTCATTAATTTTTAGTTCCAAAGCAACTTAAAAGGTATTTTTGTCTAAATGACTTGGTGTCTTATTTTCAAAACTATATACGAATAAACTGAAAGAAAATCATTTTAAAAACTTAGATTTTTTTTTAATTTTTAGAGAGAGAGGGAGAGAACACAAGTGGAGGAGAGGGGCAGAGAGGGAGAGAGAGAAAGAGAGGGAAGAAGAGAGAGAAGGAGAGAGAGACACGGGGGAGGGGGAGAGGGAGAGAGGAGTCTCTTTCTCCACACTAAGTGTGGAGCCTGAAGCAGGGCTCAACCCCATGACCCTGGGATGACCTGAGCCAAAAGAGCTTCTCCAACTGTGTTACCCAGGTGCCCCAGAAGAAAATCATCTTTATTTCATTGTTAAATAATCAGTTACTTACTAATGGGATATGTGTACGTGTTGCACACTGCACAATTTCTCAAACCTTAGAATCAGATAGTATAGTGCCAGTCTTGTTTTCTATGCCATGTTAATTTTAATTTAGCACTTACCTTTTTTTTTTTTTAATCAGGGAAACAGTCCAAAACCTTCACCTTTGCAAGGAGAAGAAATCACTGACAGGTTGTAGCATGGTCTAACGTTAAACCTGTCAGTTTCTCTGAGTTACTAGTTTGCCTGTGTCTGACAAGCATTCTGTATCCCTCTGAGTCCTTCAAAAGTTTAACAAGTTTTGTTCGTGGTGTCCTGTGAGTTCCCTGTGGTACCTCGGGTCACGTTGGCATGTAATTTGGGAAGTGGGGCCCTAGAATCACAGGTGCTCACAGAGTTTACTGGAGTCACGTCTTTTCCACGTTTCTTTTCTACGTATGCTCTTTCATCCTTCGTTTTCACTCTCCAAGAGTTACTAGCAAAGTAACGAAGACATACCAAATTCTGGGGGATAGTTCATAAAGATGACACGTTTCCTTGGCAATACACTTATACACCTGCAGGCAGATGAACACCTAAGTATGTGTCAAAGAATGAATTCAGCTAAAATCTACTCAAGTGGTGGTAGTCAAACACATCAGCCTCTCTGCTCCATTTTCCCTAGAGTTTAAAGGAAACTGTCACATCAAAAATTAGGAAATTTATACTAATGCAGAATTTCTTAACAATGAACTTTTCTTGAGAATCAAAGACCCTACGCTTTTCCATGAACAGAGGAAACTTTAGAGAAAAATGCGATCTGAAGTTTGAAACTTCATATTTATTATAGGACTTATATGCCTGATCTCTTCTCCCCAAAGCTGGTGCCTCTTCCTACAGCTGCATTTGCACACAAAACACCACGTATGTGTGAGTACACACTACCAGGCTCCTGGTGGGAGAACCGGGTTCTGAGTTAGCGACCTGACTTGTGTTCCAGAGCCCACAGTGCATGGCGGGGCCGCAAGGCTGTCGCTGCCCACTGAGACCCGCCCTCTGGCTGGACGTCAAGGGAAAATGCCACCGCCAGGCCAAGGAGGCGAAGCAGAACGAGGCTCGAACACGGAAGAAAGACAGCGGAAAAGAGGAGCGGCAGAGGCGTGCGGTATCCAAACCGACACGGTTCGCTCAGAACTTCTGTACGTCCTGGAAAAGCAAACGTCAGGGCAGACAAAACTGGAGGCAGAGAATTAATTTACCTCGGGGCAGCCCTGGGACGAGTCCTGTAGGTGGAGTTACGATCGATCGCGTCTGCTCACCTGGTCCACTCAAAGTCGTCGGCGCTGAAGACTCCTTTCAGCAGCAGGTCCCTCACTGTGTCCCTGCAGTGGACGTACAGCGTGAGCAGCGCCCCCAGGACGGCTTTTGTGCGCGCACTCCCCGTATCCAGCGCCACCAGCTCCGAAATGTCCTCCAGGTGACTCATCAGACCGGCACGGACTTTCTCCAGCGCTTCTCGCGAACGGGAACTCGCAAAACTTCTGACGCAATCGCTAGAGAACATGATCTGGCTCTGACAAGGAGATCAATAGCATAAGCAAAGAAGAAACTTTGTGAGACTAGATGTTTTCATGGTGCGTGAGTGTGCGCGGCTTACACACTCGCATGTGTCTGAGCATTACACACCGAACTTTGCTTAATGCTTGTGGGGGTCCTGAAATATATTCACCGTCAATATTTATACTTTTGAAATCTTGTATTCTTATTTATTTGAGAAAGAGGAAGAGAGACAGAAAGAGAAAGCATGAGTGAGGAAGGAGCAGAGAGTGAGGGAGACGCAGAATCCCAAGCAGACTCGACTCTGTCAGTGCAGAGCCCAACACAGGCCTTGAACTCATGAACCACGAGATTGTTTCCTGAGCTGAAGCTGGACACTTAACTGACTGAGCCACCCAGGTGCCCTGAAATCTTGTATTCTTAACCATCATTACTAGACTGAGTAGTAACCCAAGGACAGTAATAATGGTAGAAAACCCCAGCATGAAATGAGTATTGTTTCCTCAGGTGAGCCCAGAAATACTAGTCTTAGAATATGGCGTCTGCAATCATAATTTTCAGAAACTCTGTATAACTTCCGTTACTCGATCCATCTTCGGACACCCACTCTTCCCATAAATGCCAGAGTTGGTTATTTATTTATTTATTTATTTATTTATTTATTTATTTATTTATTTATTTTTGAGAGAGGGAGACAGACAGACAGACAGCACAAGCAGGGGAGAGGCAGAGAGAGAGGGAGACACAGAATCTGAAGCAGGCTCCAGGCTCTGAGCTAGCTGTCAGCACAGAGCCTGACGCGGGGCTCAACCCCACGAACCATGAGATTATGACCTGAGCCAAAGCTGGACACTTAACCAACTGAGCCTTCCAGGCGCCCTAATTACAGAGCTGTTTTAAGACAGCTACTGGATTAATGTCACATTGACCTGGAGGTCACTGGAGGAGACACGTCAGGATGCCTGTAGGTTTCTGTCTCATAATTGGATACATCATGATTTCAGTCACTAGGATAGTCCCACTGAGGGACAAGTGTGCTGTAGGTGAGAGGGGGCAGGGAATGCATCTCGGGATTTAATGAATTTGAAGCATCTGAGAAACATGTAAGTAAGCCTACAAAGAGATAAACACTGGAATAATTGTCAGAGGTGACATGTATAGTGGGGAGGGGTGGGGACTTTTGCCCAGAGCAAGGTCAGAGGGTAGAGGATGGGCCACCTGATGCATCTGACCATGCTGCTGGCTGACTTTCGTCAAGGACGTGGTAGGCCCACAGCAGCAGGTCCACGGGAGGCTGGACGCCGAGGCTTGGGAAGAAGGCAGGAGCGAGTCTGGGCAGGGACTGTTGTCAAGGCCATGGCACTTAGCAGAGTGATAAGCCACCGCATTGCTGTATTTGAGGCATTTATTCAAGATTCCCAGCTTTAGGAGAGAGCGTCCCATGGGCCAAGCCCCCTCCCTGGGCTGCAGCAGTGTAGAGGGAGGAGGACTGGCAAGGTGGACTGGGAGCAAGACCTGCATTTATTTATTTAGCTGGATGGAAGGCAACTCTCAATTGCTATGGCTTGGATTAGTCCGCACTGGAATTCTCTCAGTGGCCCGAGGGTGTGGATATCTCATCCAGGCGTCTGCGGGGAGGAGGCTGCTAGTCAAGTCACACACGTAGGAGAAGGGGAGGCTGTCAACTGTACAGGGGAGAGGAGATCGGCAGGAGGCAGACCGGGAGGAAATGTGGCAAAGTCTGCTCAGGTTCAAGCCTATAATAAAGTATTTCTGGCAACAACATAGCCTGCTTCTAACTGTTCACATTTTTAGAGGAGCAGGGATCTGGGGAAGAGCTTTTCCTCACAGAGCAGATTCGATCATTTGAACACCTGGTGAACCACAGAAATGTCCAGATGGATTCATTATAATTTCGCTGTCTTTGTAGACAACAGCTTAAGCCAACTATTTGATCAATATTCGGTCAAGGGGACAACAAATGGGACCAGGGGGATTTGATACTGTAATTTGGGTCCATAATCCCAGGTTATCTTAACAGAGACGCGGCAGTTGTGGTGAGACAAGGCAGAGCCAAAAGAGGTGACATTGGTTTTTATTTTATTTTTATTGTTTTAAAACATAATTTGTTGTTAAGTTGGCTAACATACAGTGTAAACAGTGTGCTCTTGGGTTTGGGGGTAGATTTCCCAGAATCATCGCTTCCATACAACATCCAGTGCTCATCCCAACAAGGCCCTCCTTGATGCCCATCAGCCACTTTCCCCTCTCCCCCACCCCCATCAACCCTCAGTCTGTTCTCTGTGTTTAAGAGTCTCTTATGGTTTGTCTCCCTCTCTGTTTTTATCTTGTTTTTCCTTCCCTTCCTGCAAGGTCTTCTCTTAAATTTCTCAAGTTTCACATGAGTGAAAACACATGGTATCTGTCCTTCTCTGACTGACTTATTACACTCAGCATAATACCTTCCAGTTCCATCCACGTTGCTGTGAATAGCAGGATTCCATTCTTTCTCATTGCCAAGTAATACTCCATTGTATATATAAACCACATGTTTATCCATTCATCAGTTGGTGAATATCTAGGCTCTTTCCATAATTTGGCTATTGTCGATAGTGCTGCTATAAATGTTGGGGTGCATGTGCCCCTTCGAAACAGCACACCTGTATCCCTTGGATAAATACCTAGTAGTGCAATTGCTGGGCCCTAGAGTATTCCTATTTGAGGAACCTCCATTCTTTTTCAGAGCAGCTGCACCAGTTTGCATTCCCACCAGCAGTGCAAGAGGGTTCCCGTTTCTCCACATCCTCACAATGTTGTTTTTAACTTTAATAGGGGATTTAATATAGACAAGTATGCCTTAAAAACACTCGATAACAGTAACTCGTGGTGATGAGGCCTCTGCCTTCGCCACTGTGGGAACACTGGTACCTCCAAGGCTCGCACGGACCCTCCTCGTGACAGACAGGGCGGGCTCTGCAGGCCTCTCTAGAGCATTTTAAAATGACGACAACAGGCTTTTTCCATCGAATTCCCTTTCTCCTCCCTTAGCTTCCAGGACTCCCCTGGCCACGTGATTCCATCCCTGCACGGAGCCCCTCCTTCGCCGGCTTGTTACTTGAGAGTGTCCCCTGGGGTCTTTCCTTGTCCTCGTCTTCTTCAGCAGGTTCTATACGCTCTCTCAGCTTCGGCCATTACCTCACTGGCTCTGCTCACAGGAACTGCTTTGGCTTTCTTGGTGTCACACACACCTAGTGTGTCTTCTTCTCTGCTGCAGCCCAGAAAAGCAATAATTAGCAGAATAATGGCTTGCTGCAAAGGTATCCAGGTGCTAATCCCCAGATGACTCTGGCACCTTACTTAATAAATCAAGGCCTTGAGATGGAGATCATTCTGAATTATCTGAGTAGGCCCAATATGACCATATATAGCCTTAAAATTGGAGAACTTTTTCCACCTGTGAACAGAGGGAGGTTAGACTAAGAAGAATGGCCAGAGAGATACAAACACCCGCTGGCTCTGAAAATGAAGCAAGGGGCCACAAGGCAAGGAATGCCAGCGGTCTCTAGAAGTTGGAGAAGATCAGGAAGGGGGTTCTCCCCCAGAGCCTCCAGGAAGGAACACGGCCCTGTGATGCCCTGATTTCTGCCAGTGAGAGCAGGGAGGTCTTGTACCGTGGAGCTGCGACATAGCGAACGTGTGCAAGTTTGTGGTGACTCTCTATTGCCAACGGTAGAAAACAATGCAACAGAGTGACATCCCTAAAAAAAAAATGTGTGGTTTCTTTTCATTCAACATTTTCTTGCGAAAACATTTAAAAGCATGAAAAGGTGGAATTAATAAGGGAATACCCATATGCCCACCACCTATGTTCTAACTAATTTTTTGCTCTATTTACTTTCTCACACATCTATCCATGTATCCATCCATCCGTCCATCTTATGTTTTGATATGTTTCTAAGTAAGTGGCACATGTCAGTATCCTTGATGACGGCTGATTTCTAAATCTTTGCTTTCCTGGCAGTCTACCCACATATTAACTTACCACGGTGAGGACCACTTGTCCCGGATGAGACACCACCCACACGGAAAAAGGCTGGGAGCTCCAGTCTTCAACCCCTTGACTTACAAATCTATAAACAAAACATTTTATTTCCATTATTACACGTAATGATATAGCCCTTTAATGACCAAGCATGACAAAATCACGGAGAGATTTTCCTTTAGGATCCCTGATTTTTTAACTCTAGGAGTGTGTATGGGACCAAATGCTAAGAGAGCCTTAATTCATGCATGATGCATATTCCTTAAATTTCTCTTTAACATCACCTGTACTTGTCCAGTGAGGAGCCAGTGAGTTTCGGGGGTGGTAAAGCTAGAAGAGGGAGATGACACATATTTAGGCTTGAATTTCTAATAATATCCATGCCAAAGTTAGCATTTAAAATAATTTGTACAGGGCATCTGGGTGGGTCAGTTGGTTAAGTGTCTAACTTCAGCTCAGGTCCTGATCTTGCAACTCCTGAATTCAAGCCCCACAGGTTCTGTGCTGACAGCTGGGAGCCTGGAGCCTGCTTCAGATTGTGTTTCTCCCTCTCTCTCTTTGCCCCTCCCCTGCTCACTCTCTCTCCTCTCTCAAAAATAAATAAAATGTTTTTTTTTAATGTTTTATTTATTTTTGATACAGAGAGAGACAGAGCATGAGAGGGGGAGGGTCAGAGAGAGATGGAGACACAGAACCAGAAGCAGGCTCCAGGCTCTGAGCTAGCTGTAAGCACAGAGCCTGACGTGGGGCTTGAACCCACGAATGTGAGATCTGACCTGAGCTGAAGTCGGAGGCTTAACCGACTGAGCCACCCAGGCGCCCCTAAATAAAATGTTTTAAAAAATAATAATAATTTGCACAAGGTGGGTTGAAAACATCAAATGGATTTTAGCAGCAAAGCCTTACATTTAGCTTTAAAAATAAATCATAATGGAGAAAATAGAATTTATTGAAAAATATGCAGAAATGGTTATTTAAGACCAAGTTCATGTGTCCCAACCAGTATATGTCTTCTTATTGTTATAGTGGGTTTTTTTCACTCACAAGTTTTAAGTTTCTATATAGTAAAGTTGATGAATCTTCACATTTTCTCACTGATACCAGGTTTTAGAAATTCTCAACACTGAATCTGTTTTCTTCTAATATTTATTTATCAATCTTTATTTATATTATTTAGATTGTTTTTAATTTTTAAAAAATTTTGGTGTGTGAGAGAGAACCAACTGTGAGATCATGACCTGAGCTGAAACCAAGAGTCAGGTGCTTAACCAACTAAGCCACCCAGGCACCCTTAGAATTGATGATTTTTTAATTGAATATTGATTCTAATTTTTGCTGTAATTGCAACTTGTTTTTATTATTTTCTTCTGTATCATTGCCACTGAGAAGAAATAAGTTTATAATGGCTTTTTATATATTTCAAAACAATGTCAGTGGCAAATGTATCTTTACTCAATTAAACTGGCCTTTTATTTCATTTAATATGTTTGTTTTCTTTTTGTTTGCTGTTCCATGAAATGTCTTTACTGCTTTTATTCATAACTTTTTGGAGCATGGCTGTATCTCTCAAATAGCATAGTCCCATTTCTCTTTGGATAAAATCTTTTAATTAGGATCTTATTCCTACGTTGACACTCTCCACCCATATTTATATTCATATAAATATACACATATACTGCACGCTGCACTGTCTTTGTTTCTCCCAGGGTTTTGGACATATTTATTCTAATTTTTTGTAGTCTACAGAGTGAGTGGATCAAGATTTTTGACTTAATAATCCTGTCTTCATCTTGAACTACATTCCTTCAAATGATAGATGGGATAGGAATATTATGTCTTATATAACATATTTTGTACATACACACACGCACCCACACGGCCCCCCTCCCCCATAACACTGGATGACCACAAAGTGTGCTCCAGGGAATGGACATCCTGGAAAGTCTCTTGAACACAGGAAGCAAAGTGGGATTGGATCACAGAAGGAAGAGCAGAGAAAGCAAAGAACCACCGTGGAGTCTGACAAACACAAGAGCGAGCTGGGGAGGATCTTCGGGCTGATCCCACGGGAGACGGCTTCTCTAAACAGAGAGTCTTGGCCTCTGCCTCTGTCCCTACTGCCTGCCCGCTGCTGACTTCTAGGGTGAATGCTGGAGGGAGGCGGCAGAGCAGAGCCGAAATCGCAGCTCACACCCTGAAACAGGACAAGGATATAGAGGACGGGAGCGAAGGAGGAGAGGAAACAAGGGAGCAGACTCTGGCACCTTCCCCTGAGAGGAGGACGATCTGAAGCGGGACCGGAAGTCTGGGAGACACGGAGGGAACCCGCACGCCCTGAGAGACAAGCTGCACGGCCAGGCCCCGTGGGTCCATCACACGCTGGGGTCTGCTCACAGGGGCAAGGGGCTCGCCGGGCTGCCTGCGGACAGCCCGACAGGCCTGGAGGCGCGGCACAGATGGAGCCCATGCGGACATATGCACCCCCGTTCTGATGCTGGCCCCTGGGCCAGCTGCGTCTCACAGGTGGGTGACCGTGGACGACCCCTCGCCCAGAGGGAAGTGTGACCTCGGGACCGAGTGTTACCTGGTGAGACAGAATACTGCTAAGTCCCGCGACACTCGATAAAATAAAAAGGACTTCTCCAAAAAGGAGAGAAGGCCGCACCACCGGGCTGACTTGCAGAATGGTCATGTGCCGAAACAAAACCGATGCTTCACCTCACACCCACAGGAAAGGGTTTGCCCTGGTTGCCGCGACCAGGACCCCTGAGCTGCTGTCTCCCACTCTTGACCCAGCTGTCACTGAGCCCCCCACCGAGAGGCCCACCTGAGCTGGCTCCGCAACATGCCAGCAAACATTCCAGCTCTGTCCCCCCTGCCTGCTGCTCCCAGGGTCTCCGCCGTGTTTCTCCATCACCCCATCCACTCAGCTCTGTCTCGTCAGCACATCGTTTTGGTGATATTTTGGGGAACTGGCATTCAACACATTAGATTTGAGCTTAAAAATTAATTCCACTCAGATTAGCATGCAAGTGAGAGAACAAAATAAAAATATTCACCACTGAAAAAATTACTTGGAAATATACAGCAGAATGAAACTAAACTCTACAATAGGAGACCTAAGAATCCGTCATGAACAAAAACAAAACTAACAAAGACTTACTAAGACTAGAGAATTACTGATGCATACATGGCGGAACTAAGAGCAATTTGGAATAAGATCCCGTGTGATGATGGAGGTGACGGGACGGCATTATGGAGTGACCAAGCTCACTGGGGATGAATCAGACAGCTTTACCAAAGGCTTTGATTGCATTAACATTTTAAGAGCATTCACTAGGAAAAAGGAAATGTTTCAGACTTTGGCGTGGCTATCCTAAAAGAGATGCAGAAACTCAATGTAATAATCGTAAGTGAATCTCCCCTACCCTAAACCAAGAGCCTAGTCACGAGAAGACATACAACAGGGTGGGGGGCAGGAAACCGCGGGAAGGAGCACATGGGAAGGGTGCTCGGGGAGGTTATGGAAGAGACCCTCTGCAGAGGTGCGGCAAGGGCCAGGGAGGTGACAGGGGTGGTGAGGCACTTATTTATTAAAAATAGTGCTGGGGAGCCTGGGTGGCTCCGTCAGTTAAGAGCCCAATTCTTGATTTTGGCTCAGATCACCATCTCATGGTGTGTGAATTCAAGTCCCAAACTGGGTCTGTGCGGACATTGTGGATCCTGCTTGGGATTCTCTCCCTCTCTCTGCCCCTCCCCAGCTTGCGTGTGCGCAAGGTCTTTCTCTCTCAAGATAAGTAAATAAACTTTAAAATAATAAAAAAAGAAAGAAATGCTAGAAATACGAAAAGGATAAAAATCCACAGAAAAGGAGGAAATGTTTAATACAATTTTCTAGAAAATAAAGTGGACCAAAGAATGAACAGGAAAACCAAGGGAAGTTCAACATTAAAAATCTGTTATTGTAATTCATGACAATCGCAAACCAAAGGTGAAAGAGTATTTGGGTTTCTTGACAGTTTCGTAAAAAAAAAACCCTCTGAAATAAACAAACATCCTTTAAGTATTAAAAACTCTGCAAACAAGGAATAGAACAAAACTCTTTACTTTGATGAGGGGTATAGTCCAGAAATCTAAGCATCATTACAAATGGGGACATATCAGAAATGTTCCCAGTAAAGTTAGTAACAGGAGAAGGACGCTGTCATCTGTACTTTAACACTGTCCACCTGTCATCCTAAACAACATGAAAAGAAAGTGACGTTTTAAAAAGGATTGTAAGGAGACATTGTTAGCATTGTTAGTAAATGACAAGACTCTCTAACCAGAAAACTCAAGTCCAACAAGTGAAAATCTGTCTTCAAATGCCCAGATGCCTTTCTGGGGGTTCCTTGCCCACAGGAGCTCCTGCTCTCACACGTGAGAGGACATCTGGCTCTTATCACGTCACCCCAGGGGAGAACCAGAGCCAGAGAAAGCCACCATAGCTCTTTATGTAAGTAATTAATATTCTGCTCTGCTCTAGAAGCCTTGTGTGGTCATTCAGGGTCATGGTAATAAATACAGATATTACAACTTCAAGACCAACAAGCCAGGAAGGGGCACAGAGAGAGGGGGAGAGAGAGAGAGAATCCAAAACAGGCTCCACGCTGTCAGTGCAGTGCCTGATGTGAGGCTTGAACTCATGAACCGTGAGATCATGAACTATGAGATCATGGCCTGAGCTGAAATCAAGAGTCGGACACTCAACTGACTGAGCCACCAGGCATCCCCAGACCAGTTAGTAGCCTTTCTAGAACCACCCATAAATAATTAAAAATGTACAAGACTGCCCTAGTCAAATTAATTCTAAAAGTTCACACTCTGAGGCTCTTCCCTTATGAACAGCAGTAATGACAGACAGAAGGGTCAGGAGGAGAAAACGGTGTGAGGAAGCAGAAGCCAGGTGAGCTGCAGCCAGAGCCTGGTGGCCTCTGGGTCTCTTTGTAAGCAGGTGGCGATGCCCACCATGGGTTCAGGCCCGGGCCTCTTTGCACATACTCATGAGTCTCAAAGCACACAAAAACCACCTGAGTGCGGTCCACGATCATGTGCTCAGACAGACATTCATGCTGTAAAAATGGTTATTTCCCATTCAGCCATGTGCCCATCATGTTTTATCAAAGTCCATTTCATAAAAGACTTGACTCCATACATTTCTGTGGATACGTCCCACTTACATTAACAGATAATTAACCAAGTTTAAAATGTACATAAGGGGCGCCTGGGTGGCTCAGTTGGTTGAGCGTCTGACTTTGGCTCAGGTCATGATTTCAGTGCTTGCGAGTTCAAGCCCCGCCTTGGGCTCTGTGCTGACAGCTCAGAGCCTGGAGCCTGCTTCGAATCTTCTGTCTCCCTCTCTCTCCGCCCCTACCCAACTTGTGCTCTGTCTCTGACTCTCTTCTTCTCAAAAATAAACATTTTAAAAAATTAAGAAAAACAAAAATAAATAAAATACATATAATCTAAGGATTTAAAAATTGTACTCACTTTTTCAGCACATCAAACATGCTCTTCTCAACATTTACCAGCCACTGCTCCACGGCACTCCTCACTCGAATTTTCCTACAGTTTTTTTCAAAAATAATTTGCAAAGAATTCTTTTTATTCACGTCCCTTTCCTTTGATAAAGCTGCAGACTAAGTTTTCAACACTTAAAACATTCACAGGCCATAAGACTCTACTTCTGTAATTTTGATTTTTCTAGATCTTA
The DNA here is from genome assembly GCF_006229205.1 of Suricata suricatta. Lineage (NCBI taxonomy): Eukaryota > Metazoa > Chordata > Mammalia > Carnivora > Herpestidae > Suricata > Suricata suricatta. The sequence continues at coordinate 116,520,091 of NC_043702.1, forward strand.
ATTAGGGAAGCCATATGGAAAACATACCACCTAACTTGAGGAAATCCTGATGTCAAAACCAGGGGTTTACAAAATTAAGAGTTCCCAGTAAAACATGAACTGACAAAGTAGATAAATTATGTTACAAAGTGTTTTTGGATTCCTTGCTGGCTCTAGGGGCGGCTTAGGGACTTTGGTGATAGGAACACTTGGGCGCCACATTTTTTTAATCAACTCATGTCAGGAGCCACAAGCCAAAGGCTGGCGGGCAAACAGGACAGTGTGGCGGCAGGGCCTGGCAAACTCGGGGACGTCCACAATGGGGCCTGGGTTCGGAGAGGAAGCAGGAGAGCGGCATGAACCACCCCAAGCCAACAGCGAATCTCCTTCCTACCTAAGTTCCTATAATAAAACCTTGTGTTGGCATTCAGGATGAGAGCAATAAACGCAGAAACGGAAAGGTCAGATTCTGCACAGGTATGTGGTCTTTGAAGACACAGTTGGCGCAGCAAACTTCCATGAAATGTCACAAACGTCCAAGCAGAGGTTTTCAAAAAACAAGTGTTAGAGACCCTGGTCAGGCTGTAACCGACAAACCGTACCTGGGCAGCAGAAGACACTCTCCTTCAGCGGATACGAGCATTATGACAGCGGGGGGGCCGATTTCTGGTGTCCACAGCAGTAACTGCTTTATATTTTCAAAACATTTCACAAGATGAGGCTGTGGACCAGAAACGAAGGTCAGTAACACTGAGAAGTTCTGACCCGTTAGAACGCGGCATCGCGGAGCGGACAATGGTAACATTACCTGAACAGACTCCGGGTTTCTGCTGTTCGCTATGATGTTGAGAAGTTCAGTGTTGCTGAGAAAGTAAAATCTGGGGAAAAGCATTCTTTTAATTTCAAGGTAGTCCTGTCCAGAACCAAAAGAAATTAGAGTTCATAACATATGAGTAATAATGATGAGTCACTTCTGCAGTCAGGCCTCTGTTTACACACAAAACCCACAGTATGAACATATGTATGTATGTATTTATTTATATTATTTTTAAATTTAAAAAAAATTTAAATGTTTTTTTATTTAATTTTGAGAGAGAGAGAGTGCGAGCAGGAGAAGGTCAGAGAGAGAGGGAGATACAGAATCTGAAGATAGGCTCCAGGCTCTGAGCTAACTGTTAGCACAGAGCCCAGTGCGGGGCTTGAACCCATGACCTGTGAGATCATGACCTGAGCCGAAGCTGACGCTTAACAGACTGAGCCACCCAGTCGCCCCAAAACCCACAGTATTTAAATTGCAGTGCACTTGGTGCCAGTGAAAGGGTAGTCCACGCTTGATTTATACTTAAGTTGCTAAAAATAATTCTTAATAAAACTAAAACAGATGACAATGAAAACAAGTCTCGTAGGTGAACACACGCGCACAGATACCCCATCAAAAGCGCTGTGTGTGGGACCATCAGGTGGCCCCAGGCCCTACCTTTCTGCCGTTCCCTGACCCTGTGGTCCCGTTGTGGACAAGGCCCCTCTGCTAACGGACTGACTGGAACATCACTCCTGTTTTCTTCATCGCTCCACCACTCGTGACCATGTGCTTCCAGAATTGCTGTGCGGCCCACGCTCCCTAGCTCCTCTCTCCTCCCACCTGCCGGTGCACTTCCTGCCCAGCCGAGGACCTGCTCTGTGGCTCTTGTCACATCCCTGTGCCCCATGTCTACATGCCCAGCTGCTGACTGAAGATGGTCATTTGACTGCCCCTAAGCATTAGATTTTCAACATGTACAGAACTTACTTGTTCCCCTCAAGCCTCCTCCCCCTACTTCCTATCCCTGCAGTGTGATCACCTTCTGCTCCCGTGGCCATGACCCTGAGCCTCTTTCCTCCACGTACCCACTTGCAGCTCCCGGCTACACCCTCCTTCATCCTGACCATCGTCTTCCTTCTGTCCCCTTCTAACCTTTCCACTGGTTTCTTTATATGTATTCCCACTGCCCCCCATCTAGACATAGTCTGCGCTCCCTTCTCCAGACTCATTTCTCAATCAAGTCACTTCACTCTCCCACTCAAAATCTGCCATGACATCCAAGGCCCTTGTCGCCTGGCCCTGCTGCCCAGAGGATCTCCCCGACCCCTCTGCGACTGAGGCTCCACGAGTACCATCCTGTTACTACCCCAGAGCGTGCCGCAGCTGCTCGCCCTCCATGTCTGCACCCCCCCTTGCCCAGGACCCAGATGAGTTCTCACTCCCCCTGGGCTGGGTGAACCTCCCTTCCTTCACGAGACCATACCGCCCAGCCCAGTCCAGCACACATCACAGGCTAGCATCCCTCTGGTTCCTGGAATAGACCCGGAGTTCTGCATTCGGAGGGGATGCTCTCGGGAGTCCAGGCATGTAGTGCCGGGCCTGCTCTGAAGCAGGTGCTCAACACATGAATAAATGGAAAATTCCTGCTTGGCAATGATGCTTCATAATAGTCCAAAGATAATGCTAGAAATACTTAGACAACTTATTTCAGTCCTTACTCAGTAAACCTGCTATTATTAGCCAGATCCCTCGGGGAGGGTCCCAGAGCCTAGATTCACATAGCAGAAGGTCTTCCTGGGCAGAGAACTTTCTATCAGCTGAACCTGCTACATGTGGGTATTCTGGAGAGGTCATCACAACCACAGTGAGTTGTGTTCACCAAGGAAAAGAGATACAAAACTAAAACGAGATCTTGGTTTATGAAGCGAATATATTCACCATGAATCTCAAATATCAAAACCCAATTTTTAAAACATATGTATGTTGACAATTTAATGTTCTGGCAAAGGTTTTGTTTGTTTTAATTTGAGAGGGGGACAAGAGAGAGAGAGAGAGAGGGAGGGAGGGAGAGGAAGAACACTCTGGGGAGGGGTAGAGGGAGAGAGAATCTTCAGCAGACTCGGTGCTGAGTACGGAGCCTGATGGGGGCTCAGTCTCACAAATTGTGAGATCATGACCCGAACCAAAATCAAGAGTCAGATGCTTAACTGACTGAGTCACCCAGATATCCTGGCAATTTAAATATATGGAATCAGTAACTTACTTTATAAAATGATTAAACTAGGACTTCCAGGGAAGATGGTAGAGTAGGAGGACCCTGGGCTTGCCCCAGCCCCCAGGGACACCCCCCAGACAGCACCCACATCAGCATAAATAACACAGAAAATGACCCAAAGTCTGGCAGAACAAACCCCCCAACTAAGTGTAGAGAAGAGGTCACGTTAAGGAAGAGATGAGGCCAGAGAGCTGTTGGGGTGCTAAATGGACTTAGGAGTGTGCCTTCAGGAGAGGGTGGGTACAGAGAAGGGAGAGCAACAGAGCCTCTCGTAAGGGGTCAGCCTGAGAAAAGCAAATCCCCATATATTCTGGCCTGGAAAATGAGATGGGTCAAATTTCACAAGTCTTACAACCAGCAGGACTGAAAAGCCTAGAATTAAAAAAATGAATAGTTGTGCTGGAGGGACAGAGGTCGGCGGGAGACTTCTCCAGGAACGAAGGAGCTGGCAGGCACCACTTCCCGCCCTTGCCCACAGTCTAGATGTCCCAACACCTGCTGGAACTAATGTGCTAACAGCAACTCTCCCTATTCTTGCGTGGACAGTCTCCCTCCAGCCAGATCTTGGCACCGGGGCCCTCCCACAGCACACCTGCACAGACTGTGGTAGCACAGTGCCCCCCATCCACACAAATGCTGTGGATACACCTCCGCCACGGGCCCTTGGCAGGAGCCCATTCCAAGCAGCACCACAAGCCTGGCAGTGTGTGCAAGCAGCCCAGACAGGGGCCACACCACTCCTGCCCCAGGGAGATGGGAAGATAATGTACACACCAGTCTGACTGTGGCCCCAGCGCTGGGCTGGGGGAGACATCAGGACTGACTATAGCCTCAACCCCCAATAAAACTTTCTGTGGACAACACAGAGACAGTGCCCTGCAGTTGGGAGCTATCCCATCTTTGGCAAACTCCTGGTGTGGTCTTCTGCCACCTGACTGGCCCACTAACAGCTCAGGGACCAAACCCTGCCCATAGCAGTCAAGGAGAACCATTGCAGATGACTGGACGGAAGGCAAACACAGTTTGGCCACAACAGTAGGACACCCCTATAGCTACACACAGAGGGGACACCCCTGAAGCATCAAGTTCTGGTGAACAGGGGACACTCACTGCACCGTGGGTAACTACAGTACCTCTTTGTAAGGCCACTGCTTTCAAGAGCGACAGATGTAGTTGACTTTCCTAACAGAGAAACAGATACAGAAACAGACAAAATGAGGAGATGGAGGAATAGGTCCTAAATGAAAGAACAGAATAAAACCAAAGCAAGAGAGCTAAATGAAACAAAGAGAAGTAATATGCCTGACAGAGAGTTTAAAGTAACCATCATAAATGACTGGACTTGAGAAGAGAGTGAAGTTGAGTATCTCAGTGAGACACTCAACAGAGACAGAAATCAGAGATGAAGAAAACAACTGAAGTTAAAAATACACACGAGGGAATAAATAGTCGACTAGAGGAAGCAGAACGGATCAGCTACCTAGAAGAACAGAATAATGGAGAGCAATCAAGCTGAACAGAAGAGAGAAAAAATAATAAAACTGAAAACTGGTTAAGGGAACTCGAGACACCAGCAAGCACAATAACATTCATGTCGTAAGACTCCCAGGAGGGGAAGGGAGAGAAAAGGGGGCAGAACATTTATTTGAAGAAATAATGACTGAAAACTTCCCAAATTTGAGAAGGAAATAGAAATCCATATCAAAGAGGCACAGAAAGCCCTTAACCAACTAACCCAAAGAGGTCAACGCCAAGACACATAGTAATCAAAATGGCAAAAAGCAGTGATCAAGAGAGAATTTTAAAAGTTGCAAGACAGAATGCATGAGTGGCTCAATTAAGTGTCTGACTTCAGCTCAGGTCATAATCTTGACATTTTTGAGTTCAAGCCTCACGTTGGGCTTTGTGCTGTCAGCACAGAGCCCGCTTCAGATCCTCTGTCTCCCTCTCTCTTTGCATCTCCCCTGCATTCTCTCTCTCTCTCTATTTATTTATAAATAAATAAACATTTATAGAAGCAGCAAGAGAAAAGAAAACAATAACATACAAGGGAGACCCCAAAAGGCTATTACCTGAATTTTCGGGAGAAAGGCTGCAGGCCAGAAGGGAGGGGCATAATATAATCAAAGCGCTTAAAGGAAAACACTTGCAACCAAAAACACTCCATCCAGCAAGGCTGTCCTTCAGAACAGAAAGAGAGAGAGAGTTTCCCCAACAAACAAGGTTTAAAGGAGTTCATGACCACTAAATAAGCCCTACAGGAATGATAAAGGGGATTCTGAGTAGAAAGGAAAGACCATAAACAGAAGTAAGAAAAGCAGGAATTCTAAAATCAGTAAAAATAAGTATATATGCAAAAATCTGTCAAGGGATTCACAAAATTAAAGTATGTAAAGTATGACACCAAATACCTAAAACGTGGGGAGGAGTAACAATTTAGTACTTTTACAATGGGTTCAAACTTAAGAGACCATCAACTTAGTATAGATTTCTATATGCAGGAGATGTTATATACACACACCCAACAGTAACCACAAATCCCAAACCAGTGATAGATATGCAAAAAATAAAGAGAAAAGAATCTAAGTACATCACTAATAAAGCCAGCAAACCATGAGAAGACAGCAAGAGAAGAAAGGAAAAGAGAAGACTACAAAAACAACCACAAAATGAGTAACAAAATGGCAATGCGTACATAGCCGTCAACAATTACCCTGAATGGAAATGGACTAAACACTCTAATCAAAAGACACAGGCTGATGAAATGGATAAAAAAAACAAGATCTGGGGCGCCTGGGGGGCTCAGTCAGTTGAGCGTCCGGCTTCGGCTCAGGTCATGACCTCATGGTTCATGGGTTCGAGCCCCGCATCAGGCTCTGTGCTGACAGCTAGCTCAGAGCCTGGAGCCTGCTTCAGATTCTGTATCTCCCTCTCTCTCTGACCCTCCCCTGCTCATGCTGTCTCTCAAAAAAAACCAAAACAAAAACCCAAGATCCATGTATATGCCACCTACTAGAGACTCATTTCAGACTAAACAACACCTGTAGATTGAAAGTGAAGGGACAGAAAAGCATTTATCATGCTAATTGAAGTGAAAAGAAAGCCAGGGTAGTAGTACTTATATTGGACAAAGTAGACGTTAAATCAAAAACTGTAATAAGATACAAAGACACTATATAATCATAAAAGGAATATTCCAACAAGATACAACAATTGTAAATATTTATGCACCCAATATGAAAGCACTCAAATACATAAAGCAGCTAATAACAAACATTGAGGAAATTATCAACAGTAATACAATAACAGTAGGGGACTTGACTAGTCCACTTACACCAATGGATAGATCATTCAAACAGAAAATCAAGAAGGAAACAGTGGCTTTGAAGGACACACTGGACCATGTGAATCTAACAGATGTATTCAGAACATTCCACCATTCCTGAGCAGCAGAAGACACATTCTTTTCAACGGCATAGGTAACATTTTCCAGAACAGATCACATGTTAGACCACAAAACAAGTCTCAACAAATTAAGTCAAAGTCACACCATGCATTTTTTCCGACTGCAATGCTACAAAACTAGAAATCAACCACAAGAAAGATTTGAAAAGAGCACAAATGTGTGGAGGTTAAATACAAGCTACCAAACAATGAATGGGTCAATCAAGAAATCAAAGAGGAAATTAAAAAATACACGGAGGTAAATGAAAATGAAAATACAATGGTTCAAAATCTCTGGGAGGCAGCAAAAGTGGTTCTATGAGGGAAGTTTATAGCAATATAGGTCTACCTTAATGAAGAAAAAAATCTCAAACAAGCTAACCTTACACCTAAGGGAGCTACAACAAGAACAGATGGTACTCAATACTAGAAGGAAGGAAATAATAAAGATCGAGCAGATATAAACAAAACAGAAACTAAAAAACACAATAGAACAGATCAACGAAACCAAGGCCTGGTTCTTTGAAAAGATCAACAAAATTGATAAATCTTTAGCCAGACCCATTCCCCAACCCCTGCAGGGGGGAAAAAAAAAGACTCAAATAAAATAAAAAATGAAAGAGAAGAAACAACAACTGACAAGACAGAAATACGAAGGGTTATAAGATTATAAGAGAACATTATGAAAAATTATATGCCAACAAACTGGACAACCTAGAAGAAATAAATTCCTAGAAACTTATAATCTCCCAAAACTGAATCGGAAAGAAATAGAAACTTTGAATAGACTGGTTATCAGCAATAAAACTGAATCAAAAATTAAAAATCTCCCAAAAAACATAAGTCCAGGACCAGAAGCCTCATAGGCAAATTCTACTAAACATTTTTTAAAAAGTTAATACCTGCTCTTTTCAAACTATTCCAAAAATAGAAGAGGAAGGAAAGCTTCCAAATTCATTCTATAAGCCCAGCATTACTCTGATACCAAAACCACAGAAAAACACACAAAAAAAGAGAAATACTGGCCAAAGCCCTGATGAACATATATGCACAAAAATCCTCACCAAAATATTAGCAAACTGAATCCAAAAATACATTAAAAAAATCATTTGCCACAATCAAGTGGGATTTATTCCCAGGATGTTCTCGTTAGGCAGAATGAGAACAAACATTCCTAAAATCTGTATGGAACCACCAAAGACCATGAATTGCCAAAGCGATCTTGAAAACGAGCAAAGTTGGAGGCATCACAATCCCAGACTTCAAGATATACTACAAATCACTACTAATCAAAATAGTATGGCACTGGCATAAAAACAGTACACATCGATCCATGAAATACAATGGAAAACCCATAAATAAACCTGTAATTATATGATCAATTAATCTTCAACAAAGCAAGAAAGAATATCCAACGGGGAAAAAATGGTGTCTTCAACAAACAGCGCTGGGAACACTGAATGGCTACATGCAAAAGAATGACACTGGACAAATTTCTCACACCCCACACACAAACAAATTCAAAATGGACTGAAGAGCTGAATGTGAGACACAGAAACATTAAAATTCTAGAGAAGAACACAGACAGTGACTCTTTGCCACTGGCCATAGTAACTTTTTTCTGTACATCCCTTTTGCGGCCAGGGATACATAAGCAAAAATAAACAAGTGAGACTACCTTCTGCACAGTGAAGGAAACAATCAATAAAACTAAAAGGCAACCCACAGAATGGGAGAAGATATTTACAAATGACATATTTGATAAACAGCTAGTATCTGAAATATATAATTTATATATCTCAATACCAAAAACCCCCAAATAATCCAATTAAAAAATGGGCAGAAGACATGAACAGATATTTCTCCAAAGAAGACATACAGATGGCCAAGAGACACATGGAAAGACGCTCAACACCACTCATCATCAAGGGAATACAAATCAAAACCTCCATGAAGTATCACCTCATGCCTGTCAGAATGGCTAAAATCCAAAACACAAGTAACAACCAATGTTGGCGAGGATGTGGAGAGAAAGGAGCCCTCGTGCACTGTGGGTGGGAATGCCAACTGGTACAGCCACTGTGGAAAACAGCATGGGGGCTACTCCAAAAATTAAAACTAGAACTATCATATGATCCCCTAATTCCATTACTGGGTATTTAGTCAAAGAATATGAAAACACTAATGCAAAAAGACATGCACCCCAATGTTTATAGCAGCACTGTTGCCAACAGCCAAATTATGGAAGCAGCCCAAGTATCCATCGACTGATGGATGGGAAAGACGATGTGGTGTATCCATACAATGGGATATCACTCAGCCACAGAAAGGAATGAGATCTTGTCTTTTGCAACGACATGGATTACTTGTGGAAGGCACGATGCTAAGTGAAATTAAAGAAAAACAAATACAGGATGATTTTACTCACATGTGGAATTTAAGAAACAAAACAAATGAACAAGAGGGGGAAAAAGACAAACCAAGAAACAGACACTGAACTCTAGAGGACAGAGAGGCAGTTACCAGAAGGGAGGTGGGGGGGTGGGTGAAATTGGTGAAGGGGATTTAAAGTACACTTACCATGATGAGCATGAGTAAGGTACAGGAGTGTTTAATTACTGTACTGTGCACCTGAAACTAATATTATGCTCCATGTTAACTATACTGGGTTTAAGATAGAAGTAAATGGGCACCTTGTGGGGGGGCATCAGTAGGTTGAGCATCTGCCTCTTGATTTCAGTTCAGGTCATGATCTCATGGTTTATGAGTTCGAGTCCCAAGTCAGCCTCTGTGCTGATGGCTCAGAGCCTGCTTGGGATTCTCTCTCTCCCTCTTTCCCTGGCCCTCCCCTGCTTGAGTGCTCCCGCTCTCTCACTTGCTCTTTCTCCCCCTCCCTCCCTCTCCCTCAAAATAAACTTTAAAATAAAAAAAAAAATAAAGTTAAAAAAATAAAACCGTCAAACTACTCAATTTCAACTTTTGCTGATTTTGTTGATCTAATAAGTAACAGTTGTGCCAATACAAATAACTGACACTTGTTAGGTATTTTCTCTGTGCCAGCTCTGTGCTGTAAGTGCATTAGCTCATGTAGCACAAAGCTCCCTGAGGTAGGCACCACCACCATCCCCAATAGGAAGAGGAGGAAACCGAGGCACCGAAAAACTGGTTTTGTCTAAGGCCACTGAGATTGGCTCATCCACTTTTTTGTTGTCCTGATAGTATCTGCATTAACCCTGTAGTTGGCGAGAGCTGGCAATACTGTTGGCAGCTACAGTATGGAAAATCCACGTTGGGATTCGTCTCCATCCTGCACTACATTACGTTTCGAAGGTGCAATCCTTCCCCGCGTTGGGATTGCCAGTGTCACCTCAAGACTCTTCATTATATATTCCAGATGCCGATTGCAGTCCTGCAGAGTTTCAAGGGCCCCTGTGGAGGTGGTTATCCGCACAGCCTCCAGCTTGTTCTGTAGTTTTGACATGATTTCTCCCCACATGGAGATCACTTGAGAGAAGAGTTTTGCTTCTGCAGGGAGCTGCCTTGAGGGAGGGAATAAGAGAGAACGTCACCTGTTTAGTAATGTCATGATATGTTTTATTTTTGCTGATCAGTAACTGAAGATATTTTACAGTATTTATTATATATGGTGACATACACATAGGAAATCTGGGACAGGTCAGACATACATCTGTCATTTAACAAGATTATTCTTACTTCGAGTTCTGAGATAGATAGCACAAGTTCTATATAAAGTGAGTAAAAATGATTTGTGTCCTAGGAAATGCAGGAAAACAAAGGCTACTGAGTTACTGAGTTCTAAAGGAAACGGGGTCTGCAAGAGCTTCTTCTCCAGAAAGCTATTTTTGGTTTTTTTTTTTCCTATTTTTTTTAAATTATAGTTTATTGTCAAGTTGGCTTCCAGATAATACCCAGTGCTCAGCCCCACAAGTGCCCTCCTTCATGCCTATCACCCATTTTCCCCTCTCCCCCACCCTCCTTATCAACCCTCAGTTTGTTCTAAGTATTCAAGAGTCCCTCATGGTTTGCCTCCCTCCTTCTTCTCAGCTATTTTCTTCCCCTATCCCTCCCTCATGATCCTGTTAAGTTTCTCCTGTTCCACATATGAGTGAAAACATATGGTATCTGTCCTTCTCTGCCTTACTTATTTCACTTAGCATAATACCCTCGAGTTCCATGTTGCTACAAATGGCCAGGTTTCATTCTTTTCTCATTGCCAAGTGGTATTCCATTGTATATATAAACCACATCTTCTTGATCCATTCATCACTTGATGGACATTTAGGCTCCTTCCATGGTTAGGCTATTGTTGAAAGTGCCACTATGAACATTGGGATACATGTGCCCCTATGCATCAGCACTCCTGTATCCCCTAGGTAAATTCCTTGCAGTGCTATTGTTGGGTCATAGGGGAGTTCTATGGTTAATTTTTTGAGGAACCTTGACACTGTTTTCCAGAGCGGCTGCACCAGTTTACATTCCCACCAACAGTGTAGGAGGGTGCCCGTCTCTCCACACCATCACCGCCAACATCTATAGTCCCCTGATTTGTTCATTTTACAAATTTATTTAATTTTTTTAATGTTCTTTAATTTATTTTTGAGAGACAGTGTGAGCAGGGGAGGGTCAGAGAGAGAGGGAGATACAGAATCTGAAGCAGCTCCAGGCTCTGAGCTGTCAGCATGGCTCAAACCCATGAAATGCGAGATCATGACCTGAGCCAAAGCTGGATGCTTCACCAACTGAGCCACCCAGGTGCCCCCCAATTTGTTTATTTTAGCCATTCTGATCTGATCCCTGAATTCAGTAAAGTCACAGGGCACAAAATCAATGTAGAGAAATTGGTTGCATTTTTATACACCAATAATGAAGCAACAAAAAGAGAAATCAAGAAAATGATCCCATTCACATTTGCACCAAAAACCACAAAATACCTGGGAATATACCTAACCAAAGATGTAAAAGATCTTTATGCTGAAAACTATAGAAAATTTATGATGGAAATTGAAGAAGACACAAAGAAATGGAAAAACATTCCCTGCTCATGGATTGGAAGAATAAATATTGTTAAAATGTCAATACTACCCAAAGCAATCTACACATTCAATGCGATCCCAATCAAAATTGCACCAGCATTCTATTCAAAGCTAGAACAAACAATCCTAAAATTCATATGGAACCACAAAAGACCCTGAATAGCCAAAGTAATATTCAGGAAGAAAACCAGAGCAGGAGGCATCACAATCCCAGACGTTAGCCTCTACAACAAAGCTGTCATCATCAAGACAGTATGGTATTGGCACAAAAACAGACACATGGATCAATGGAACAGAACAGAGAGCCCAGAATTGGTCCCACAAATGTATGGCCAACTAATCTTTGACAAAGCAGGAAAGAGTATTCAATGGAAAAAAGACTGCCTCTTTAGCAGGTGGTGCTGGGAGAACTGGACAGCAACATGCAGAAGAATGAAATTAGACCACTTTCTTACACCATCCACAAAAATAAACTCAAAATGGATGAAAGACCTGAATGTGAGACAGGAAACCATCAAAACCCCAGAGGAGAAAGCAGGAAACAACCTCCTTGACCTCAGTCTCAGCAGTTTCTTACTCCAAAGGCAAGAAAATCAATCAATAAAACTGCCTCCTACACTGTTGGTGGCAATGTAAACTGGTGCAGCCGCTCTGGAAAAGAGTGTGGAGGCTCCTCAAAAAACTATCGATAGAACTCCCCTATGACCCAGCAATAGCACTGCTAGGGATTTACCCAAGGGATACAGAAGTGCTGATGCATAGAAGCACATGTACCCCAATGTTCATAGCGGCACTTTCTACAATAGCCAAATCATGGAAAGAGCCTAAATGTCCATCAACTGATGAATGGATCAAGACGATGTGGTATATATATACAATGGAGTACTATATAGCAATGAGAAAGAATGACATATGGCCATTTGTAGGAAAGTGGATGGATCTTGAGGGTGGCATGCTAAGTGAAATAAGTCAGGCAGAGAAGGATAGATACCATATGTTTGCATTCATAGGTCTAACAGGAGAGACCTGGCAGGGGACCATGGGGAGAGGAAGGGGGAAAGAGAGCAGGGAAGAGTGAGGGACACAGATCAAGGGAGACTACTGAATACTGAAGATGAACC
>NC_043702.1:116532865-116584561 GCF_006229205.1 Suricata suricatta
CGAGAGGGCAAGGTCACCTGCAGCTGAGAACTAGTGGCCCATGGCAGCCATGTGCTCTGTCTCCAGAGAAGAGGCAGGCCCTGATTTCCCACGCTCCAAACCCCAGGGCAATGCCTGTCAAGCTCTTCCAAGAGCCCCCACCATTTTCCCGTTCCCCATCTGGGGACATGGGCCTCAAAGCTTCTTCAGCTCAGCAAAAGTCTTATCAGGGAGGGGCCATCACCTTCCCCTGTTGGGCACCCCCCTGACCTCCACAGGAGGCTCTGGGGTGGCCTCACAAGGAGTTTGCTGGGAGTGGAATGGACAGCATCCTCGACTCTCATACATTCTCTTTAGGAATTCTCCCTGCCTCTGAACCTCCCCTACCCTCCTCTTTCCCACATTTCCTCCGGAAGCAGGGCCCACCATCTTTCTCCAGTTCTCAAAGGCAGGGCCATGACAGACACATGTTTCCTTTCCTTGAGCGCTGTGGTGGTGTAGCAGTCATCAGCGCCCCTTAATTACAGGCCCCCTTTTCTCTCACAGCAAAGCCTGGGCAGCAAAATGTGGCGCCATTTTGAGCCGGGAGTCTCAACTTTCCATCAATTAAGAACTCTTGTGTAAAGAGCAAGACTGAGGTTTGAATTTCAGGCAGTAAACAGTAACCACAAAGGACACATTCCCCAGGTATGTGGTTTCCCCGTGAGAACGAAAGAATAACTAGAGCTTGACACTAGGACTTTAGAAAGCAGTCCTCTGACAAGGAGTATACACATATTACAAACATGGGTATTGCTCCCCGCAAAGCAAGACTCACACCCACACAAGTTTTCTTTTGTGAGTCACTCAGAGCTCCCTCTGCCCTTAAAATAAAGTTCATGATACTTAACCCAAAACCCACGGTCCCCCATCATCTGCTCTACCACATTACAAACACGCGCTGCATGACGGCCTACCTTATTTCAGAATGGCTCCCACGCTAGCTTGAGTGATTTATGGTCAACACTTCAAATCTGTCTAGACAATACACATGCCACAACTTATGTGCTCTTGCGACCAGTGACTTTAAAGAGAGACCAACTGGGGTGCCTGGGTGGCTCAGTTGGTTAAATGGCCGACCTCGGCTCAGGTCATGTTCTCACAGTCTGTGGGTTCAAGCCTGGTGTCGGGCTCTGTGCTGACAGCTAGCTCAGAGCCTGGAGCCTGCTTCGGATCCTGTGTCTCCCTCTTTCTCATCCCCTCCCTGCTAACTCTCTGTCTCTCTCTCAAACTAAAATAAAGACATTAAAAAAAGAGAGAGAGAGAGAGAGAGACCAAGAAATGTGAATGCTTATGAGTAAAAAGGGAGAATTGTCTAGGACCTGCATTCTCTCACCTGGGCCAAAGTAAGAAACCACCATTTATGTACGTAGACTATGAAACACATGTTTATTGCTCCTATCAAAACCACACTAATGTTCTAGAACAAATTAGAAACACGGTATTGGGGTTGAGGGATTACAATGACCTATGGGTCATTTCTTACCCAATCCTTAATAGTTTTACACCTGAAATTGAGAAACAGTTTTTTTTTTTTTAAAGACATGATGCTTGCAATCTTTCATGAAAGAAAAAATAATTATTCAGCACATTTTACCCCTGTGCACATAGGCAGATTATTTTAGTGTTCATTGAAGAAATGACTTCTCAGGGATTACAGGCAACAAATACCCACCACACTTTTTTTAACCTCTATATGGCTTATTGTTGTTTTGTTTTGTTTACCTTTGTATTTCTACAGAATGAAAGATTGGTTCCAGATAAAGCCAATTTCTTTGACAATTCATCCATTCCTCAAGAGTATACGAGAAGAGAGTCAATTTCTGATCCCACTTTTCCACAAGATCCTGTAAGATAAACACGTACATTCATGAAGTCTTAAGGGTCATGGAGTAGAAATACATCCAAGGGGATTATCAGTCACTGTGTGACACTGTGTGTCAGTCACTGTGTGTCAGTATGGCAGAGGGTCACACAAATACCTGCAAATCTAATTATATTTAGTTTGGGGAAAGGTTTGAGATGTTCTTCATGCAATTTTCTGTCCTAATTTATGATGCGGCACATAAATATTTTTTGCTTTGTTATTCTTTGAGTCCTTTATTTTTGTACATATGTACATATAATACATCGCATATAACATGGTGATATAAATGCATAGTTACAAAATGTGTATAATATGGCTGCATTTATGTAACCATAAATATTATGTACTAGATAAATATTATACAAATGCACTCATATTATACACATTGATTGCTTCCTAATGTTTTTGTGTTTTGCTTTTGTTTTTGTTTTGGCTTTTTTAACCTAATAGTGTCTTTTAGGGAGGCTTTACATCAGTACTTAAAGGTCATCTTCATTCTTTCTTCTTATTTTTTTTTAATGTTTTATTTATTTTTGAGAGAGAGAGAGACAGAGCATGAGCAGGGCAGGGAGAGAGAAGGACACACAGAATCCGAAGCAGGCTCCAGGCTCTGAGCTGTCAGCACAGAGCCCAGCGCAGGGCTCAAACTCATGGACTATGAGATCATGACCTGAGATGAAGTCGACTCTTAACTGGCTGAGCCACCCAGGCGCCCCTATTCTTTTAACTAAATAAAACATCGTGTGAATATTGCATCTTTTTCCAGCTAGTATATTTATTAAAGAAAGAGGAAAATGGTTAAAAATCAATTAGTACTAAAATGCTTACAAGTAGACTGGCCCACCCACCCCCTGACATGGACTCTTGAGAGGGAACCACGTATAACTCATTTATTTATCTCCCTTCTGCTGTGATGTCCATATTTCCTTTTAAATCTATTTTATATTTCAATTTAAGGTATAATTTAATATATATATAATTCAGTTTAAGGTATAATGTATATTTCAATTTAAGGTATAATTGACTTCTATAAATGGATTTTTAAATCGCACAGTTTCATTCTTTGACATAGGTTTACAACCGTGAGGCAGTCCCCTCAAGATGACAAACGCATCCATCGCCTTGGAAAGGTTTCCTGTGCCCTGTTGCGATGCCTTCCCCTACACCTGCCTATTCTCGCCCTTAAACGAGCACTGATGGACCTTCTGAAATGCCTCATTTGCATTTCCTAGAATTTTATATAAATGAAACCGTATGACAGGTATTCTTTCTGGTCTGACTTCTTTCACTCAGCAGAATTATTCTGAGAGTCACTCGTGTTGTTGCATAGATCAGAACAGCACTTCCCTGTTACTGCTGCCCAGTGTTCCATGGTACAGACACAAGACAATGTGTGTGTCCGCCACCAGGCGTCCACCCAGGTGTAAGTCTTTGTAGGGACAGAAGCCTGCCTTCCTTTTGGGTAAATACCTATGAGTGGAATGTCTGCATCACGGGGTGAGTCTACTTTTTAACTTTTAAAGAAACCTTGTAAGTGATTATAACATTTTACCTGTTACACAGCAGTGTATGAGATTCCCCCCAACACCTGGGCTAATCCGTCTTTTTCGTTGGAGTCATTCTGTAAGAGGTGGAGTGGTACCTCACTGGGGTTCTAACTTTTCCCTGATGTGTAATGAAGTTAACATCTTTTCATATGCCCATGTTCCTTCCAAATACTTTCTTTGGTGAAGTAGCCACTTAAGTCTTTTGCCCATTTCTTAACTGTTTTTTGAGAGTTCTTTATATATTCTTGAAATAAGTCTTTTACCAAACATATGCTTTGCAAATATTTCATTCCAGTCTTGGCTTATATATGTATTTGCCTTAACAGTGTCTTTGGAGGAGCACAAATTTTTAATTTTGATGAAATTCAGTTGATAGACTTTTCCTTCTACTGATCAGTCTTCGGGTGCCATACTGAAGAAAAGTGGCTAGCCCAAAGTCACAAAACTTTCTCTGAGATTTTCTTCTCAATGTTGCAGAAATGTCCTCTGATGTTTTAGGTCTATGATCTATTTCTGAGTTAAAGTTTACATGTGCTACAAGATATGGCTTGAAGGGATTTAAAAAATTTGTTCTGTATACAACTGTCCAATTTGTCAGCATAATTTCTAAAAAGACTTCTTTCTGGAACTGTCTATACTTAATCTATATTCTTTTTTTCTTTTTTTAGGCTTGTTTATTTGATAGAGAGAGAGAGTGCAGTTAGGGGAGGGGCAGAGAACAGGAGGGAGAGAGAGAAATCCAAGATAGTGGAGAGAGAATTTTCCACTCATAGAATAGAGCCTGACACAGGGCTCGAACTCACAAACCATGAGATAATGACCTGAGCGAAAATCAAAGAGTCCGAGGCTCAACCCACTGATCCCCCCAGGTACCCTGTAATCCCTATTCTGTTCCATTTGTTCTTAAACAAATACAAGGACCTGTTTTTGGTTACATAGCTTTACAAGAAGTCTTAAATCAGGTAGTGCTGATCTTCCAACTTTGTTCTTTTTAAAACTGTTTAAAGTCTATCATCTTTCTTCCTGTAATGTCGATCTGCCATCAATCCCCTCCCACATGTATTTCACCTCAGATATTACAGTTTTCATCTGCAGAAGTTTGACTTTGGTCTTCCCGTTTGTATTTGGTCTATTTAATCTTCCAGATCTACTTGTCTCACCATCCTTATCTCTAATTTGGACTTCTTCATCAGTTCAGGATCAGTTTCCATCAGTACATTTTTTTTTTTCAGCATGAATTCTATTTTCTTACTTTTATAAATGCCTGATAATGCAGACACAGTGATTTTATCATAAGGGGGCCTGGATTATTTTTGTTTTTCTATAAATGGTCTTGAGCTTTGTTCTGAGTGCTGTTAAATTATTTAGAAACAGTTTCATCATTATGGTTTTGAAGATCTGTCGGAGCAGCATTCAGTCTAAGGCTGACTGCTGGGTCCTTCAAGCGCTCCATCAACTGCTCATCTAAGGCGGCTGGTGGATACGGGTGCTGCTCCCAGCGGGGCTGGCCCCCTCCCCCTTGCACGTGCTCATTTCCCGGGTTCCAAGGGGTTTCTGGTGTGCATGTGCCAGCACTCAGTGCGGCCACGGGCCCTGGAACTGTGCCCCACCCCGCGGCCCTGTAGGCTCCGTCCTGACTTCCAGCAGCACCTCCCCTCACCAGGGTGTCGCCAGGCTCTGGTCACTCCACTCACCCCCAGCAAGGCCTGCAAACTCAGGATGCAGCAACCCTCACTCTTCTCATCTGTTCTCCCCTCTCGGCGGGATCTCGCCATTTGATGCCTGATGTCGGAAGTCCTGAAACCACAGTCCGTCGCTTTCCTTCTGTTCTGCCGCAGGTGCTTCGGGGATAAGGTATACCTGGTTCCTCCCCTGGAAGTGGAAGTCGGTGTGTGTGCACCTGCGCAGTTGCTATTCCACTTGGGTATGCCCATGTATCATTTACTACCTTCATTTTACTTTATTGAAGGCATCGGGGGTCGCATCGGGCAACTGTGACAAGGTCTGATTTAAAATTCTCTTTCTGCTTATTTCTAATTGAAAAAAATTTAATACATTTCTTGTATAGTCTTATGAATGCTTTTAAATTTCTGGGTTTTGTGATACATTTGCTGTTGTCTATTTTTTTGGTGTTTCCCTGTTGTTCATTTTTTATTTGAATGTCTGTGGTTGGAAAATATGGTCTATTTGGTTTATCCCTTTTTCCTCTAAGGTTCAGTTAACTGACATCTTCCCTAAATGCTAGGGTGTTTGCAAATAATGGGAATTCCATTTGATGGGCACACATTTCTCTCTGACACACTACCTATAATCAATTATGGTAACTTTACTATTAAGTATCTCTATATTACTACATGTCTTGTTGAGTTTCCGTAAGTTTTTAAGTGATTCTGGGCCATGTTAGTGGATGTGGGGCTGCACAGAGAGGGACTATCAGGGACCACTGAATACGAGCTGACCCTATCTTTCCATTTCTAATCATGATGTGTTCTAGCAAACTGCAGGGACACACAGGTGTGGACACACAGGACTCACCGTTAAGAGCAACAGCACAGGAAATGGAAAGGAAGAGTCTGTGTCAGCAAGCAGGGTCCGTGGGCAGTGGGTCTGGCATGGGCCCAGCCAGAACCACAGATGTTTCTAGTAGCAGTGGCACCGTCGGTAAGCCACGGTGTATGCAGTCATGTTTTTATATGACCTAAACTTATTTTATTTGCCCAAACTGAACTTTATGACAACTCTTCATCAACAGTTAATGTTTCCCAAAAAAGTTGTTTTTAGCATTCCAACTACTAAATGCTCCATCTCATCTATATGGGTATATAAATGATTTATACAATTCAAAGGTTGTGAAAAGCAAAAATATAAAGCAACAAATAAAACTATAAACAATTACAGTATTTTCCTTTTGCCATAAAATTTACCTTAAAGGGCCCGAGAGAGGAAGACCCTTTAACTGTTGCCAGTGTGATCTGAGACTCTTCTAGCTGAGCAAGTATGTTGTCTGTGGACGAAAGGATCAGGACAGAGTACATCTCGGACTGATGGATGACCAAGTGCAGTGGGGTCGTGTTCCACAGATCAATAATCTTAAACAGCATTTTCTCAAGAGCAGCCTCCTTAGTGGCGGAGGCTGAGATTTCGTTTATTTCGTTTTCATACTGAAACATCTGAAATGAAACATTATTCTTTAACATTCTGCGAACAAAGGGTTCCTGACGCGCTTACAACGCAGGACTGCCGTGAGTGTGCCCCCCCCACCGCCCCTCCCCCCGCCACCTGACTCTCACAACAGGGCCCTTCCCAACCATTTCACACCTCCCACTCTCTGTGTGCTCTGTGACGTTTCCAGTCACTCCGTGCACTTCCTCTAACTGCAGCCCGTGTGAAGATCAGCGGACAGCACCTTGGGTCCCTGTGCAGATGGCTATCCCCTTCAGCATTCCCTTCTGTGCACTAGCGCCGACAGCTTCCTCCCTCCGTGACACACTCTTACTTCCCATAGTAATTCAGGAAACAATGATCTGAGAGAATGTAATCTGGGAAGACCCAGCCTTCCCTCGCTTCTCTTTCCTTGCCTTATATCCATGAGGATAAGTGGCTTGAACTCACATTGGTGGATGGAGTATATACACAGGCCTTCTTCTCCCAGAGACAAGATCCTGATACAAGATCTTAGCATCACTGCCACAGAGACACATCAGTTCCGCATCTGAGAATTAACTCACAGGCGGATCGCTCTCATCCCTCAAAGAAGGATCTACCACTGGCCCCATCTGTCATCTCCATGGGACGGAAGAGTGACACCTGATCCCGTGTTTCGGTAAAACCCGACCATGGTTCATCGCCTGCCAGAGACGGGCATCGCAGTGCTGAGTCAGCTGACTGCTTATGGCTAAAACGGACACTTTGAGAAGGATGCCTGCCTTTGGACACAGACTATTCGGCCAAAGGCAGAGAGGGAACCACAGGACCATCGAGTTTCTGTGTTGAACAAAGAAAGATGCTTGTGCCTCACACGGACATTCTGAAATTGCTAATAAACTCCAGACCCAGTAACACGTCAAGCAGAATTTCAACCAAGCATGCTTAGCCCTTTCAACTCCTTAAGGCCCAAGGTTGGGAGGTGACTGACCACTGGTCAGGTCTCCCAAGTAACTTGGTAATACCTAGGAGGTTTCAGATGAGTCTTAAGGCCTATCACGGATTATCTGCCTCTGTGATAAAATGCCCAGTTTCCAAAGTAAAAAAAGATCAATCACGAAGCGATTGTGTTCGTTTTATGCAAATGACTGATCTCTTCCTCTGCACTTACTTTGTGACATGCTTTTCACGTCATAGGCTTCTCAGAGCCTACGTAACATGTTGGACAGAAACTGCTGTCATATAACGTAATAGATTCATCTGGCAGGACCACAAGAGGGCTCCTGCCATGGACTGTCCTAGGCAGTCTTGCAGCATGACTGCCATCTCTGGGTCAAGCAGGTACTACACATGCTCTAGGAAATGAAGGCTGGGTCTCTGGGCCCAATCCTGTCTGTCTGGGTACTCATGTCACACTAGGTAAGCTGTTGAATAGAAGCAGGATGGTCAAAATCTTCCCGGGCCTCTTCAAGTTCAGGTAAGGTTAGCAGCTGATGCCTGCTCTCCCCTCTGACCACAGCAACAATTAACCTCAGAAGAAAGGGTTCCTGCTGACAGCCATTTCAGAGGCTACAGACCTTGTTCATTTTTGTTTGGATGTTGCATTACCTTACTTCGGATCCTCCACAAACTGCATGAGAATCCGTTCTTAAACTATCTACAGGGATAGCTCGCTGGAACCCTTTCCAGCTCTGGAGCCACTGGCTGATCCCCTTGAGGCCTGTCTGCCCTCACTTTTGGTGCCTGTTGCTAGGCTGTCTGCCAAATGTCACCCTTTCCGTGACTCGCCCAGGGAGGACTCCAATAGTCCAAGACTTTGAAAAGGAAAATGTCATTGCAATTATGCTACGTTCCTGGAATGCTGTTTTGTATAAGCCTAGGGGACATTGACATCCATGATCTGAAATTATCTAGATGTTGTGCTGAATTTACTGCTGGCGCACAGATCAGTTAGGAGGTCTGGGAGGCCCCAGGACAGGATGAGATTTAGATGGGATGAGGATGGAGAGAGCAAAAGAGGACTGAAATATTTGTTCATCATTTTTAGCTTAAGCAACTGAAAAACAATGGGGGTGCCATTTGCGGAGCTGGGGAGGGGCGGGGCGTCTGGGAATGCTACCAGTGCAGTCTCTGAGACACAAAAGTGCAGATGCTAAATAGGGAAGTGGATATGTGATTTCCAGAGGAAAACCACCGTCAGGATCGGACATATATACTGATCTAATTTTAAAGATCAACGAAAGGTGTCTTTTAATTTTCTCCTTTTTAGGGGCACCTGGTGGTTCAGTTGGTTAAGCATTTGACTTTGGCTCAGGTCACGATCTCACGGTTTGTGGATTTGAGCCCCATGTTGGGATCTTTGCTGACAGCTCAGAGCCTGGAGCCTGCTTCAGATTCTGTGTCTCCTTCTCTCCCTCTGCCCCTCTCCTGCTCACACTCTGTCTCTCAAAAATGAATAAATGTAAGAAAATTAAAAAGTTCTTCTTTTTAAATTCCTCAACATTTCCCATTTCCTCATTACAACAGATCATGTAATAGAAAATTATAAAACACTATTTTAAATTACCTGAGATACTCTTAATCACGAAGCCTGAAATATGCATGAAGCTAGTTACGAAAATAGAAAAAGCTGTAACCACAAAAGTCATGAATCTACTTTTATAACAAACCCTCAGTGGCAGATCAAATAGCCCCTCCCTGTGTATTTTATGGATCGTATCAAGTTACTGGCAGAGGCGTCCCAACGTGTTCTTACTGTATCTTCATTTTACATAAGACCGAACACAGCAGCAGAGGTTTCTGCTCCTAGAAGGCATACTTGCCGTGAGAAGTAGCCCCGCTAAAAAACAAAACATAATTCCATCCGTCACCCAGGAAAACCCCCACCCCATCACCGGGACGGTGGCGTCACAGGACGGCGAACCTGTACCACAGCTCCACATAACTTCAGCCCACTCATTCCCCGCTAGCCTGCTCCCATTTTCGCAGATGGTCGACCAACATCTCCCTTTTCTTATTCCTATTCCTTGTAGATTTCCTCGCTTGCTTAAAATTGGTCCCTCTGGTATTTCAACCTATTTTTGCTTTCAAATAAGTTGTTTACCTTGAGTGCTAGAAGATTCTTTACCGTACAGTTCTTATCAAGAGACACCGACTTTCCAATAATCTCCTGGACAGCCTCCCAGTGCCTTGGCTTGAGATAGGGGTTTCTCAGAGCTACGATGGTAGGCAGCACTTGTTTAAGTTCTGTCACTGATTGCTTAAGATGGGTCACCACGTCGTTTTTAGGTAAACCTACAAATAACAATGGATCCTATTTTTTAAACCAGAAAACAAATCTACTATTTAACCTTAGTTTCACAGTTATCGGGTCTATATCAAACTAATGAGTTTTATTAGCATCACCCTCCCAGAGGAATCAGCCATGAATTAACACAAAGAGCAATAGTTATCGGAACGGATGATTAAAACCCAAGACCAGCAAAGCCAAGTTTTCTTGGCAAATGTGACGTCAGGGCTAGCCAGCCATCAGGGGGTTTCCCAGATTTTTAGTGACCAGATACGCAGACCAGTACATGCATATACATTTCAAAAGACTGTTACAGGTTTTGGGCTTTTACATTCTGCTCAGTAAAGAGGCACATCAAGGGTGGGGGCGGTCCGTCTTTATCATTTCATAAAGAACATATTTAATGCTGCAATGTAGGAACATAGGTAAAAACTTTGTCACAGACCAGGACCAGTGTGTCCTCAGGCACTGGCAAACCTTGATGGACAGGACTCAAAACCTCTGCAGCTGAAGGTTCAAGTCTCATAACCTTTTTACCCAACTCGTAGAAGAAAAAGGATGCAAAGACATCAAAGACGGGGACTCAGAAACTGAGCATGACACTTATATGCTCGAATATCCGATCTATCCAGAGGGGGCTCCTTTCATAAAGCCACGCTGAATAATAAAATGTTGTTTGTGACCTAGTGAAGTGAAAGGAAAACAGAGTAACTTGGTCTCTCTAAGTCTACATTTTGGAAACGAGCAAGATCTTTCTGGGAAACTATGAGTAAGAGAAGCACTGTCTATGTGCTCACTCCACGCTTTCCACTGGGGCAGGGACAGGACAAAGCTGGGGAAGGAGTCACAGAACGAGTGTCACGTCACAGCAGTGATATGGTGGGAGCTGTCCCCACCTTTCCTCTTTTCTAAATGTTTTGTGATGTTGTTTTATTTCTTGTAGACTTCAAAACGAGCCAAGCACAGTATTTTTCCGGAAAGGAGGTTAGAGTTGCAGCTAAGGGCCGGGGAGGGGCTTCGGAAGCGCAAGCGCTCTTGCCAGGGGGTGAGACACTCGCCTCGCTGAGAGGACGTGCCTCACAGCCTCACTCTGACAGGACCATCTCTGTTGGCAGGATTTCAGATGTGAGGGTTCACAGAAGGGACACCTCTCAAAGTGACTTCAGCTACCTCTCCTGCTGGCTGAGGCGAGGTGTGGGCAAACAGTGAGCACCTGGGTGACTGGCCCATGCACAGGTACGCCTCTGTCATCAAGGCTGCCGTTGTGGCCAAGTGCCTGTGCTCCAGCCGAGGGAAACAGCTTAATGAATACACAACATTGTTATTACTTAAAAAAATACATTTTTTTAACCAAGTTTTAATCTCTTTCTTCACTTCAGGAAATGACTCCTGCCCCTACGCTCCTGTGCAGCCTCTCCAGCCACTAACGGCCAGGCACTGGGGACAGGCAAAGAAGTTAAGGTCAAGGACAATGGTCCTCCTGACCCAGAGGCTGCTCAGTGTGGGCAATTCTAGAAAAGCTTGAAAAAGATGTTTTTACCTTTCTCTAGCATGGAGATTATATGCATCCATTTTGAAACGTATCTCTGAGTGGATTCTACATTGACCCTCTGGAGAGGTCTATTTCTCCACTTCGTGAAGAGCGCACCCCACTCCTTCTGCGTGTCCCACAGCATCTTCCGCAAGGTCAGGTCGCACTCGATGTCCGCGATCTCCGCCCGCACGATCTGCGTGATACCCTCCAGGTTCAGGGAGTGCGTGTGGGACTCAGTATTGTCAAAGCCGTGCTGGAAGCTGGCGTAGGTGCTCGCTTTGTGTGCCAGTCCCGCCGCCTCCTCCACGAGTGTGCTCATCATGTCCAGAGCGGTGGCCGTGAACGTCCTGGCACACAGCAGAATGGGAGTTCTGATCTGAAACATGCCAGGGACACATTCTAAGAGATCGTATCGTTTGGGATGCCAACGTATTTTACTGACAGCAGGTTAGCACGTGACCTAAGTTTTAATAAACAATCATCTGCAAGGACTATCCTTAACTTATCATTGTGATAAATAAGGAAGGCTCTTACTTATTTAATTATTATTACCATCATAGTGATAATGTGTCATGTTCCTTCTCTCTCTCAGGCACTGTGCTAGTTTAAGTAACACATTACCTTACTTACTAAATCCATACAATAATCCTGAGAGGTAGCTAATATTTTTCACAATTTTTCAGGGATGTTCCAAAGTTATCAATAATTGTCCCGTCATCAAATGGTAAGTGGCAGTTTCAGGGTATGGCTGACTCCAGAGGTCATTTCCTTTTTCTGATTCTCTTTAACTTTGTACTATTTTTCTTTTTAAGATTTAATTTTTTTTAGGGGCACCTGGATGGCTCAGTTGGTTAAGAGTCCAACTTCAGCTCAGGTCATAATCTTGCCATTCCTGAGTTCAAGCCCTGCGTCAGGCTCTGTGCTGATGGCTCAGAGCCTGAAGCCTGCTCCAGACTCTGTGTCTCCCTCACTCTGCCCCTCCCCTGCCCGTACTCTGTCTCTGTCTCAAAAATAAACATAAAAAAAAATAAATTAAAACAATTAAGTTGTCTGTTTCCATGGAGTTGAAAGTAAATAAAGCTTGACCACTGGAGTTTCTCCTTTGCTGCAAGATGCTTAAAAAAATAAAGACTTCACCGCTCTCCTGTGCAGACCTCCCACTCACTGCTCACCTGTGTGGGCCCCCTGCAACGCAGACCCCGGGCTCCATCGGTGTCGGGCCTCATACACTTTAAAAAGTGTGAATTGTGTCAACCTGACACTTGTGTAAGGGCCTGAAACTTTCTAGTACTATTTAATTTATTTAAAATTAAGGTGTGCAGTGGAGGGGTAGAGAGGGAGAGAATCCCAAACAGGCTCCACACTGTCAGCACAGAGCCTGATATAGGGCTCGATCCCACAAACTTGAGATCATGACCTGAGCTGAAATCAAGTCGGTTCCCTCGCTGGCTGAGCCCCCAGGCACCCCTCAGTCATACCTGAAAGACTGCAGGCAGGATGTGTGCACCAAGTGCTTTCATGATGAATGTGTTTCACCTTCCTTGTGTCTCTGTGAAACGGTACAGAGCACGGGTCGATGGGGGAACTGACTGTACCACAATGAGTAACACTGTGGCCGACTAACCACCGGAGGCAGGGGGTGTGCTGGGGTCAGAGGGTCACACACAAGTGCGGTCCCTGGAGCCCAGGCTCTGACATGCTGTGTGACCGTCAGCAGGTTACCGGACCTCCTTAAGTCTCACTGTTATTGGCAGGCCCGGACAGGGTAAAGGACCCAGCTGACCATCACTGACGCTCAGAGAGTGGGGTTATTGTGCACTTGGCTCTCCTACGTGTCTGGAGTTGGAGCACTCATTACTGCTGGCCTGGCGGGAGGCCCAGGCAGACATCAGGTGTAGCCCTCGGGGCTGGGGGCCTCTTGTGGGAGAACCCTGACTCCTATGAACAGAGTCACCACTTTGTTGTCTGAGTGCGTCCATAACTGAGGAAACCGCTAAATGTCAGTTACAGGTTCATGAAGACAGACATATACCATGTCTTTCCACTGCGGTTCACAAATCACCAACCTTCTGTCTGTGGAGTCTAGGTTAAGAATATTTGGATTAAATTATTCACCTAAGATTCCGCAGAAAGTGAGTGCTGACACACTTAGGCCTCCGGGACACTAAGAGCCAGCTGACTTTGGATGAAAAACACACACTGACCTTGGCCTTCAAGTTACTGACATCAACTCGCAGCCCAGTGATGTGCGCTTCCAGACTGTCTCTGAATTTAGCAATAGCGACATCTTTATTCATCTCCCGTAACTTCATGGAAGTTTTCAGTTGACCAAACTTCATGAGAAGAATTTGGTATATGGCCGTTTGCTCCCCTGAAATGTGGACCTGGTAATAATTTACGACGGAATGCAGCTGCGCAATCGTGGAGTATTCTTCCTCCAACACAGACAACTTCGAGGAGAGCCACTCCAAAAACGTAAAATGCTCCACAAATTCTTCAATTTCAGTGGGATCACACTCCATCTTCCTCAGTGAGGTCTCTACAACCTGGACCGTTAGAACACATCGATAGTAATTATAGGATGACTGCTCACTATTTTAGAAGGCCAATTACTCCTTCAGCATACTTATCACTACCTTGCAGAATTCTACTTCCACGAAAAAATGAAGATGTCACCCACAAGTTATTCTAGATAGTGCTTAAATACTGGAACAGAACATGCTCAAATCCTTTCTATTGTTAATAGAGGGAATGTGAACGTACCTACATTTAAAATAAGTGCTAAGATAGAAAGGAAGTGATATTATGGGGGTGCCTGCTGGCTCGGTCAATTGGGCATCCAACTTCAGCTCAGGTCATGATCTCACCACGCGTGGGTTCGAGCCCTGCATCGGGCTTTGTGCTGACAGTGCAGAGCCTGGAGCCTGCTTTGTATTCTGTGTCTCCCCCTCTCTCTGCCCCTCCCATGCTCATGCTCTGTCTCTGTTTCTCAGTAATAAATAATGTTAAAAAATATATTTAAAAAAAGGAAGTGATATTATGAATAATTTTGATCTTAAGAAATAAACACAATAGCAATGGCAAGGCCATTACCACATGGATGATGGATAATTGCTACCATGTTTTCTTTTTATTTTTTTTAACGTTTATTTATTTTTGAGAGAGAAAGAGGCAGAGCACAAGCAGGTAGGGGTAGGGGCAGAGAGAGAGAGGGAGACACAGAATCTGAAGCAGGCTCCAGGCTGTGAGCTGTCAGCACAGAGCCCGATATGGGGCTTTAATTCACAAACCGTGAGATCATGACCTGAGCCGAAGTCGGACCCTCAACCGACTGAGCCACCCAGGCGCCTCTGTTACCGTGTTTTGAGCATGTGCGTGGTCCTGCCTTGTTCTGATAGTGTGTTTGTTCATTACATGTTTCTTACCCCATTCATGCAGGAGGAAATGAGTCTCAGAAGAATTCATTAGTCTACAGTCAAAAATGGAGTTACAGAGCTACGGGACACCCAAGTATGATTCCAAATGCCATTTTTATCCATTAGAAGTATTCGTTATAATTATATGCAGAATGTCAACACTTTCCCTAAGTATATGTAAGTCATTCCATGAAAATTTCAAATTAATTGCATTTCTATACTCAAATTACAATTTTGTCATATTTTTTTCCTCATGTTTCCAGGGCTCTTGATGAATAGGCACGCATAATTTTGGAATCAATGTCATCGCAATTTTTGGTTTCAGAGCCTTGAATTAATTGCCTGTATGTCTCTAATATTCTCTTCGGTTATAAAATAGATGCTCATACAAAACATGCAGTTCAAAGAAGCTCTTAAAATAGAAAACCCCTCTTACACCATCTCTCAGGGATAAGCAGTGAACCCGCCAGCAGTTTTAATGAAGAGGCTTTACAATCAGAGGCTTCTGTTTGAATCCCAGCTCCAGGATTTCCTACCCATGTGACCCTAAGCAAGTCACTTTCCCTTAATAAACTTGGTGTCCACATCTATGGTTTTGAGAATAAAATATAACAGGATAGTAACAGGCTCACAATGCCTTCCACATTTGACTGAAATAGATCAAAACAAAAGACCAACTAAACACATATATCTTGACTCGAACCACAAATCCCATTTAAAGGCCAGAAAAAAGAAACATTTTAAAATGCAGATTTGTTGGGTGGCTCAGTCAGTTAGATGTCTGACTTCAGCTCAGGTCATGATCTCGCAGTCCGTGGGTTCAAGCTGACAGCTCAGAGCCTGTAGCCTGCTTTGGATTCTGCGTCTCCTTTTCTCTCTGTTCCTCCCCCATTCATGCTCTGTCTCTCAAAAATAAGTAACAGTTAAAAAATAAAATAAAATGCAGACTTGTATCAAAAAGAAAATAGGAAATTCCAATTTTGTGCAAGAGAGGGCAGGAAAAGGTGAAATATACCCAAACTTCCTTTATGTCACTAGTAGGACACTGATATCAAAGACAGATAAAGATGGTAAGAGAAAGTCACAGACCAATTTCACTTATGGGAATAAATGCAAAAGTCTTAAAAATAATGCCCATAGGAGTGCCTGGGTGGCTCAGTCAGTTAAGCATCCAACTTCAGCTCAGGACATGATTTCACAGTTTGTAGTTTCGAGTCCTGTGTCGAGCTCTGTGCTGACAGCTCAGAGCCTGGAGCTTGTGTCAGATTCTGTGTCTTCCTCTCTCTTTGCCCCTCTGCGGCTTGCACTCTGTCTCTTTCTCCTTCAAAAATAAACATTATAAAAAAAAGAAAAAAATGCCCTTGTATGTGCACATGCATGCCGCCATGCTGACAGTCTGGAGGCAATGGTGCCGACAATGGAAAGGCCAAGATTATTTTTTAAAATCAGGTAAAGCAAAATTTACGTATCAAAGATTCTAACTGAACATTAGGATGAGTTTTAGCCCAGTTAGGTACCTGTGTAGTCACCTCCATAATCAAAACATGGGAAACTGTCACTGCCCTGAGACCCCTTGTGTCCCACCCCAATGTCCTCCTGCCCCTGGCCTCGGAAAGCCGCTGCCTCTGCTTGCTGTGGCTACGGGCAAACTCGTGTGTCGCGTTACACATATATGGAGCCATCCGGCAGGTACTCCTCTGTGTCTGGCTTCTTTCAGTCAACACAGTTTTGAGACTCATCCAAAATGCAAACAGCAGACGTGAGTTTCTTGCTATTGTCAGTCTTTTTAATTTTAGTCCCTGAGGACTCTGATGTTAGAACACTTAGAATCTAGGGCCCATCTTCTTTTGGGAAGATGAGTTAGGCAGGGGCACAACTTTGGTCACACTGGTGCCGGCTATTTCTCGGGACTGAGCTAATGTGCTGAGCAAAGCTGTGGCATTAGGTAAATAGTAGGAAAAAAATCTGTATCATATGCTGTCTCTTTTTATTACTTTCAGTGAAGTCCTAGGAGAACTCTTGCTACACTAAGCCAGGCAGAGTTGGAGGCTCTTATAAGAAAATTCTTCTCTGCCTTCTGCAGAGTGGACTTGACAATTCTTTAAGTCAAAGCCTGTAAAAGTGGAGATAGCTAGCTGTTTCTGAGCTCTCATTTAAAGAGGTGGCTTCACAGTGGTGGCCTTAGCAGGATGGAGACTGGAGCCCTTTTGTAACTAAGCCCCTCCCTGAGAAGGCGGGACAACAGGAGTGGCAGAAAGTGCACCTGCAGGGTGTAACTGCTCCCTCTCTCAAGTCCGTGCTCCACATGACGTCACACGCATAACCATACTCTCAGGGGAGGTTGGGAAGTGTAACGCAGACAGTAGCTAAATATAAAGAGCTTTCAGGCTTAAAAATCATACCTAGCTTTGTGTGGCATTAACCAAAGTAAATAGGAAAAAATTATTTAAAGAAGAAAGCCCAAGCCTAATAGTCATCAGTGACAGTCCCTCAGGCACACCCAGGTGTCCAAACCCATGCCCTTGCCATACTTGTTCAGTGTTTGGCTAGCACAACCTCCAAGGCCTGGCTTGGATGGGATGAGGCCGTGCAGGATGGTAAACCCAGAGAGTTACCCTGCGGCCATAACCAGGGGCTACAGGGGTCGAGACGGGGAGGGTTCCTGGAAGCTCAGAGCGAGAGGTTGCCGGACTGACTGACCACAGGAGTCACTCTACAGTCACAGAAGCAAATCCTTGTTCTGTCCAGTAAGACTTGACATTAGCTCAGACCATGTAAGATAGCTATTTCTTCATTTTCTGGTTTTATAGGAGGAAAAGTTCTAATTAGAGCCACCCGATCCCTTTGCCATCTTACACCGGGCGGGGTGGGAGGCTGCACCCTGGTCTTCATTTATGGATCACTGGAACACCCAGCACCACATCACACTTGATGGGGAGAGCCGTACGTGGCAGGGGGCTGGCACTCACCCCACTTCCCATATCTCCATGAGGAGGGAGCCCCCTCACCTAGCCCCCTGGTGTGCCACTGTGCTATACCCATGTCCTGGGAAAGCAGAGGCGAGTCCTGTAACTGGGGCACGTGGGAGCAGGGAGTGACAGGCTCAGCCCAGACGCTTCCCCTCAAGCCATCCTGTCCCACAAAGGCTATGTGCTTGTTTCTGCTCACGGCTGGACCAGGCCAGGGGCACACTGGTACTGGATTGGCTAAGTCTCTCATTGATTCTGAACTTCAGTTTGGGGAGGGTTAATTTTAAACAACTATAAGCCATCTTCTCCAAGGCCCACTTTATGAGTAATGAAGGGAACATTTCCGTCTTTTTGCTTTACCTCATCTTTTCCATTGGTCCAGCATCTGGCCAGGTAAGAGTGGGAATATTTACTGTGCCCCCTAAAACTCGACATATGGGAGGAAGGGCATGAACGGCCCGGCGCCACTGTGCAGACGCCGTGAGCTGGCGGCCTGGACACCCAGGCCGCCCCGTTTGGCCTGCCCTCCTCTGCTGTGAGAAGAGGAGCTTGTGCGGAGCTGAAGGCCCAGGAGGGGCACGGGGACCAGCTGTGGCACCAAGGAGTGAGGCCACACGCACCACACTGCTGCTTCCGCCTCCCCTATTTCTGACTAGAAGGTGACCGTGTGCGAGTGCAGCAGCCCTCAGCACAGGAGCCAAGCGGGAGGGTGAAGACACTGGGTCCGGGCCATGTGCGGCCATTGGACCAGACTGTGTGACCAGCACTCATATTCCTTTTCCCATGAGACACAAAAACCGGTCGTTGAATAGCCTTTTTTGGCTTCCGGATCTTTGCTGGGGAACTCCGAAGTGAGAGTCCTAAGTGAAGCAGAGAGTCACTTCTTGCACGTCTCCGGGCAGCCGTGGCTGTGGCGAGGCCGCGGAGCCCACTGTACGCAGCACTCCGTACCTTTTGTGTAACGGACACCTGCAATCCTCTCAAACTCCTTGTGGTTTTAACAACTGCTAAATGCTCCCTCCTTCTGCAGATACGCCCTTGCTTCCCCATCCCCCTGGCTACCCTGCAGGCTCCTCTGCCTCTAACAACCTCCTAGATATCGGTGTTCTGGAGGCTTCTGGTGGGGGTTCTTTTCCATCCTCACCGTACACATAGCCGGGGCATTCCCATTCATCCTGACAACGTCTAGGACCACTTGGATGCCGGTCATTCAAACATGTGCTCCCGCCCTGCCTCCCTACCGCTGGCCGGACACACACATGCACCTGTCTCTTCTGGAGGACGGCACCGTGAAGCAAGCACTGGGCTGTGTCACCCCCATGCCCCACTGCCTACCCTGCTGCCTAACCAACAAGCTGAAAGTATCATTAATTCCTGTTGTTCTCTTATTCCTACATCCTGCCAATCACTAAAGCCTGTCAGTTCTCCCTCTTAAATAGATTTCAACTCCCTCTGCTCCCCAGACTCCATGCTGCTACAGGCCTCGTCCGAGCACGAGTCACCTCTCCCCTAGATTCAGAACCCAGTCTCCTCCTGTCTCATCCTATCTGAATCCATTCTTCACTGCAGCCAGAGCGGGCCCTGCAAACATGAAAGTGGTATCATGTTGTTTCCACATTTATAGTCTTGCAACAATTGCTGGCAGGAAAAAAGGGAGAAAGGATCGTGGGGTGCAACTTTAGAGATGGGGCAGAGGTTTCTCTGAGGAAATGACATCTGATCAAAGACCCAAACAAATGTAGTATATATATTTCTGAGAATAACACTCAACAGGTGTGTTTCCAAAGTACGTACTTTAAAATTATAACCTAATAATCGTAAAGATTCTCATGCAATAGGCATTTTCAAAGTACTTACTTCTAATAGATTTGTGCTCTTGTTTTCAATTACAGATAGCAGGAGGTCGTGGCTCAGATGTATGATATTCTCAACATACGGTAGGCATTCTGACTGGTAATCAAGACTTGTAACTCTGAAAATACCAATGCGTTTCTCAATGACCATATTAACAATGTGTTTCAGGTAGTTTCTGAATTTAGCTAGTATAGCTTTAAACTGTGCTGAAGTTAATTCCTTCACAGATGACATCGTCACGCCCATGACTCTGGCCCTCTGTACCATGGTGCAGTATTTTATAAACTGGCAGCTGTAAGCATTAACCAGGCCCATGGAGTTACCAATAACGGTCAGAAGACTGGCAATCTGTAAATAAAAATGTTGAAAAGTCAGAATTTTAAGAGTAAAAAATGTGTGCTCTAATGGGCTAATAGTTCTGTTAAAATATTTAAAATCATAGCTTTATGTGGAGTT
Organism: Suricata suricatta; assembly: GCF_006229205.1. Taxonomy (NCBI): domain Eukaryota; kingdom Metazoa; phylum Chordata; class Mammalia; order Carnivora; family Herpestidae; genus Suricata; species Suricata suricatta. The sequence continues at coordinate 116,552,960 of NC_043702.1, forward strand.
CATTTTGTTAAGAACCTACACTAAAGAATTATGTTGGAAATGTAAGACTTTCAGACATTAAGATGGCCTTTTAAATATTTGGTGTTTATGAAAGGGCTTACCAGGCCATTTATCTTTATTGTCAGCATGTTATTTTGAGCCATGGACTAGAAACACCAATCATTTATTCCCTCACTTGATGTCTTCCTTTAGTGCAGGTGCTCTGTGTGCAGCCCTGCACAGGGCACTTCTGTGGACTGTGTGACCTAACCCAAGACACAGATGAGGAATCATTGGACCCAAGTGAAGGCAGTTAGTCTCCTGTAAATCTGAACAAAATTACCCAGGTAGATGGTAAGGGGAAGGTAGGACCAATGCAGGTCAACAGACTGGAAGTCAGCATCATGTAGGAACTATAAAAGAAAACCTCATTTTTGGAGGGGAAGTTGGAAAAAACAAACGAGAAGAAATGAGCTGAAAGCACATGAGCAGGACACATTGGGGGAGAAGGTGGAAATGACATTTCAACTGTCCTAAGTTAGGGTCCTTGAGTTTTCAGTAAGTCCCTTTAGTCTGAGGATTGGCTGAGTCTCCCTAAGAGAAGTTGTTTGTAAACTCACTTGGTCTTGGTAGGTAGGATCCATTTCAAAAAGGATCTGACAACCTGGCCACCTGGTTGTCTTCTTAGAGGCAATTCCACTTTCAGTCTTATTAGGTAAATTCACAATTAGGACCGATTCAGTAAAGACAGACAGGCGAGGATCTTGGCAAAGAGGAATAATCTCGGCTAAAATACATAATTCAAGAGTTCATATTTTCAGAAGTCTCACTGAAAGCAACACCTTGAAATTATCCATGACATCTAAAACTACTGGAAACTGAGGCTAATTTATTCTGAGGCTTGGATAGTATTCTATACCAATAAATGGAATTTAAGACAGTGTAAAAGTCTGGATTTAATACAACTGAAACAGCAGAACCACTGACAGGTACTGGGTGGTGGTGGGAGGAGGCATAATTACATAGAAGCTCAGAGAAAACCATTAAGAAACAGTTGGAATGTCTGTGCTACGTGATGCCATGTGGAGAGCACTAGACCAGCACAGGGAGGAGACCAACGGAGGACAGTCTCACCGCCAGTTCATGCACAGACTAACTGAGAAACCGGATGTCCGTGGGCAAAAACCAACCAACACCGAACAAAACTTTGACCTACACCTCACACATTACACAAAGATTAACCCAAGATGAGTCATATGCCTAAATATAAAGCACAACTTTATTAATATTCCAAGAGAAAATACAGGAAACATCTGTTACGACTGTGAGTTAGACAGAGTTTGCAGGTAACATAACATAATCCGTGATAGAAAAAATTTGGTGAGCTGTACTCTATCAGAGTTCAGAAGGTTTGCTCTGTGACAAAGAATGAAAAGAGAAGGTATAGACTGGGAGAAGATGTTTGCAGATCTTGTATCTCAGAAAAGACGTGTATCCAGGATGCATATAAAGACTTCTCACAACTCAACAATAAGGAAACATTCTAATAAAAATAAGCAAAAGATCTAAAGATCTGACCACAAAAACAGAAGCACATGAAAAGATGAACAATATTAGTTGTTTGGGAAACAAATCACAACCACAATGAGGTACCACTATGAACCTATTAGAACAGCTACTTTTTTTTTTTTAATCTGACAATACCAAGTGGTGACGAGGACATGGAGTGACTGGAACTCTATACATTGCTGGCAGGAAGGCAGATTGATAGAACCACTTTACAACTCTCCTACAATGAAACATGGGCCTACCAAAGGACCCAGCAAGCCCACCCTGATTATCAAGTCAAGAAAAAAGAAATCTTACGTTCGTCCAGAAATCTGTATATGAATGTTCATAGCAATTTTACTCATAAATGCTCCAAACTGGAACTGGCCCAGACGTGAGTACAGAGAGAAACTGTGGTACATCCAGATGGTAGAGTACAACTCAGCAATGAAGAGGAGTGAGGCTGCTGACAAGACAGATGAATCTGAAATGTATCTCTCCAAGTGACAAAAGCCAGACCCAAAAGACTACCTACCTATCCACTTGTAGGACCTTCTGGAAAAGGCAGGGCTATAAGGGTAGAAAGCAAATCTGAGGCTGCAGGGACAGGAGGTGTGGAGGACTCCCCACAAAGGGGCAGCACCAGGGAGCGCGGGCACCATGGGGCGGCGCTCTAAGGAACTCGGGAGGGCAGAGGTGCAGTCGTCAAAGCCCGCAAACTGCATGCCACACAGCGCGGGGTGGCAGGTCTTTAAAAACCAAGCAGGGTATTGGGAGAACCCAACACGGAATACAAACAGTGACCCAGTAGGCTGCTGTCTTACTAGGGACTCAAGAGGAGGGTAACGAAGGGACTCTGGAGAGCAGTATGGTGACTAAAAACGCTAGTGACAGGTAAGAAAGGAATGGTCCACAAACACTGTACTCTGGTTGATACACTTGCATCTCAAACAGGTATGGAGTAGCAATTTGGACATTATTTTCCCTGTATAACAAATCAGTAAGTACACTGTCACTTTCCACTGATACTCTAGGTCTTTCCACTGACGGGCCTCTGAGTGCCCTGCTCCCACAATGAGCCTACACTGGGGCTGCCACCAAGAAAACAGCCTGTGCCCACACAGCCCATGTGGAAAGAACCGGGCTTTGAAAACAAGGCCAGATGACCTGAGCAATAGATTAAGTAATGGTAATATTCTCTTTATACTCCCCAGACTAACACAAGTATCAGTGAACCTCGGAAATCTCTAGGGGAAAAGTTATGTAATTAAAACAGGATAGTGCTGGCACATGAAGTAGAGACATACCAACTCTACATAGCCCAAGAATAGAATAAAATATTAAGATATAATGAATGATCAAAATAGCATTTTAAGTCAGTGAAGGTGAAGAATGGATTATTCAATGACTGATACTGGGAGAGACACATCATGAGTCGTCTGGGAAAAAACTACAAGTCAGCGTGTGCAAATGAAGTTTAAAACAATCAAAAGCTTAAACATAAAAATGAAATCATAAGACAATTAGAAGACAAGGAGAGAATGTTTTGTATCATATGTGATCAGTGGGCAAGACTCTCTATGACCACACCCTTTTTAAATGGCTCTACAAATGTTATACTTTTTAAAAACAATGTTCTGCATGGGAAAAAAATATCACCATAAAGTGAAGCCAAATGACATATTTTTCTTAAAACTCCCATTAAAGATTAAGGGTTAATGTTCCTCACCCAGAAGAACGACAGAGAGTAAGACAAAGACCTCCGCCCCGTCAGTGTCGCTCCCGTGGACTTACTCTGGGAGGGAGCCCAGGGAAGCCACAAGCCATGTGCCAGACGTTAACCGCATGACTGTGTGTAGGGACGAGCACGGTTGATTTTGCACGCGTGATTACACATACTGCAGCACACTGGGGTAAGGGAGCACTATCCGGCCATCCAAGTGACAATTATGAGAGCATATGGAACAATGAGGAAAATGCCTCCAAAGGAACGCCGGGTGTTAATAAAATGTTTTGTTAAAGTTGGTGGTGGTTGTCTTTTTACTGCTTATTTATTTTTGAGAAAGAGAGAGAGTGTGAGCGGGGGAGGCGCAGAGAGTGGAGAAGGAGAGAGAGAGACTCCCAACCAGGCTCCGAGCTGTCAGTGTAGGGTCCCGGGTGGGGCTCAACTCATGCGAGATCATGACCTGAGCTGAGATCGAGTCAGAGGCCTACCTGACTGCGCACCCAGGAGCCCTGATAATAAACTATTTTAAGTATGAGTTTCACTCCGGTGTGCTTATGAAGGTAAGAATGCAAAATGAAAACACATACTTGTTATATGCAGATAGTTGAAAAGGTGGGGTGGTTTAATTATTGTTTTCTCAAGCTTATGTACACACAAATGCATGTGTGTATACATACATATATAAACATGTATGTAGGTCAGTGAGTCCACATTTACATAAATAAATAACTGAATAAGGAAATGGATCTGCTAAGGTGGCGAGATCCACTAATGAAGACTAAAATTAGGGGGCAAAATTTTCAGAAGAAACAAAGATATCTGACAATCTCAAAATATCTCTCTCCAAACTGATTAATAACAAGAGGAAATATAAACCTTCTAAGAGTTGCCATAGGTCCTGTTGTTTTAAGATCTTTTAGGACGCAGACTGAGGAGAGGGGACACATTCACTGGCCAGGCTACTGACACCGTGCTGTGTCCGACTGCATCCACAGGACTAAAACGGATTAATCAACATCAGGTTCAGATGGAAACAGTATCTTTGTTATGCTAATAAGATATGGCTTATTTAAGCCGCATAAAATTCTGCAGTATATTCCTGAAAAAATCCAAACCTTCATGCTATTTTCCTAATTCCTGTCTTGTAGGCACTCTATGGCTACCTGTAGAAGTTCCACATCCTTAAATAATCCCAAACTCACATGACTTGGTCCCAGAGTGTGCGCCTTTCTTATCCCGAGAGACGGTGATGTGCGCCACAGCCCTGGCTGCCTACACCCGGGAGAAGAGCCCACAGTGTATCTAGCTCCACTTTTAAAATACTCACTTATACATTTCTCAAGGTCAGTCACCATTTTTTGAATTTTTATTGAAAAATCTAATCTGTTGGGAGTTATGAAGAAATATGTAGCAAATTCTGAAAATCTGAGAAAATAAAAGCATATTTCAGAAAAGTGCAGGGCCCACCACAGATTATAATGACTTGTAATATCAGAAAGGTCTACTACTTACTCATCATACGTGTATTTATTCTCGAACTCCGTCGTGATTTCTAGGTCTATACGAGTCCATTGAGAGAGAGAGAGAATGAAATGCTGATTGGTATTTAAACCAGCAAGGGACCACACGCCACGTGGCAGTGCTTCCCGGACATCCGGAAACACACAGGAGGGTCATCTGAGAGGCAGCGTCCCAGGAGGTCAGCCATCGAGCCCCAGACTGTGAGGAGCGAGGGCCAAGCTGCGGTCTGAGGGTCTGGGCATTCAACAAGCATTGGGGGGGCGGGGTTCACCGCCAGGAAGAGGGTCATCAGGCCCCAGGACTGAGAGCGGTGCGCACGTGAGAGAAAAATGGGTAAAGGTGTTATCCCTTCCACCCACCACTGGTGGTCTGAGCTGATGCTCACTTAGAGCTTTCTTAACATTTATACTGCTAAGAGATAATATTATTTCTTAATATTTACTATCACTAGTCAGCAACAGTAGATAAATTAGTAAAATTTTCTCTCAGTTGCTCTGTTCCAGCGATTAGGATATTTCCCTTCATTTTTAATAGTCTCATTCGTCTTACCTGAAAGAATTTCTTCAAGGTTGTAACAAACCTTTTCTGGATTCTTTCTTACTCGTATTTCTTCACTCGACGGTTTTACAACACAGCTGACTTCAGTTTCGGACGCCTCGTCTTCACACACCCCAGGTACTTCAGAGCTCTTGTCAGACTCAGGAGAGTTCTCTGTGGACGTTTCTGAAGAGTCACTCTCTCCTGGAGTGCTCAAGTGTAGAGTCACTTCAAATATTGGTGCATATACTTTTTTCAAATCCTTCTCGGCTTTGATATAACTCAAAATCTAAGTAATAGATGTTAGAGTGACAGTGATAATAGATAACCAAAAGAATATTCCTTTCAACCTAGGACAATATAGACCTAAACTTTAAATGATAAATAACAACTTCGGTGTAACTGAATAATGCTATGTCACCAAGTAACTGATATTTGCATGTTAAAATAAGGTGTGTAAAATACATGACACATTATAATAGTGTGTTCCCCCAAAAGGCTGTGTAAATTAATGCCAGAGTGGCCACATATTACTCATTTGGGAGCTTGTTAAAAATATAAATTCTTGGGCCCTATCTCCAGAGATCAGGAGTTAAATAAACTCCTGTGGTCTGTGGCAGGGCCTAAGAATCTTCGGTAACTGAAGTATAATTGACATACAATGTTACGTTAGTTTCAGGTCTACAATACACTGATTAAACAATTTTATAACAAGAATCTGAATCACTTAAAAACTGCACAGGTGAGTCTACTGTGTCCTCAAGATTGGGAATTACAAGCCAGGAATCTACTTGAGAACCATTGGCATGTCCGACTTCTTCACCCAAGTATACACACCCTAGCACAGACAGCCGTCCCTACTGAGAATACACACACCCTAACACAGGCACCCGTTCCTACTGAGAATACACACACCCTAGCACAGGCACCCGTCCCTACTGAGCATACACACACCCTAACACAGGCAGCCATCCGTACTGTATTATACACACCTTAGTACAGGTACCCATCCCTACTGAGAATATACACATCATTAAGGCACCCGTCTTTAATGAGAAACAGCCAGACTACTTCAGGGATAAATACCTCTCTTCAACAATGTATTTGCTCCTTGGCAGGCATTCTCAACTTAGGTATTCACCCCTTTCCTCAGCAGACCCACTGTTTTGGAAGCATCCAGGGTTTCTTACTTACCTGTCAGAACCTCAACCACTAGATTAACAAATAAAGGCAGCTGACGCTATAAGTAAACATTAGCACCGTACTCAGCTGCTGGGCAAAAGCCTGAGCAGATGTTGAAGGTGATATACAATCTTTAGAAGTTCTAATAAGTAAATATGAGAGTTTCTGTGGCATTATCAAACACTGCTGTCAAATGGACAGTGGTGAGAGTGCACAATACCATGAGTGTGGTCATGCCACTGAATTTCACATGTAAAAATATGGTTAAAATGGTAAATTTCATGTTATGTTTCATCATTTTATTATTATGTATTATTATCACAGACAATTTCAAACAAACATAAAATGTGCCATACAGCTTCTTCTGGAAAATAACCTCTAATCCTGGTAACAAATGGACCTTATACCCTATGCCCTTTCTAATATTATAGTATTATAAGTATTTTGCATAGAATCACTCTTGAAATCCATGTAGTATATTTACTATTTAATATAGTATTCCTGTATCTGTATCAACTACTTAGGTATACCTGATACAGTGTACTCCTAGAATACTATTTGATACAGTTCCTATTGGATGAATGCCTATCATGTCCTAGGCACTATCATAAACAAGATGCCCTCACCTCATCTTCACAGTTAACCCAGACAGAAAGTATTACTCTTATTATGCATAAAAAAGCTGGTATTAATTTGTTAAAGGCTATATTGGCTGAAGTCATGGGTCTGTGGCTCAAAAGTCCATGGTTAAAATATGAAGGAGGGCTTGAAAATCTTTTTGCAATGAAAGTTTTGGCTATTATTATTTGCGTCAATAAGAACAGACCAGCAAATGGTTTGATTTCCTCTAGATTGTACATTACAGGAGAGGAACAGCTAAAACGTTGAAAACCAGCTAAATTTGACAGTAAGCACTGGAAGTGGGGGCCTCTCCGCTTTAGCCCTGTGCTCTCTCTCTCTAGTCAAATCCAGATTTCCAACATCCTAATAGAAATATTTTCATCTGCTTACCCACTGGTATCCCTGACTCAACACATCCCAAAATAAATTAATTATGTGTCATTTCTTGGACTGGATCCTAGAATGAAGTGGAACCAGGGACAGACAGGATCACAAGTCTACATCAAATCTAATCATAAGCAAACTGGAAAACCACAATCAGTGTTGAGTTTTTAAAAATTGAACTTAAGAATTTGCTACCAAAGATCGATACCTAACGTTAACAGAAAGGGACAACGTTGAGAGGTAGTATTTACAAAGTCTAAAGTTAACAAAGAATCAGTATCTCTAATATACAATGAAGTCTTGAAAATCAGTAATAAATGCAATAGATAAAAATTTTCAAAAGGTATCAATATGCATTTCAAAGAGGAATAATTAGTTAGTACGGGTGTAGAACCTCACTAGTAAAGAGAAGGAGAAACAGTGAGACGTCACACATCACACTGGCAAGAATTAAAAAGTCCATGGGAATACACAGTAAGAGGCTGCTTATCACAACCTTAGTGGCGGCAGAGACTTGGAAGTAACAGAGTGTCTGTGAAACAGAAAACGCGACGTGTGGGAGCACCATGCAGCCGCCAGCAACAAGGAGGCCTATGTTGGCGTGTGTTTCTGTGCCTTGTGCTGTCAGAGACTGGGTTTCCTGGACAGCCAACCTGAGACCTGCACATTACTGAGGAACGCGTCCGCGGTCAAGTGCAGAAGGGAGAGAAAGGAAGCAGGTGGGTGGAGAGAAGGTTGAGCTGTGAAACAGGCCCATGGATGGGCTCAGCCAAGCCGTGGGGGCTCCAGCACTGGGACGGCTCCTCGGAGCTGTCTGGAGTGGGACTGAGGGGCTATGCCTTTGTGCCCTGCGACAAAGGCTCGAGGCATGTGGGTCACCCAAAAAGAGGCATGGCCTTGAACGAGGAGGCTGCATTTGAAGCAGTCTCTGCAAGAGCGGACAAGTCACGGCTATGTGCAGACAACACTCCAAGCAGCTGGGCCACACGGCCCATGGTGTGGGGTTTCCTGGAATGTCCCCAGGAGATCTGGGCCCAGAGCCACCAGGACGGGAGGCGGATCTTGCCAACGTGGTGCTGAGTGAGAGAATGCACAGGGGCAGCGCAGCCCCACGCCGCCACGCAAACTCTGCGCGCGTAGGTCCCGGCACCAGTGATGTAGTCCCAAAACAATCCACTGTCAACTACAGAGGAAGAATGGAGTACATTCCAGTGAGTTCTCATGAGGGGGGAAGACTGGGGAAAAGGGAGAACGTGGAGTCAACAAGCGACCCTGAGAGAAGTGACAAAAACAGTGTGTTGTGAACTAGAAGGCTGATCAACACTCCATAGTAAGAATAAACTGGAAAAGGAAAATCATTCAACCAAAGGTAACAGTACATTTGGGAAAAACTAATTTAGCTCTCTCACTATATGCCAAAATAAAAATCAGATTAAATAAATGTAGAAAATAAACCATAAAATGAAAAAATAATCAAATATTTAAATTGTCTTGATATGAGAAATTCTTTTCTAAATATGATGGCAAAGGCAGAGACTATAAAGAAAACTGATAGATTGAAAATACACTGTTCTTGGGGCACCTGAGTGGCTCTCAGTTGAGCATCCGACTTCAGCTCAGGTCATGATCTCACGGTTCGTGGGTTTGAGCCCCACATCAGGCTCTGGGCTGAGAGCTCAAAGCCTGGAGCCTGCTTCAGACTCTGTATCTCCCTCCCTCTGCCCCTTCCCCGCTTGCACTCTCTCTCTCAAAAATAAGCATCAAAAAATATGAAAATAAAAAACTATTCTTTTAGAGCAATTTTAGGCTCACAGAGAAATTGAGTAGGAGGCACAGAGATCTCCTATATGTCCTACTCCCCCTCACCCCATACACTGTTAAAACCAATAAACCTACAATGAGACACGAAACATCCAAAGCCCATAGTTCACTTCAGGGCTCACTCTTCGTGTACATTCTATGGGTCTGGGCAAAGGTATGATGACACGTGTCCCTCAGTGTAGTATCACACAGAACAGTGTCACTGTCCTAAATATCCTCTGTGCATCACCTATCCACCCTTCTCTCTCCACAACCTTTAGCAGTCACTGATTTTTTACAGTGGAATCATACACTATGTGGTGTGGAGACACAGGTCATGGAAGTCACATGGTGTGGAGCCTTCCAGATTGGCTTCTTCCACTGCGTGAGAAGCCGTGAAGATGCCTCCATGTGGTCATAGCTTGATGGCTCATCGAGCAGCACTGAATAATACTCTCCATCTGGAAGGACCCCAGTGTCCATCACTGAGGGACACTCTGGTTGCTTCCGGGTTTTGCAATTATGAATAAAGCCGTTACAGACATCGATGTGCAGGTTTTCACATGCACATCATTTTTGTCTCCTTTGGATAAATGGCAAGGAACGCAACTGCTAGATCTTACGGTAAGAGTGTGTTTAGCATTGTAAGAAGGGGCCAAACTCTTGCTTATTATAGCCTTATAGTAAGTCATAACATCAGATAGCGTCAGTCCTCCAACTTTGTTCTTCTTCAGTATGGTATTGGCTATTCTGGGTCTTTGGTCTCTCCATATAAACTTTGGAACTAGTTTGTCATTATCCACAAAATAGGTCCTGGGATTTTTATTGGAATTGTACTGAAACTATAGATCAAGTTGGGAAAAACTGACATCTTGACAATGCTGAGTCTTCCCATCCATGAACATCTCTCCATTTCTTTAGTTCTTTTTTGATCTCTTTCATTAGAGTTTTATAGTTTTCCTCATATAGATCTTGTACGTATTTTGTAAGTTTTATACCTAAATATTTCATTTGGGGAGGTGCTAATGTAAATAGTATTGTTTTTGACTTCAACTTGTTCACTGCAGGCATATAGGAGTAACTATCCTTTTAAAATTAACCCTGTAGCCTGAAACCTCACTATAATCACTTATTAGTTACAGATTTTTTTGTTGATTCTCTTGGATTTTCTAGATGATCATGTCATCTGCAAAGGAAGTTTTAGTTCTTCCTTCCCAAATGGTATACTTTTTGATTCTTTTGTCTTATTGTGTTAGCCAATATTTCCAGTCCAATGCTGAAAAGCATTGGTCAGAGGGAACATTTTTGCTTTGCTCCTGATCTTAATGGAAAAGCTTCAAGCTTGTCACCACTAAATATAAGATGGGTTACAGGTATTTTTTTTGTAAAGATGCCCTATCAAGTTGAAGAGGTTATCTTCTCTTTCTAGTTTACTGAGAACTTTTATCATGAATGGGTGTTATATTTTATATGCTTTTCCTGTATCTATTATATGAGCATGTGTTTTTTTTTAGCCTATTGATGTGATGGATTACATTAATTTTTAAGTGCCAAACTCGCCTTACATACCTGGGAAAATCCCACCTGGTGTACAATTCTTTCTATGTTGGATTATGACTTGAGGATTTTTACATATGTGTTCATGAGAGATATTTGTCTATAGCTTTCTTGTACCATCTGTCTTGTTTTGGTATTAAAGTAACATTGGTCTCATAGAATAAGTTAGAAAGTATGCTATCTTCTGCATTCTGCTGAAAAGATTGTAGAAAATTTATATAATGTCTTAAATATTTGGTAGAATTCACCAGTGAACCCAGGTGGGAGAGGTTTTTCATTACTCAAAAAAAAAAAAATCTTCCTCATACTAGAAACACTATCAGCAAAATGAAAAACAAAGCATTAAGATTAATATTGTCATGATATAACAAATGGTTATGGCCTGTATTTTATAGTTTTATAATCCAGTAAGAAAAAAGAAAAAACTCCATCAGAAAAATGGGAAAGAACATCAAAAGGCCATAAAAAAGAGAAGTACAAATGACTAATAAGCATAGGAAAATACTCATTATAAGAAATAAGTAAAAATTAAGACCAGTCAATCTGAGATTTCAGTGATCATTAAAGCAACAGCCAGTATAAAACAGAATATATGTAAAAGGCACTCTTTAATAGAAATTTGTATAACCTTGTCTAAAGAGATATTCTACAATGCAAATGGAAGACCAGAAAAAGGTCTATCATGCTAACTGAATATTAATCCTAAGGAAAAAATTAAAACAGTGCAGGGGTGCCAGGGTTGCTCAGTCGGTTAAATGGCCAACTTCAGCTCAGGTCATAATCTCAAGCCCTGCGTCAGGCTCTGTACTGACAGCTCAGAGCTGGAGCCTGCTTTAGATTCTGTCTCTCCCTCTCTCTCTGCCCCTCCCCTGCTCACGCCCTGTCTCTCAAAAGTAAATTAAAAAAAATTTTAAAAAACAGTACACATATTTTTATCTAACAATGTTTCCATTCTAAAGCATTCATAAAGATCTAGTAGAAGCAACTAAAATAACAATTTCCCTAGAGTACAGGCTGGGGCTACAAGGCACATAGGTTAAATCTAACAACAACAAAAAAACACACAGTATTTTTATGGAAAAATGATAAAGGACACTGAAAAACATTCAATAAGGCTTAAACAGCACAATCATATTGGGAAGATTCAATACCATAAAATATTAACTTGTCCCATCTCCTAGGCAATTTCAACCAAAATCCAAATAGGGTTTGAATCTAAAATGTATACAGAAGAGCAAATGGCTGAAAACAGACAAGACACTCCTAGAAAAGGAGAAGACTTATCTCACAGCTGTACACCATTAGTCCAGTGTGGGATCAGCCCAACAGGCAAATGTATCAACAGGACAGAGTAACAGGAAACAGAAGACACACATACATGGAAACATATGATAAATGACAGAAACTATGCCTCAGCAATGGCTACTCAGATAGAAATAAAGGAAAATGGGCCCTAACCTACACTACACACAGATAAAGACAAATATGAAGAACAAACTTGAAAGCTTTTATAAGAATATAAAGAAAAATATATTTATGACTCAGCAAGGTAAACTTAATTTCAAACACTAGCACAAATAAAGGATTAATAAATGCTATTACACTGAAATTAAGAATTATTGATAATAAAAATTATCATAAGGGAATAAAATTAGCAAGCCATCTAATAGAAAAGATAATTGCAATATAAATATGAAGAATTCCTACAATAGAAAAATCTATTTAGCAAATAATGGGCAAAAGATATAGAAGACAAAATATGAATCTCCAATAACATATTTTTAAAAATAAACTACTCATAAGAGAAATACAAATTGAAATTTAAAATGCAGACATTTTATCATTACTAAATCTACCTAAAATATTTTTTTAAATATGTAAAATATACATATTATATAGTGCTATTTCATAAAAATGCTGCTTTTGCAAAATAGGAAAAGAATCTACTGTATAAAGTTTAATCCCAAGAAAATATTGTGGTGGACAGGATATAATTCTTCATGTCAAGAGCACCTGGGTGGCTCAGTCAGTTAGGCATCCAACTCTTGATTTGGGCGCAGGTTATGATTTCATGATTCGTGAGATCGGGCCTCACATCAGGCCTTGCACTTACAGTGTGGATCCTGCTTAGGATTCTTGCTCTCCTTCTGTGTCCCTCCCACACATACGTGCACTCTCTCTCCCTTTCAAAATAAACATTAAAAAAAAGATTTCCTAATGTATGCTTTTCTAGGATTGTTAAGACTTCATATGTGGCTTTTGTCATTTTTGAGTTAATAACAAAACTTTTTTGTTATTTTCTGTTTTCTGCAGAACAGCAGAGAATGAGAGGTAGACAACAGTGGGGGTAGAAGGGGGTAACTGCTGCTTTAGATGGGGTGGCCTTCCCGCATCGTTCCCGTGGGAAAGGAGCACACAGTAGCTCCCGGCATTCCCCTGCCTATATTTGGGTTTCCTCACAGTCCTCATCACTTCGCTACCTGCCTCTCTCGGTGTAGAACAGAAGCTCTAAGAGATCAGGGAATTTGTTCCACCCGCTGCTGTATTTCAGTGCCCAGCTCAGTGACTGGTAAATGACAAGTCCTCAGTAATGTATGAACAAGTGAACCAATGGAGAGCAGGGTCGTCATAGCTTTCTACAGTGGGAGGGGATGAGTACATGTGTGTGGTGTGCATGAAACTGTGAATAATCATAAATCAGATTTTTCAAACAAATCACATTTTTAAATAAACCACATTTTAAATCACAAAACTTATCATTTGTTTTACATTAAAAATCTGTGCTTATATTTTTCAAAGACCATTTTACCTCATTAATATCTGCTTCCATTTTCACTTCTGACTTCAAAACAGAAGTGGCATGTAAGTTTGAATTACCAACAAATTCTTCACCATCATCTGCTATTTTTCTGGTGAAAGCAAATATATTCCTGTATGTTCTAGAGTAAGAAATAAGAAAAAAAGTCTTTGTAAACTTTTATATCTTAATATCCAGAACACATAAATAATTAGATGTTCCTTCAAAGAAGATACACAGAAGGTCAATTAGAAAACACGCTTAGCATCACTAATCATTAGGGAAATACAAATCAAGGCAAGAATGAGATAGAACTTCACACCAAATAGGATGGCTAGTAAGGGTTGGTGAGGATTTAGAATCCTGGTGCTTCCTTGTGGGAATTAAAATAGGGCAGTTACTGGGGCATCTGGGGGGGCTCAGTCAGAGAAGCAACCAACTTTGGCTCAGGTCATGATCTTGCAGTTGGTGGGCTCGGTCCCGCATTGGGCTCTGCATTGACAGCTCAGAGCTTAGGGCCCGCTTTGGGTTCTGTGTCTCCCTCTCTCTCTCCTCCTCCCCAGCTCATGCTCTGTTTCTCAAAAATAAACAATCATTTAAAAATAAATAAATAAATAAATAAATAAATAAATAAATAAATAAAATAGGGCAGTTACTGTGGAAAATATCAAGGAAAATTCCCCCAAAAGTTACATGTGGAATTACCATATGATCCAGCAACTCTACCTCAGGGCATACAAACAAAAGAATTGAAAACAGTGATTCAAACAGATATTTACACATCAATGTTTATAGCAACATAATTTGCAATAACCAGAAGGTGAAAATGACCCAAATGTCTATCAATAGATGAACGGATAAATAAAATGTAGTATACACATATAATGGATTATCATCTAGCCTTAAAAAGGAAATTCTCATACATGTTACAACATGGATGAACCTTGAAAACATTATGCTCAGTGAAATAAGCCAGACAAAAATGGAAAAATACTGTATAACTCCATCAAATGAGGTACCCAGAATAGGTAAATTCATAGACAGAAAGTCTATCTGCGCTGACAGCAGAGAACTTGTATAGGATTTTCTCCCTCCCTCTCTGTCCTTCCTCTGCTCATGCACATGTGTGTGCACATGTATGTGCATGTTCTCTTGCTCTCTCTAAAATTAGCTTTTAAGACGTGAAGGATATTTATGGAAAAGTAAAGATTTACAAATATAAACAGTGAAGTAGAATTTAAATAATAATTATTATGACGATTCATAAACACACTACAAAGCATAAGAAACACTAAAACAAGGAGGTAGAAGGAGTCATTGGGAATTAAGAGCCATCTGACTGAAACAAGAAAAATAAGAAAACAGTGAGAAAAGGAAAGAAAAAAATTAAAGTAAAATAAATAATAAGCATAAATAGAATGGGAGGAATAGAAACAAAGCATACCAGTTACTAAATCTAAATAGTTACTAAATCAATTTCCTAATTAAAACACAGAAACTATCAGATTAAATTAAAAAGCAATATCAAACCATAATAAGATCAGCATCTCAATTTAAGGTGAAAAAGGTAGGAAATAAAATGATTAGGAATTTCTGGCAGCAAGAGAATGGCAGAGAACATTAAAAAAAAAACTTTCCACATCCCCTCATAAAAATCAGAGAAATAGATAATCTGAATAGGACCACATCTATTAAAGAAACAACAACTAATTTGTAAGCTTTCAAAATAGAATGCCCCAGGCCTAGACAGGCTTCCTTGTGAAGTCTGTCAAACATTTAAGGAAGAAATTATACCAATTCATTCTATGAGTCCAGAATTTTCCTGGAACCAAAACCAAAGACATCCTAAGAAAACTACAGACTAATATCCTTTATGAATAGAGACACAGAAATTCTTAACAAAATACTAGCAAACTCAATCTAGCTGCCTATACAAAGGATATATATAATAACTGAGTGGAGACTATCCCAGGAATGCAAGGTTCGTTCAATGTACAAAAATGTATATATGTAACATAATGTAGTGTACCATATTAGTAGCAAGAAGTAAAGAACACATGATCAACTGACACAGAAAAGTAGCATTTAACAAAACTCGACATTTCATGTGAAAACATTAAACAAACTAACACTGTAAGAGAACTTCCTCGAACTGATAAAAAGCACTTGCAAAAACCCCACAACTAACATCATATTTAATGATAAAAAAAAAAAGACTTAAAGTTTCCCTCTGAGACAAGGAATAAAACAGGAATGTTCACTCCTGCCACTTCTAATAACACTGTACTGAAGATTCTAGCCAGGGCAATAAGGCAACAAAGCGTAATGAAAGATATCAGACTGGGGAGAAAAGAAGTAAAACTGTCTCTATTTACAGCATTATGATCCTGTATAGAAAATTCTAAGGAGTTAACACACACACACACACACACACACACACACACACACACACACACACCATTAGTACTAACAAACAAGTTCAATAAGGTTGCTGAATATAAGATCAATATACAAAAATCAGCTACATTTCAATAAACTAGCAATTAATAATCCAAAATAAAACTTAAAAAACAAATCTGTTTATAACAGCATCAAAAAGAATGAAATAGTTCAAAATAAACATAACAAAAGAAGTGTGACACAAACACTGAAAACTATAAAAGACTACCATACTGAAAGAAATTAGAAAAAGACAATCTCACATTTATACTGAATTGGAAATGCTCTACACATTTTCTACAGATTCAATGCAATCCTCATACAAATTCCAGCTGTTTTTTTAAATAGAAATTGGCAATCTTATTCTACAATTCATAGTAAATACAAGGGATCCAGAATAGTCAAAACAATGTTGAAAAGGAACAATATTATAAAATTCATACTTTCCAATTTCAAAACTTACTACAAAGCTACAGTAATCACGGCTGTGGTACTGACATAAGGATAGACCTACAGATCAACTGAACAAAACTTAGAGTCCAGATATAAATCCAGACGTCTATTGTCAACCGATGGTCCAGAGGGTGCCAAGACAACTCAAAGAAGAAGAATACTCTTTCTGACAAACAGTGCTGGGAAATCTGGATATCCATATGGGAGAGAATGAATTTATACCCTTATCTCAGACTATATACAAAAATTAAAACAAAATGGATCAAAGATCTAAATGCAGGAGCTAAAATAAAAAACCTTAGAACAAAGGAATAAATCTTTGTGACCTTGAATTAGGAAATGATTTCTTATATATGACAGTTAAAGTACAAAGAAAAAATAAATTGGCCTTTTTCAAAATTAAATATTTTTTTGTTCCAAAGGATATTATGAAGAAAGTGAAAAGATGTTATATATAGAATATAAGAAAATTTTTGCATATCTATTATTTGGTAATAATAAGTCTCTTGTACCAAAAATATATTTTAAAAATTCTTATAAACTTAATAATAAAAAGATAATACAATTTTTTAATGTTTATTTTTGAGAGAGAGAGAGAGAGAGAGAGAGACAGAGCATGAGTGGGGGAGGGGCAGAGAGCAAGGGAAACACAGACTCAGAAGCAGGCTCCAGGCTCTGAGCTGTCAGCACAGAACCTGACACGGCGCTTGAACCTGCAAACTGCGAGATCATGTCCTGAGCTAAAGTCAGATGCTTAACCGACTGAGCCACCCCGGGCCCCCAAGACAACACAATTTTAAAAAGGACAGGGACAACTGGGTGGCTCAGTCGGTTAAGCATCTGACTCGATTTCAGCTCAGGTCATGATCTCACAGTTTGCGAGTTCAAGCCCTGCATCAGGCTCTCCGCTGTGAGCATGGAGCCTGCTTGGGATCCTCTGTCCCCTTCTCTCTCTGCCCTTCCTCCAACTGCACTCTCACCAAAATAAATAAACATTAAAAAATAAATAAAAATAAAAAGGGACAAAGGACTTGAATAGACATTTTGTCTGAGAAGATACATGAATAGGCAATACTCCTATCAAAGGAGGCACAATATTAGTCACTATGGAAATACAAACCAATTCTGTTATGGAGGTCGATGGAAACAGATTCAGTAATGGTAGCACCTACCTAGCAGGCATTTACTCTGATTATTCTCAAACAACCCTATGATACAGGTATTATTATGTCTAGTTTACAGATGAGGAAACTGAGGTTTAAAGAATGTATATAACCTCTATTTGTTTACTAGCTAACCTAAGTCACACAACATGTCAGAGATGAAACAGGGATAAACTCAGGTGGTATGATTCCAAAAATACACGTACTTGAACCACTACACAAGTATTTCTCCTATAACATTAAAACAAAAGTATACAAGGCATGGTGTATTTTTAAAATAAGCTATGAAACAGTACAATGGAAAAATACATAGGAAAAGTCTAGAAGAAATTGTACCAAAGCAATAAGACATTTTATTTAAGTGATGGAATACGGTAATTTTTGTTTTCTATATTTTCTATTATATGATGAATTAAACGTAATATATTAAGATATATTAAAACATAAAAAATATGTTCGGGTGCCTGGGTGGCTCCATTGGTTAAGTGTCCTACTTTGGCTCAGGTCACAATTTCACATTGGGCTGTCTGCTGCCAGCAGAGAGCTCACTTTGGATCCTCTGTCCTCCTCCCCTGCCTGTGCTCTTTCTTTCTCAAAAATAAACATTAAAAAAATAAAAAAATATATAAATAAAGAAATAAGTTCCAAATTAAAAACTGGTCCTAAACACACAAACACACACATACACACATACTTGTAGTTTTAGGAAAAATAAAATTATAACGTACTCTTACTAAATAGTGCTTTTATATAGGCTGAAGTCATGGCACCAATTCAAATCACCTACGTGGCCTTACATACATGATTTAAGCTCTGTTGGATTCGATGATACATTAGAGAAATAATATATTTAAGATTTTTCAAAATTTTATGAATTGATATAGTTATCACTCTCTAGGTATGATACTAAAACTCTGGTTTGACTTAAAATAATACTGCTAGGTTTTGACAGTATGAACATAAACTGTTCTTCAGTCTCCATTCATATTTCATGGTTCACAAAGTACAGTGATAGATCCAGTTGCAGAAAATAAGAAAAATCTTTTAAGAGTAGTATTTAAATAGAAGGTGAAAATATTTTGTTTTTAACAGATACTTGAAATTGACCCACATTTCAAGTGAACTTTGTGGCTGCTTTTAGAGTCATCCTCAGGCCTTACAGAGGACTAGTTCTCAACTCTGAAGATACAGTCTACTTATGCATAGGATCACCAGTCTTAACAAATTAAAGAACCACAAATTAAATTTGATTCCAAGATAACCAATAATTTTTAGTATATGTAATACTGGGGACATCCTGTACTAAAATATCATTCATCATTAATCTGAATTTCAAATTTTACTGGGCATCATGCACTTCAAATGGCAACCTAACCTGTGCAGAATTTGTGGGGGGGGGGGGATGAGAGAAATTTTCTTAAATTTCATGGACAGCATCAAGGAAGGTATTACCACATACAAAGTTCAGAAAATGCAAAAACTGAGCACATGTAATTTACTACAAGGAGAATTTTCAAATTCTAGCTTAAATTATTGGATATCTCCTCCATAAATGGCAATATGGTACATTATGATCATAAATTCTTTTAATAAGTCAAAAAAGTATGATTTACTTGATGAGATTTTCATTCTTTTTTTCCCTTGTAAATGGCATTCTAGCAGAATTATTAAATAATTCCAAAAGTAGTGTGACTGCTGTGTTCATCAGCTGACGGACGAGTTCCTGAAATACATAGTCAACCAGCTTCAGAAACCTCAAAATTGTTTCTAATAAACGTCGATATTCAGGCAGCTTGAAGTGTGTTGTGTCATCTTCAGAGAGGTTTGACTCAAAATATTCTTTAATTTCTTTATTTTCTGCCACCTACGATTCAATAAACAATGGAGAAACAAGTGATAATTTTCGACATTAATGTAGCACAATTTCTAATGTATAGTATTTCCATTAGTCTAAATAACATTGCAATTAAACATTATTGGGAAATTTTTCAAAAACCCTTTATGTTTGCACTGTATTTGAAGAGCAGACCAAAAGAGGCCTGTGAAGTTCAGTGTCTCCTGATAAGCAGACAAGTTTATGGGACGCAGATGGGAAGGACACACTGACACTTACCTAAGCGTTCCTGCACAGAGAGCCCTCCTCAAGGACACGAAGAGCTGCCGACAGGAGAGAGTCGAATCTAAATAAAAGGGTCCTTGGCAAATGGCAAGAGCACACTGAGACCCTTCCAGGGGATCAGCATGGGTCTGTGCCAGGTGGGACCAACCCAGCCACACGCTCGAGGTAATACACAGGAGTAGTCGGCCGTCTGGCACACAGCTCGGACACAGGGTGAAGGCAGGTATCTGATGGAAGCTGGGGACACAAGAGGGTTGATGGTGTGTTTTTCTGTGTGGGCTTCCTGAAAAGTGGTGGGTGCGAACTTCCTGCTCTGGGAACAAGGGTGGGGTGACACCATTTTGCCACTGCCACGCACCCCAGCCCAACAGCACTGATGGATTTGAGTGAGCAACACAGCACCTCAAAATGGAGACAGGAGCCACTTACATCAAGCCCTACCCCCTGCGCCGTGCAGGTGCATCTTCCCTAGGGCAAGTCTGCTAGCTGGGCTTGAAAAAAGGCTAGAAGACACCAGAGAATCCCTTACTGCAGAGATAAAAGAACTAAAACCCAATTGGTCCAAAATTAAAATTGCTGTAACAGAGATGCAAGCCCTACTTGAATGTAATGCCAATGAGGATGGGTGTAGCAAGAGGATGAATTGGGACACAGAAGATAAAATTATGGAACATAATGATGTTGAAAAGAAGAGGGAAAGAAAGGCACTGGATCACAAATACAGACTTAGAGGAAAAGCATAACAACACATGTATTATGGAAGTTCCAAAAGAAGAGAGAGAAAAAGAGGCAGAGGGCTAATTTAAGCAAACTATAGCTGAGAACTTCCCCAATCTGGGGAAGGAAACAGACAAGCAGAGAGAACTCCCGTCAAACTCAAATTCACAAAACACACAGACAAGGCAGGAATTCTGAAAGCAGCAATGGAAAAAAGCCCTTAACCTACAAGGGAAGACAGATCAGGTTCGCAGTAGATCTGGCCATAGACACGTGACAGGCCAGAAGGGAGCAGCAAGATATATTCAATGTGCTGAAGGGGGAAAATATGCAGCCAAAATTCTTTATGCAGCAAGGCTGTCACTCAGAACAGAAGGAGAGAGAAAGAGTTTCC
The DNA here is from genome assembly GCF_006229205.1 of Suricata suricatta. NCBI lineage: Eukaryota > Metazoa > Chordata > Mammalia > Carnivora > Herpestidae > Suricata > Suricata suricatta. The sequence goes on from NC_043702.1 coordinate 116,573,897, forward strand.
CAGACAAACAAAACCTAAAGGAGTCTGTGACCACTACACAAGCCCTGCAAGAAATATTAAAGGGGACTCTTTGAGTGGGGAAAAAAAGACCAAAAGTGACAAAGTAGAAAGGAACAGAAAGTATCACCACAAACACCAACTTTACAGATAACACAATAGCACTGAATTCATATCTGTCAATAATCACTCTGAATTTAAATAGACTAAATGTTCCAATCAAAATGACACAGGGCATCAGAATGGATAAAAAAACAAGATCCGTCTATATGCTGCCTATAGAAGACTTATTTTAGATCTAAAGATACCTGAAGATTGAAAGTGAGGGGATGGAGAACCATCAGTTATGCTAATGGAAGTAAAAAAAAAAAAGCTGGAATAGCCATACTTATATCAGACAAACTACATTTTTAAGCCAAAGACTGTAAGAAAGATGAAGGCGGCCATTATATCATAATTAAGAGATCTATCCATCAAGATCTAACAATTACAAACATTTATGCCCCAACTTGAAGCGCCCAAATATGTAAGTCAATTAATCACAAACATATAGAAACTCATTGACAATAATACCATAATTGTAGGGCACTTCAACACCCCACTTACAGCAATGGACAGAACCCCTAAACAAAAGATCAACAAGGAAACAATGGCTTTGAATGACACACTGGACCGGATGGACTTAATGAATATATTCAGAACACTTCCTCCTAAAGCAGCAGAATACACATTCTTTTGGAGTGCACATGCAACATTCTCCAGAAGATATCAAATACTAGGTCACAAATTGGGCTTCAATGGTACAAAAAGATTGAGATCATACCGTGCATATTTTCACACCACAAACACTATGAAACTTGAAGTTGACCACAAGAAAAAATTTGGATAGACCGCAAACACATGACGTTAAAGAACATCCTACCAAAGAATGAACTGGTTAACCAAGAGATTAGAGAAATAAAGTATTGGAAGCAAATGAATATGACAACACAACAGTCCAAAACCTTTGGGATGCAGGATAGGCAGTCCTAAGAAGGAAGTATATTGCAATACAGGCCTACCTCAAGAATGAAGAAAGGAAGCATCTGGGTGGCTCAGTCAGTTAGGCATCTGACATCTACTCAGGTCATGATTTCACAGTTCGTGAGTTCAAGCCCCATGTCAGGCTCCACACTATCAGCACATGGATCTCCTGTCTCCCTCTTTCTGCCCCCCTCCTACTTGCTCACACTCACTTTCTCTCTTGCTCTCAAAAAATAAACATTAAAAAATTTTTTTTAAAGAAGGAAGAAAGGTCTCAAATACACAACCTAACCTTATACCTCAAAGGAGCTAGAAAAGGAACAGCAAATGAAGCCTGAGGCCAGCAGAAGAAGGGAAATAATAAAGACTAGAGCAGAAATAAACAACATAGAAACAAACAAACCAAAAAACAAATCAATAAAACTAAGAGCTGGTTCTTTAGAAGAATTAATAAAATTGATAAACCTCTAGCCATACGTATCAGAAAGAAAATAGGAAGGACCCAAATAATATCACAAATGAAAGAGGACAGATCACAACCAATACCACAGAAATATAAACAATTATAAGAGAATATTATTGAAAATTACATGCTAACAGGGGGCATCTTGGTGGCTCAGTAGGTTAAGCATTAGACTCTTGATCTCAGCTCAAGTCATGATCTCATGGTTTGTGAGTTCAAGCCCCACATATGTTTAGCTCTGTGCTGAGAGCACAGGTTCTGCTTGGAATTCTCTGTCTCTCTCAAAAAAGTAAACTTAAAAAAATACATACATACATATATATATATATATATATATATATATACACACACACACACACACACACACACACACACACATACACACATGCCAACAAACTGGGCAATCTGGAAGAAATGGACAAATTCCTAGAAACATACAAACTGCCTAAAATGAAGCAGGAATAAATAGAAAATTTGAACAGCCTATAACAAGCAAAGAAATTTAATTAGTAATAAAAAAAATCTCCCAACAAGAGTCCAGGGCCAGATGGTTTCTCAGGGGAATTCGAACAGATATTTAAAGAAAAGTTAATACTTATTGTTCTCAAACTGTTCCACAAAATAGAAATGGGAGGAAAGCTTCCAAACTCATTCTACAAAGCCTGCATTGCCTTGATTCCAAAAAACAAAGACCCCACTAAAAAGGAGAATGAACAGGTGAATATCCCTGATGAACACGGATGCAAAGATTCTCAACAAGATACTAGTAAATCGAATCCAACAGTATATTAAAAGAATTATTCATCATAACCAAGTGGAATTCATTCCTGGGCTATAGGGTTGGTTCAATATTTGCATATCAATCAACCTGATATCACACATTAATCAGAGATAAAAACCATACAATCTTCTCAATAGACGCAGAAAAAGCATTTTTACAAAATACAGCATACTTTCTTGACAAAAACTCTCAACAAAGTAGGTATAGATGATGGAACATACCTCAACATCATAAAGGTCATATGTGAAAGACCCACAGCTGATATCATCCTCAATGGGGGAAAAGAGAGAGCTTTTCCTCTCCAGTCAGGAATAGGACAGTGATGTGCACTGTCACCATTAACATAGCACTGGAAATCTTAGCCTCAGAAATCAGACAACAAAAAGAAATAAAAGACTTCCAAATCATCAAGGAAGAAGTTGAACTTTCAATCTGCAGGCAACATGATACTCTATGTAGAAGACTTGAAGGACTCCATGAAAAAATTGCTAGAATGCATGATTCAGCAAAGTCGCAGGCAACAAACTCCATGTTCAGAAATCTGTTGCACTTCTACACACCAGTCATGAAGCAGCAGAGAAATTTAGAAAACAGTCCCATTTACAAGTGCACTAAAGTCCATAAAATACCTAGGAATAAACATAACTAAAGAGGTAAAAGATGTACCCTGAAAACTACAGAACACTTATGAATGAAATTGAAGAGGTCACAGAAGATTGGATTGGAAAAATAAACATTGTTAAAATGTCTGTACTACCCAAACCAATCTATACCCTTAATGCAATCACTATCACAACACCAGCATTGTTCACAGAGCTAGAACAATACGAAAATTTGTATGGAACCAGAAAAGACTGCAAATAACCAAAGCAATGTTGAAAAAGAAAACCAAAGCTTGGAAGCATCGCCATCCCAGACTTCAAGATGTTTTACAAAGCTGTAATCATCAAGACAGTATGGTACTGACACAAAAACAGAGAAACCCAGAAATGAACCTACAACTATATGGTCAACTAATCTTCCACAAAGCAGGAAAGAATATCCAGTGGAAAAAAGACAGTCTCTTCAAATGGTGCTGGGAAAACTGGATGGTGACATGCAGAAGAATGAAATCGGACCACTTTCTTACATCATATACAAAAGTAAATTCAAAATGGATGAAAGACCTAAATGCGAGACCTGAAACCATCAAAATGCTAGAGGAGAATATAGGCAGCAACCTCTCTGACCTCAGCCATAGCAAATTTTTTTTAAGAGGGAGAGAGAGAGAGAACTTTAAGCAGCTTCCACGCTCAGTGCAGAGCCCAATGCAGGGCTCAATACACGACCCTGGGGTCATGACCTGAGCCAAAATGAAGAATCAGGTGCTTGACCAACTGAGCCACCCAGGCTCCCTGAGCAACTTGTTACTAGACACATTTCCGGAGGCAAGAAAACCAAAGCAAAAATGAACTATTGGGACCACATCAAGATAAAAAGCTTCTGCACAGCAAATAACAAAGGTAAAAGACAACCTTGGAATGGGTGAAGATATTTGCAAATGATATATTGGATAAAGAGTCAGTATCCAAAATCTATAAAGAACTTCTCAAACTCAAGACCCAAAAAATAAATAATCCAGTTCAGAAGTGGGCAGAAGACATGAACAGACATTTCTCTAAAGAAGACTTCCAGATGGCCAACCAGCACATGAAAAGATGTTCAACATCACTCATCGTCAGGGAAATATAAATCAAAACCACAATGAGATACCGCCCAACACCTGTCAGAATGGCTAAAATCAACAATCCAAGAAACAGTAGGTGTTGGCGAGGATGCAGAGAAAGGGGAACCCTTGGGCACTGCTGGTGGGAAAGCAAACTGGTGCAGCCACTCTGGAAAACAGTGTGAAGATTCCTCAGAAAGTTAAATATAGAATTACCCTACAACCAATCAATTGCGCTACTAGGTATTTACCCAAAGAATACAAAAATAAAGATCCTAAAGGATACATACACCCCAATGTTTACAGCAGCATTATCTACAATAGCGCAACTATGGAAAGAGCCCAATGTCCAACAACAAACTGAGGAGTGGATAAAGATGTGGTATATGTATACAACAGAGTATTAGCCATCAAAAGGAATGAAATCTTGCCATTTGCAATAATGTGGACAGAGCTAGAATGTATTATGCTAAACAGAGTAAGTCAGAGAAAGACAAACATCATATTTCACTATTTTTGTGGATTTTAAGAAACAAAACAGATGGGGGACCTGGGTGGCTCATTTGGTTTAAGCATCCGACTTTGGTTCAGGTCATGATTTCACAATCCATGGGTTCAAGCACCATGTCAGGCTTTGTGCTGACAGCTCAGAGCCTGGAGCCTGCTTCAGATTCTGTGTCTCCCTCACTCTCTGCTCTCTGCCCCTCCTCCACTCACGTTCTGTCTGTCTCTCTCTCAAATATAAATAATAAACATTTAAAAAATTTTAAAAACCAGGTGAACATAGGGGAAGGAAGAATGGGGGAGGCAAACCCTAAGAGGCTTAACTGTAGAGAACAAATGAGGGTTGGTGGAGGGAAGTGGGGGGATGGGCATTAAGGAGGGTACTTGTGATGAGCACTGGGTGTTGTATGTAAGAGATGAATCACTAAATTCTATACCTGAAACTAATTTTTACCATACATGTTAACTAGAATAAAAACTTGAAATAAAATTTTTAATTTCAGTTATAAGTTACATAAACCAAATCAATCTAGTTAGCGCAGGGAGGCAGGACTTGTTGCCTATCATGACTTAAATAAAATCTCTTAACAAATATTCATGACAAAACCCTGATGAAGCTGAATGGGAGACAGCCGACTGTGAGTAATCCGTAACTACTGTCGCAGGGTCCCACGGCAGAAGCTGTTAGTGCCTTGGCACAAGTGTCCCGAAGTCTGCTGGGACATGCATGGGCATCAGGAGGTCAGGGGGACTGAGAACAAGATGAGGAAGAAGGGTCCTTGTGTCACTGATGTGAAACAGCCACACTTCACCTCCTTGTCGGGATGTGAAGCCCCGAACTCACTGCCACCCCGTAGCCGTCACCAGTTTACTGCATAGAAACGCCATCTGAAAAGTGAGGGAGGCCTGGCCCACCTCTCCCGAGAGCCTCTGCTGTGCCCAGGACGCAGCCAGGACGGCAGGGAAAGGCCACTGGCCCGTAGCCAGACGGCACTGCACAGCCCCTCAGCCAAGGGCTGCACGCGACGCCTCCGCGCATCGTCAATCCCTGGACAGGGAGGCTCTGTAAAATAATCTGTCCAGTGAGTCCACAGCATCTTAGAGAATGTTCCGAAGACACTGCTATTGAGTCCTTTTTACAAAATCCTCAGGGAAGTCTTGTCCCATGTGGTTATGGTTCCCCTTGAGCTGGGAGTTTTCATCTTATGAATACTGAACCTTGCATCAAATTGTATTTCCCCGTATAGGTCAGCTCGGGTCAGATTTTAACTATCTTGAAGGTACACCTGTAAACACCCATATGCATGCATTTACACACACCACACACACACACACACACACACACACACACACACACACACTCTTGTACAGGCTTTCCCCACTATCCAAAGGCAGAGTTGCTATGAAACCTTCCATAAACCACACAGCATAAAGCAAAGCAGCAGTTCCCATGAATTTAGACAGAAATTTTTTGAGTGTTTCCACACCCCAAAAATAACCCGCCAGGCTCTTCTGATACCATAGGGCACATCTTGCTGATGGCTGCACAAAACTAACTGAGCTCAGAGACACCGCCCGCAACCCTGCCATGGGGATGCCACATAAGGGTGTGGCGGGGGTGTCCAGGGACGCCTCGAGGGGGTGCCACATGGGATCCAGAGAAGGAGCTGGGCAGACTCTTTGTGCTTCTTGTCTCTTTTCGTAAAAGCAACATCCTCTCTGGATTTCAGCGAACAAACCAGCTACAAATATGCATCTGTTGTAAAGCAAAGTGGCATAAATGAACTTTCACAAGATGGGGATTTCCTGCACGGCGCACACCAGCACTTACACGGTGCTGGAAAGGGTCCTGCGCCCAGCGACCACGTGGCAGGAGCTGCGTGGCTAAGAAATCGCCTCTGTCTCTCCACCGGCCCATTTCTAACATTGTCTTCAGGAATGCAACTGAGAGCCACTGCTTTAGTTGATACATTATAGATTGATAGAGAGGGAGAAAGGGCAGAATTAAAGGATTACCTTTAAAAATGTACTTTTCATTTTGCAAATAGCCTTCTCTCTGATATCCTTGAGCTGCCTCACTGCCCGGGTAGCCTGCTGGGACTGTTCTTCACAAAACCCGTCTAGAGAATATGTTCGAGAACTATCCAGCTACTCACACAACAGGAGATGTTGAGTGTTGGATAGTCAAAGTTCAGTAAAAAAAAAAAAAAAAAAAAAAAAAGACATGAAATATTCTGGCCACCCTCTCACATCATAAAGAGCATATTTTATATTTTCTTTCATACATATCATGCTTTATATACAAATGCTTTCCACATCCTTCAAATCCATATACTCACAATTAAACTAAATCTTAATAAAACACAGAAAAATACATTATTATCTTAATTGTAACGAAGATTAAGCCTAAGCAGAACAACTCAGGAGTTGAGGTATTTTGAAATATCTGTGAGCCCAGGGGAACCCCCAAATCCAGGAATTGCTTCTACCTTTGAAATCTCCATTATGTGTAAAAGTTACAGATGTGAGCACTAAATGTCAGATAAAGAGGCTAAAATTAAGTAATCCCCATGAGGTGAAGTGCACGCCGTGCTCATGGGGAAGGTGGCCCGGGGAAAGCCCCTCGGCCGTGCTGAGCCCCCTGCACACAGCCATCTCGCCCACTCGCGGCAGCCCCATGTCCTTCCTCTTTCCAGTATTTTCCTGTATTTCCCACGTTGTGTTAATTCTCTCGCCAAAATGCATTTTCATCAACAAATACGCAGATACCTTTATCCCTATATTTGTATGTGTAGGCTTCAAAAAAAAAAAGATTGAAAGGTGCTGCTCTAGTCTTAAAATCTTGGATTAACTCTGTGTTCTCCCCTCTCCTGCTTACAATTCTGGATTAACTCTGTGGTCTCCCTCTCCTGGGCCTGCATCTGGTTACCAGGTCCTGATCTTTCCAGTAAAGCGTGTCTCAGAACGACCCTTCCTTTCAGAGCTCACTGCCAACTGCTAACTGAAGTCACTCCTGTTCATACCTGCATCACCCCAGCGCTCCAACCATCTCTATCTCCTTGCCTTCCATTTTCCCGATCAACTAACATCACATTAATTTTCCTAAACTGACATGTTCAGAAACTTTCAATAATTGTTAAGAATCATTCTCCAAGTTTGCTCTGCAGAAGAACCGTGTAGGCAGCCTGTGAAATGTGTAGATTATGAGACTGCCCACTCCACTGTCCCCCAACATGGGTGGGACACAAACATTCACATTTTCATTACGCATTCAAGGTACTACACCCCCCAAACACAGTTATTCTTGAACCCAAAGTCCCAACTCTCTTGCTGGTTCTGTGGCCTTGGATAAACTGGTCTACCTAGGTCTGGATGAAATGAGCCACCAAGGCCCTTCCCTGTCCTGTTGCAGATGCTCCGGGGCCCGGCAGCACGCACCCACCCACGAGGGCCCCTCCTTGGTTCCCGCATCCCCAGCAGGCACACTTGGGCTGCCTTCTGACTCCTGACCCCACTCTCAGTTGTCCTGGCTACGAATCCCTGCTGTCCTCCTTCTGGGCAAACTCCTGTTCCTGTGAATTTTCCCCACACCCCCACTAGGGGCGCCCTCGCCCTCATGGCAGGTTCAGCTCCTACCTCTCCCTTAGTCTCCTATTCTTGGCTCAACATTCGAGACCAACCTTTCAAATGTAACATACACTGAGTGCTTTACTCACATTCACATTCGCCCCTGCTCCCCAGCTCCTCAAATCCAGCACGGCCCAGCTCATCATGTCCTCCTTTCCTGAAACACGCCCTGACTTTACCTGCAAAGGCTCACCTCTGCTTCCCCTGAATTTCTGGGGCATGAGGATTTCACAAGTCCTATTTGTCGATAAACCTTCCCTGCCTTCTAGGTGCTAGCGGCTGGCTGGAATGATTAGCAAGCCTGAGGGACGGCCTCTGGGATCAGCAATCATTTTTCTATGTAAAGAATTATCCCTTCCAGGGGTCCTTGGGGGGGCTCAGTCGGTTAAGTGTCCAACTTTGGTTCAGGTCATGATCTCACAGTTCGTGGATTCAAGCCCCGCGTCAGGCTCTATGCTGACAGCTCAGAGCCTACTTCAGATTCTGTGTCTCCCCCTCTCTCTCTCTCTGCCTCTCCCCTGATCACACTGTCTCTCAAAAATAAATGTTAAAAAATTTTTAAGAAAAACAATTATCCCTTCCAATAAACTGTAAGCAAAGGAAAATTAACAATACCTCATTTTTAGTTGTATCCCCCTCCTCTGCATATAGTAGGTAACTGGCAAATATTTCCAGGGCCTGAGGTCTCCAAGGAAGAGTCCTAGCATCCCTTCTGTCACCCTGGGAGCAGTACCACCCACGAGGCCGAGCCTTCACACATACTCTAAAGTCTCCTTGGCCTTACCGCCCATCATTCACTGATAAATTCCGTCACTCAGTCACTTATAAAACAATCTAATACAGCTGTCCAACCAATTTCCTTCTAGAATGAAACCATATAAAAGGACTCTTCAATGAAATGTCGCCTATTTAACTTGAATTTAATCCTTTTGAAACATCAATCTCAATACAGCTATGAGAAATACTTCATTTGTAATGATTAATTCATCTTTTTCATTAATTCATTTATTCACTCAGACTATTTATTAAGGATCTATGTATCAGCCACTATATATAATTCTAAAAATAAGCTGATTTATAGGTATGAACCTTATTACACGTGTACAGTCAACACAATTTTTGATTTGATCATCAAATTTGAGTTCATTTATCAAATCCTTTTGCTATTTTTAAGTCTAGATGGCAGTCAATCTTACTGTTCAGTGTCTACCTTACACGGCAGGTGAATGAAGCTGGAGCCCCTTCAATCGTATACTAAACACTTAACACGTATACTTCTATATATTAAACTCTCTGAAAGAACTAATCTAGGCGCGCCTGGATGGCTCAGTTGGTTAAGTGTCCAACCGCGGCTCAGGTCACAATCTCACGGTTTGGTTTGTGAGTTTGAGCCCTGCATCAGGGATCTCAGCACAGAGCCGGCTTCAGATCTTCTGTTCTCTTCTTTCTCTTTGTCCATCCCCTGCTCACACTCTGTCACTCTCTCAAAAATAAGTAAAACATTTAAAAAGAAAGAACTATTCTATATAAACTAAAACATTCGTTAAGAAGATCAGGCTTTCTTAGAACTGTGGAACCGAAGAACTCATAAATTTAAGCAAAACCTCTGAGTTTTTGCTGGTACCTATCAATTACATATTAGAAACAAGTACTTATAAATGATAGTGCACATTTAGAGTTTTGAAAATAAAGGAACGACTTCGTAACAGACTTCGGTTGAATTCAGAGATGAAACTATGTATAAGCAATGTTGTTAGAGGTGCCTGGGGAGCTTCACTGGTTAAGTGTCCGACTTGTGATTTCAGCTCAGGTCATGATTTCACAGTTTGTGAGTTCAAGCCCCGCATGGGGCTCTGCATTGGCAGATTCTCTCTCTTCTCTCTCTCTCTGCCCCTACCCCTCTCGCTCACTCTCTCTCAAAGTAAGTAAATACACTTAATTTTTTTAATAAAAAATATTATTAAAATTGACTATCCACAGGAATAATGCTCTTTGCAACTATCTTGCAACATTAGTCATCCGTAGGATGGTTTACTTAAGGATCTAGAGATAGGTATTTCTTTGATTCAAAATTCCATTTGTTCTTCCTGGTTTCTACACACCAACAGTGGCTTATAGTAGTGCACGTCTACTCACCTTTATAAGGCAGATGGCAGATGGATTATCTTCATGTTTTTTACCCTTTTTGTAGTCAAGTGCATCTTCACAAAGTCCCTTTATATAAAGCAGACAGCCTTGAAATAACTCATCAGCCCAAAAAAGATGATGGTACAAGAAGGACCTGAAAGTTAAAAAATGTCCAGACTTATGTATCTCCTGTTCAAACTGAATACAATTCATTTTGAGGTAACTTGTCAACTTTGTTTTGTGTCCATATGCATCATACCTACCACATTTTCAATGACATTATGAACAGCAGTAGGCATGATGGGGTTCGTTTGGCTGGTAACGTTGAAAGCAAGGTTTTGGTGCTGGGTGTGCTGAGTAAAAACAAACTATGAGGGCAAACAAGGAACGATAATATTTTATGCCACTGAGTTCTAACAATTCTGAGATAGTAGGCAG
>NC_043702.1:116584661-116621425 GCF_006229205.1 Suricata suricatta
CCCCTCATCCACACCTTTCGCTCCAACCACCCCTGTGGCAAAGGGTGTCCCATGAACAGAGATGGAGTTGAGTGAAAGCCCAGCTCTTGGCATAAAGCCACCCGGGCCAATAAAGCAGTGAGGCCAGAGAGTTACGTTAACCTGTTCAAAAAGCAGGCTACCTCTAGCCTAATCCCTGGCATGTAGAGATGCTAAATACTCTTGAATTTAAAAAAGACAAGCCAAATCTGGGAGCAAATGTTTACAAACCATACATCTGACGAAGTACTTGTATCTAGAATATAAAAAGAATCCTTAAAACTCAACAGTATAAAGACGAACAATCCAACTAGAAAATGTGTAAGGGACATGGAGAGATATCTCACCAAAGATCCACAGATGGCCAATAAGCACATGGAGAGATGCTCACATCATTAGTCATCAGGGAAACACAAACTAACACCACAACACACTACTACCACAAACCTACCAGAATGTCTAAAACAAAAGAACAGTGCCAATTCCAAATGGCGGCACAGAAGTGAAGCTGAATCCTCCTACACTGCTGTTGAGGATGAAAAATTAAAAAACAAGACAAAACTAACCATGCAATCATGACATGACCCAGGATTGCATTACTGGGCCTCCACCCCAGGAATGTGAAAACTCGTGTTCCCCTAAAAACTACATATGAAGCTTTAGAGAAGCTTTGTCTATAATAAACAGAACTGGAGAAGAGCAGGTGTACTTCACACTCCCAGCATGCACTGCTCCCCAGCAACTGAGGGACGCCTGATATATGGGGCAGCCTGGATGGGACTCCAGAGCTGTGCTCAGGGAAGAGCCAACCCCACAGGTTGTAGACCGCATGACTCCATTTATATGATGTTCTCGAAAAGACAAACTCACAGAAATGGGAGACCCAAGTAGTGCTTGCCATGGGCTGAGGAGGGGGTGGGATTGGGAGGGAAGTGAGTATGGCGGTACAAGGGCCACATGAGGGGCCCTGTCTGTGGTGACCAGTCTTCTCTCTCCTAACTGCGTCAGGACCGCTGTCCTGTCACGCGGTACGGTAAGTGTGGGAGTTCTCTCTGCGTCATCTCCTACAACTGCATCCAATCACAGTAGCTCAGCAGACAGCTCAACAACGACACCGCGGGGCTGCCAGAGACCCTGTAAAACAGGATTACCAGCCATCTAACTCCTGTGACGTGGTCACTCCCCTTTCTGGAAGCAAAAAGTTCAACCAAGTGACATGGGGAAGTCATTGTAAGTTCTTGAAAGGGCCATCGTTTCCTCATGTCGCAGATGAACATGCTGGGAAATGTCGTCAGTGTTTATTAGGTTTTATATATAAATTGGGTTTGAAAATAAGATTGGCGGGGCACCTGGGTGGCTCAGTAGGTTAAGTGTCCAACTTCGGCTCAGGTCACAATCTCACTGTTCTCAAGTTCAAGCCCCACGTCAGGCTCTGTGCTGACAGCTCAGAGCCTGGACCCTGTTTCAGATTCTGTGTCTCCCTGTCTCTGCCCCTCCCTGACTCATATTCTGTCTCTAAAAAATAACAAACATTAAAAAAAGTAAGTAAAAGAAAATAAGATTGGCTAAATTTAATCATAATCATAATGTGACTTTCCAATCACTGAGTGAAATATGCTTTATACTCGCTTGTACAGCACATATTTAGAGTAAGGTTTTTCCCTTCACATAGTTAAAAAAAAATACATTGCCTATTAAAACTCACCTGCTCTTCTCAGTCTTAATTCTTCTAACATTCAATTTCCAAGTAACAAATGCTTTATTAATTCTGAAAGAAAAATATTTCTTACATTCTATATTCATGAATCATATATTTATATGGAATACATTTAGTAATGTCTTAAGAATACTAGATTTCCTAGAATACGTCTCATTCATCATAAACTTTAAAGACCAAACATCAATTCTCTCTCAAACTATCAACAGATACAGAGAAAAGTAAATGTTATCAAAACTCATTATAATTCTCATAGACACCAGTTTAGTTACAACATCCCAATTAATAGAACAACTATAAAAATAACTTCTTTTCCCTGATACCTTTATTAGTTTACTATTTTTAAAAGAGATTCTATTTGGAGAAGAGTCAAGGTTTAATTTTCAATGATAATGAAAAGGAACACTGATAAGAAATCACTGTATGCTTGTAAATAAAAAAATTGAGATAGTGTATGTCATATTGATATTTAATATTTACATTTTTGAAAAAAAAGCATTTGTAATTTTAAAAACTCAAAGAACCTGAGAAGGAGCGTAACAGTGACACTTGGTGACACTTTCAAGGTGATCCTCATTTGCCAAGGTGAGATTCATTCCTTACACAGCAAGCAAGAGGCGACAGGAAGAGGAAGACAGTGGTTTAGGTCTGCCCGAGGCACCACCCGAAACCAGCCCATCTTCTTGGCTGTTCTGAACCATGGAAGACTGAGGAGCCCCAGGGCTGAGCGAGCAGGCCAGAAAGCACCACTGATGTCACACAGGCACCCTCAGGCCTAAGAGAACAGAAATGCCCCAGATCCTGACCTACGTCAGGCTCCCAAGCACCAGTCACTTCCACTGGGGCATAGACCCTCAGAACCCCAGGAGACCTCTGGAAACCAGACGAACCACCCCAACGACAGTGTGATGAGTGTGTGCACCAGGCCACAGCAGTGAGTCCTCCAGGAAGGCCCATGAGGTACCAAGCAGGCACTGCAGCTCAAGTCACCCCTGCACAGGACCCACATTGCCTCTGTAAGCCATCTCTTCCTCTGCATACACATCAGCCTTGAACCTGCCTCCCAACCTCTGACCTTGATATCTTCTCTGTCTGAAACTATCTCCTCGAGACCCCATGTGAACATCCCTTTTCATCACCAAGGCCTCCGCTAAGAGAGCACCTCTCTGGCTGTCCTATTTTAAGTAGCAACCACACGTCTCTGCTTTGTTTCTCTGCTGCATGATCTTTCTGGCCCCTATTGCCAGCTGAAATGACTTTATTTACTTACTATCTACCTCCCTCCATTAGAATGGAAGTTCTATAGGAAAACAGACCTTGTACATTTTTTTACTTGATGGTACCTCCAGTGCACACAACAGGGGAGCAAAACTACACAATAAATGTCTGTTCTGTGAGTACCTTCTCTGCTACAAAATCCACTCACTTCTCTTATAAAAAACAAACTTCCTCTGGTTCTTAGTTATTCCAACTATTCGATATCCAATGTAACCATTTACGGTATTACTTATCTCTTCCCCCAGTCTCCAGCAGGTAGCAGCAGACCACAAGGAAAGACAGACATTAGAAACAGAAGACTTATTCTAACAGCGGGTAAGGAGGTGGTTCGCCCTGGTGCACACGGCACAACGTACAGACGCCTGAAACTAATGTAACATCAGGTGTCAACTGTACACAAAGAAAACAAAACATAAGGAAGGAAAAAACCAGGTACAAATGTTAGAACAAATCTGGAACCGCTGTGTGAAGGATCGGACTTGCAGAAATCTTGGTGTCCTGTCCTGTCACTTAGAGAACTATATAAATTATTAAGTGATGACCTCAAATCAAGCAACTCCAGCTCCCTAATTCTGATCAATTTCCCTTTATAACATTCCTTCTCCACCTGATATTTTACATATTTATGGGTTTTTTCATCTCTTATCCACTAGAAGACATTTGAGAGCAAGACAATTGTTTGTTTTGTGAATAGAGTATCTCCAGCATCCAGAACAATGTGTGGTTCTTGCAAATGCTCAATAAATATTCATTTAATGAACAGATGCACGAAAAACAAATGGTAAATTAAGGTCATTACAGCCAATTTAAATTGAACCACAAAAAACCTTTTCCATACAACATTTATACGAAAAGATAGGGGTTTTAATACCTGAATCAACTTCCTTTGATTTCTTTATCCATTCATCTATCAGTGAACACTCTGGTTGTTTCCACGTCTTAGCTATCACAGATAGTGCCACAATAAACAAAGGAGTGTGTTTATCTTCTCAAAGTAGTCTTTTCATTTTCTCAGGATGCCCAGAAGGGGAACTGCTGGGTCATTTGATAGCCCTGATGTTAATTGTTTCAGGAACCTCCATCCTGTTTTCCACAGTGGCCGCACCAGTTTCCATTCCCACAAGCAGTGCGTGAGGGCCCTTTTCACCACATCCCCATCAATTCTTGTGATTTCTTTTTTTAATAGTTGTCCTGACCTGTAGCAGGTGATATCGTATTGGGGTTCTGACCTGCATTTCCCTGCGGATTGGTGATGTTAAGCATCTTTTCATGTGTCTGTTGGCCACCTGTATGCAGGTCCTGGAAAAATCTCCCTTCGGATCCTCTGCCCAATTATTAATTGGATTATTTTTGTCACTGGGTTGTATGAATTCCTTATTTTTTTGGACATTCATTCCTTATTATACATATGATTTACAAACGTTGGATCCCAGTCAGTAGTTGGCCTTTTCATTCTGCTCACGGCACCGTCACCATTCAGATCCTTTTCAGTTAGATGCAACCCCATTTGTTTATTTTCCCTTCTGCTACCCTTGCCTTTAAGTCAGATCTAAGAAAACATTACCAAGAATGACATCAAGGAGTTTACCACCTACTTTTCTTCTGGGTGTTTTATGGATTCAGTTCTTAAGTTCAAGTCTTTAATCCATTTTGAGTTTACTTTTGTGTGTGGGGTAAGAAAGTGGTCCAGTTTCATTCTTTTGCATGGTGCTGCCCAGTTTTCCCAACACCATTTGTTAAAGAGACTTTTTCCCATGGCATATTCTTGCCTCCTCTATGGAAGGTTAATTGACCATATAATTGTAGGCTTATTCCTGGGCTGACTAATCTGTTCCTTTCATCTATCCACATGTTTATTTTTGTGCCGGCACCATACTGTTTGATCACTACAGCTTTGTAGTGGATCTTGAAATCTGAAATTGCTATATTTACAGCTTTGTTTTTCTATACACAGTATGATGTCATGTGTAAATAGTAACAGTTTCATTCTTCTTTTCCAATTTGGATACTCTTTATTTCTTTTTCTTGCCTAACTGCTGTGGCTAAGACTTCCAATTCTATGTTGAGAAATGTAGTCATCCTTGTCTTGTTCCTGACCTTAGAGGAAAAGCTTTTAGCTTTTTACTGTTGGAATACTATTCTAGCTGTGGGTTTGTCATATGTGGCTTTTACTGTGTTGAGGTACGTTCCCTCCATATGCACTTTGCTGAGTTCTTACCATAAATGAATGCTGACCTTTGTCAGATGTTTTTTGCATCTATTGAGATGATTTTTCTCTTTTTAAGGGATATATCACAGTATGTCACACTGTTTTGCAAATGTTGAACCAGGCTTCCATCCGTGAAATCAATGCCACTTGACCATGATGTATGATATTTCTAATGTATTTTCTAATTTTTCACTAATATTTTGTTGAGGAATTTTGCATGTACATTCATCAGGCCCATGAGTTTCTTCATTTTTGTGGTGTCCTTTGGTTTGATATCAGGGGAACTGCTGGCCTCATAAAATGACTTTGGAAGCTGTCCTTCCTCTTCCTTTTTTTTTTTTTTTTTTTTTTGGAAGAATTTGAGAATAACAGGCATTACATACTCTGGATATTTAGTAGAATTCACCAGTGAATTCTGGTCCTGGACTCTGTTTGTTTGTAAGTTTTAGATTACTGGTTTAATCTCCTTATTAGTAATTGGTCTATTTAAATTTTCTACCTGTTCATGATTCAGCCTTGCTAAGTTGTATGTTTCTAGGAAATTATCCATTTCCTGTAGGCTGCCCAGCTTGCTTATGTGTGACTGTTCATCACCTCTGTTACTGTTCTCCATTTTCTACGGTGTCAGTTATAACTTTTCTTCTGATTTTGAGTCCTTCCTTTCCTCATGAATCTAATCACCAATTACATGTTTTTGTGGAACCAGTTCTTGGCTTCATTGATCTTTTCTGTTGTTGTTTTAATCTCTATTTTACTTACTTCCACTCTGATCTTTATTATTTCCCTCTTTCTACGAACTTTGGGTTTGATTTGCTCTTCTTTTCCAGTTCCTTTGGGTTTAAAGTTAGGCTGTTTGGGATTTTTCTTGTTTCTTAAGGTAGGCCTCTATCGTTATGAACTTCCCTCTTGTAACTGCTTTAACTGCATCCTGTAGATTTTTGGTATGACCTCTTTCTGTTTTGTCTCTAGGTATTTTTTAAATTTCTCCTTTGTTTCCTTCATAGGCCCTTTCATTTCAGTAGCATGCTGTTTAATCGCCACATTTTTGTGATTTTCCCAATTTTCTTGTAACTGATCTCCAGTTTTAAACAACAACAGAAAAGATGTTAAGTGACCTCAATCTTGTTAAGTTTACTGAGACGTTTTTGTGGCCAAGCATGTTATTACCCTGGGGAGTGTGCCATGTGCACTCCTGCTGCTTTTGAATGTCATGTTCTATATAGATCTACTAAGTCCATCTGGTCTAATGTGTCATTTGAGGCCAATGCTTCCTTACAGATTTTCTGTATGAATGCTCTAATAATTGACATAAGTGGGGTGTTAAAGTCTCCGCCTATTAGTAGATCACTGTATCTTTCTCCCTTATGTCTGTTGATATTTCCTTTAAACATTTTGGTGCTATGCTGGGTTCATATACATTTATAAATATTATATCCCCTTGCTGGATTGATCCCTTTCCCATCATCTATTTAATGTACAACTTCATTTTCTGTAAGTCTTGAAGGATATTTTGTATGAATATAAGCTACCATAGCCTTCATTTTCATTTCCATAAAACACCTTTTTTCATACCATCACTTTCAGCATGTATGTCCTTACTTTTGAAGGGAGTCTCTTATCAGCAGCATATGGAGGTTTTTGTTTTTTGTTTTTCTAGAAGCCCAGTCACTTTACATCCTTTGGAGAATTTAGTCCTTTTACATTTAATTTTAATAAGTATGTACTTATTGCCCTTTAATTGCTTTCCAGGTGTTTTTATAGTTTCTGTTCTTTTATTCTTCCTTTCTCTCTTCCCTTGATGTCTGATAACTTTCTTTAGTGTTTAGATTCCTTTCTCATTTTCTTTTGTGTATTAACTGAAAGATTTTGTGGTTATCACGAGGTTCAGATATAACATCCTATGTATGTAATGATGTATTTTAAACAGTGTGGAGGTTCCTCAAAAAACTATCCATAGAACTCCCCTATGACCCAGCAATAGCACTGCTGGGGATTTACCCAAGGGACACAGAAGTGCTGATGCATAGGAGCACATGTACCCCAATGTTCATAGCAGCACTGTCAACAATAGCCAAAACATGGAAAGAGCCTAAATGTCCATCACCTGATGAGTGGATCAAGAAGATGTGGTATATACATATATATACAATGGAGTACTACATGGCAATGAGAAAGAATGAAATATGGCCATTTGTAGGAAAGTGGAGGGACCTCGAGGGTGTCATGCTTAGTGAAATAAGTCAGGCAGAGAAGGTCAGATACCATATGTTTGCACTCATAGGTCTAACAGGAGAACAGGAGAAACCTTATGGAGGACCAGGGGAAGGGGAAGAGGGAAAAAGAGTTGGGGAGAGAGAGGGACACAAAATCTGAGAGACTATTGAATATTGAAAACGAACTGAGGGTTGAAGGGGAAGGGGGAGGGAAGAAAAGAGGTGGTGGTGATGGAGGAGGGCACTTGTGGGGAAGAGCACTGGGTGTTGTATGGAAACCACTTTGACAATAAGCTATTTAAAAAATAAATAAATAAAGTTCATAGCAACTTAAATTTGAATACATTCCAAAACTCGACATTTTCATCCACCTCTGTTAACATTTTAGGTTTCTGATATCACATTTTACAACCTTTTATGTATTCCTTAACTAATTATAGTTTTAGCAATTTTACTACATCGGTCTTCCAAACTTATTAGCTTTATAAATGATTTACTACCTTCACGATATATTTATTTTTCCACTGAGATTTTCATTTTCATATGTTTTCTTGTCATTAATTAGTGCCATTTTTTCTCAGCTTAAAGAAGTCCCGTTAGCATTTCTTGTAAGGCTGGTTGAGTGGTAATGATATCCTTTAGCTTTTGTTATATGAAAACTCTCTCTCTCCTTTAATTCTGAGTGGCAACCTTGCTAGGTAGAGTATTCTTGGTTGCAATTGTTTTTCTTCATTTAGTATTCTGAGTATGTCCTGCCACTCCCTTCTGCCTTGCGAAGTTTCTGCTTAGAGATCTGCTGATAGTCTCCTGGGCTTAACTTGTATGTAAACAAGTTGTTTCTCTTGCTGCTTTTAAGATTCTCTAGCTGTCACTTTTGACATTTTAATTATGTCTTGGGGGTGAACCCCTTTGGATTCTTATTTGGAACTCTCTGGGCTTCCTGGACGGGATGTCTGTTTCCTTCCCCAGATTAAGGAAAGTGTCGGCCATTATTTCTTCAGATAAGCTTCTCTGCACCTCTCTCTTCTCCATCTGGGGCTCCTATAATGTCAATGTTACTGTACTTGAAATTGTCCCAGGAGCCATCTAAGTTACCTTCATTTTTAAAAACCTCGGGTTTGCTGGTCTGGGTGAGCTCCACGGCTTTGTCCCGGGGCTCACTCTCTGACCCGCTCTTCTGGCTCACCCGGTCTACTGCTGAACCCCTTGAGTGCATATTTCAGTTCCTTTATTCTGCTTCAGCTCTGTGACGCTCTCTTTTTCATCTCCCTTTTGCAGCTCTCACTGTGCTCAGCCATTCTCCTCCCAATTCAGTGGGCATCTTTATGACCACTGCTTTGAGCTCTTTATCACTTACACTGCCATTTTATCAAGATCTTCTTTAAAGGTTTTGTCTTGTTCTTCCGTTTGGAAGATAATTTCTTTGTCTCCTCATTTTTCCTGATTTTCTGGGTATTTTTTTCCTATGTATTAGGTGCACCAGCTACCTCTCCCAGTGTGGGAGAAGTGGCCTTGTGTGGATGACCTGAGGCTGGGAAGCATGGTCCTGTTCGGCCAGCACTGCCGGGTACTCCCGGGTAGTCCCAAGTGTGGCTGCATGCACCTGCTGGCTGTGGCCCTGAGGGGCATGGACTCACCTGGCAAGCTGGGTGCAGGGTTCTCGCCCAGATGGTTGTGGTGCTGTGGCATGGGGGTTGGAGCATGCCCAGGTTATAGGAAGATTGCCAAGACGGCTAATGCCAACACTGGCATTAGCAAAGTACCATGGGACTCCAAAAATGACACCTGCCAGCGTTTCTGTACCAGAAACAGTTCCGTAAAGGTTCCTGCTTCTCCGGCATTCACTTTAAAAATAAGGGGGGGGGTCTCCTTTCCATATGGCCTGATGCTTCTTAAGGTGCAGCTTTTGCTCCAGGTCCCAGGGTGAGCTGAGTGTGCGTACAAACCTTTTACGGGCAGGTTTTCTGTTCCCCACAGTTTTACGGTTTCCCTGGACACAATCCCCACTGTTTTACATTTCGGCAGCTCACCTCTCTGGTGCAGATCCCAAGGATTGAGGATTGAGGATTCTGTGGGAAACATTCCCTATCCCTCAGGGATTTCCACATTTTTGAGATCCCTCCTGGTTGTGGGTTGCCGCACTGGGGGTGGGCTGTTTGTTGAGAGTGTGTCTCTGTCTCTTCTGGCTTATCATGTTTTCAGGACATCTGCAGAGGACATTATTCCACATGTAGGTCTGCTGTGTCTGTGGGAGGTGGTAAGTTCAGGACCTTCCTACGCCTCCATCTAGTCTAAAATACTTCTATGGAATACCCCATTTCCTCTATGATTCCCCACAAGGGTGGCATGAGGTGGCACCCACATGTCAGCCTGGCAGCTATTTCAACAGGACCACACTACAAATAATTGTTGCATTTTCTTTCATCTCACCGAAAATTGGAAAATACCCGGAATTGCTGTAACAAATGGTAACACGTCCTTTCTAAAAGCCACTCCGAAGTCGGTAAAGATTCTCCTTCGTCTCCACCACCCACTGTAGTAACCTGCAAGTACAAAGCACACAACCATGACTTCATTTCCTTAAAACAAATATGCACTCTTCTCAAGGAACTAGGAACCGCTGTCTGTGCCTCATAACTACTTGCCTTGATAATAGACCTGTTCTGTGTACAACCCCCACCACGTCACCTATACCCAAACTTGGTGTCTGATCCCACACTGCTGCTACTCTTGCCATTTTTCTAGTGCTGTGTCTTGTGCTCCAATAGAGTAAAAGCAACTTCTTCCTCATCCTGACAGTTTTCACAAATTTCTGTTCTCTTCAGTCTCATAATTCTCACAGTTTCTATAAAGTAGTATTTGTGAACTCAATCTTAGTGAAGGGGTAGTGGTTCCAGAGGGGCTAATAATCCCATTACCAAGATGCCCTGTTCTGACGTTCAAGAACCACAGGCCTTTCCATCATCAAGGAATTCTCTTCCAAAGAATCCCTGTCTCCTTCCTGCGAATGTTAGCATCTTCTTAAATTTCTTCTAGAAATAAAAGTATGCCTGTATCAGCACATATGTATTTACATGCACACTTTTGTTTATATAGCAGTCGTTCCCTCCACGTTCAGTTGATGATACACACGGGGCGTCTCTGCACTTGCCCCTACGGATCTGCCTCGTCCGGCTGCAGCCCTGCCTGCGGGGCCAGGCACCAGTCAAATGGCCAAAATGAGTAACTGTATAATCACAACTTGTGATCAGTATCAAAGCGCTACGTGAGTGTACTGGGGGAGTGAGGTTTCTAGAAGGAGTTTCTGGCAAACCTGAGAGAAGTTTTTCTTTTACTATAGTAATTCCTAATATGTCAGTAAATCACTGCAGTCTAGTTTTTTTAAAAAAACATTTAAACTATTTGAGATAAAACTGAATCTTCAGACCTAAATCTCTGCATAAAAGAAAAAGGAACCTCCCCATTAAAAAGCTTTCGCCCAAAGAGGATCTTAAACATAAACTACGTCTTGAAGGGCCGGGTCCAACTGAAATACACAAAGATATTCTAAATTGATTAATATTTTTCCATTCTGAAAATTCCTCTGTTACCTTGGAGACAGATGATGCTGTAACTACCCAGAACTCTTTGCTGTGTCTGGCTCTGTGGGCAGAGACCACCTGGAGGTCATACGGATTGTATAGACCTTTTCGATTTTTCCGAGAAAGGCAATATACAAATTCTCCATCATCTTTTAAAGGTTCCTGAGGTTAAAAACATTTTAATTAACTTGACCAAATTAAGTAGTAAAGTGGCTGAACAGGTTACTCAATAAATTGAAACAATTTTTTTTCTTTCAAAATTTTTTTAATGTTTTATTTATTTTTGATAGAGCGAGAGAGAGACAGAGCATGAGAGGGGGAGGGGCAGAGAGCGAGAAGGAGACACAGAACTGGAAGCAGGCTCCAGGCTCCGAGCTAGCTGTCAGCACAGAGCCCGACGCGGGGCTCGAACCCACGAATGTGAGATCTGACCTGAGCAGAAGTCGGAAGCTTAACCGACTGAGCCACCCAGGCACCCCGAAACAATTTTAGATTAAAATTAAGAAATAATATCACTGAGGAAAGCCAACATCAAATTGTGTCCAAAGTTCAACGAGATCATATGAAAGATTTAAAATATATAATTTTTGATCTTATAATGTGGTGAAAAACATTCATGAAAACTGATTACTCTTACTGTTACATGCTTATTCACACCGAGAACTTGGCAACATATGGTTTACACACACACCCCTCTTTCAGTAAATCTGCCAACACCAGAAGCCTTGTGAGCACATTAATCATTTATTTTGGTAATGATGGTGGCTTGGTTTTATAATAACAATAGCTAATATTTGTTAAGTAAATAATAAATATTTTATAAGTAATAACTGTTTTATATACATTTATAACCACAAATATTTAATCTCTTGAATTTACTTTTTTAAATTAACCACGGGATGATGATCATTAAACAGCTGCAGAAATTAATAGTTTGAGAAACTGGGTAATTTGAGGAGAGTCACAAAGACAGGCAGGGGCAGGCAAGATGTGAACACGTGTCTGACCTCACCCACACTCTGACACACTGCGATCTTCTGTAACGTCTGGTTCTTTTTTACCTGGCATTATTGAGAAATCAGCCATTCCACATTAACAAAAATTTCTAAGTGAAACTTATTTCCTCTCACTTTGAAATATTTTAACTTTTACTCTGAACCCTCTACAAGAAGGTTCAATTTAATCATTTCTGGAAAACTAAACTTTATTACTTAAAAAAAGCACTGAGTAGTCTTTATTATACTTCAGTGATGCCTTCAGATACTACTGAGCTGAGTAAACAGTTTCTAATTACTGGAATTTAGAAGTTTGGATCCAGTTTTACTTCTTAAAAAACGGTCTTCCCTGAAGACCATTCCTGTTCCTCCTCAATGTCTCGGCCGCTTCCCGTTCTTGTTCTGACCTGCCACGACGGGTCTCTGGAAACCTCAAGAAACAAGTCTACAAACCGCCGGTCAGTGTTAACACCTCAGCCCTGGGTGGTGACGGGCCGGTATGTGGCTGTGTTATAGTTACTGGGCCACTCAAGGCATTTCTAATTACCGTTCAAAAAGTTGAGGATGTTAGAACCTTAACGCAGACCCAACTCTCCAAATGGGTCATGCATGGAATTAAATCATCCACGTACAAGAAGCACAGTATGTTCCAATTAAATGATTGTCTTTCAATTAAAAACAAGTATTTGTTTCACATTCTCAATCCTCTCTCACTACACATGAAATCTAGCTTGTCAGGGAGCGCAGGGGCATCAAGCTCACAGCCAGCTTTGCGAAAGCGCAGCCGGCCCAGGCGCCTGTTTCTATAAATGAAGTGTCCCTGGCACACAGCCACACCCACTTGTTGCTCCGGCTCTACAGGGACAGACCTGAGTAGTTACGACAGAGGGCAGGGGGCCTGCAAGGCCTAAAATATTTTACCACGTGGTGCTTTTCAGAAGAAGGAAGTCGGCCCCTGGTCTAGAAACACCGTTCTCAATCGTGCATCAGATCACCTGGGGAAACTTCCAAAAACACAGATCGCTGGGCTCCACTCTCAGAGTCTCTGACTCCCAGGGTCTGGTGCAGAGAGGGGGATGGATCTGATTGCTAATAAGCTCCAGGGGACACCGAGGCTGCTGGCGTGGGGCGTGCCCTTTGAGAGCTCTGGGTCTACCAGCACGCCCAGAGGTGTCTGCCAGTCTTCCATCTTCTTGTAATGGTCACAGGAGGCAGAGTTACTAGCTCTTGTCGCCACCTGTCCCCCCTGGTCACATGACCCCGGACATGCTAGAACTTCCCCGAAGAGGAAGGGATAAGGACACACACAGATAATGAGACAGAAAATCAGGTGCCAGGCAGTAAGAGTGAAGATACATGCTACAAAAGTACATTAGGATTTCTTTTTAAAATCACAAAAAACTGAAAAACACAAACATAAGAATTGATTCAAATTTCAGGTATATGTCCTATCTGTTCTCCGTTCTTGGAATAAGTGAAATGAAATGACATCCAGCAGTTTTAGTTTCTGTTTGTTTGGGGTTTTCTTTTTGATGTCCAACACTCTTATAAGTACTATGAACATGACTGTCAACTTGGTATTAATGTGAGAATGTCTAATTTTGATCCAATATGTGTAGAGAATGAAATAAAGATTAAGATGCACTTTCAAAGAACAACTTTAATAGCATAAAAGTGAATAAAACAGACTGATACCTTTAGAACCACCTTCGGAGCTGCGAGTCTGGGACTTCTGTGCTCCACACAGCGCTGCAGTAATGTCGTCTGCCAGCCCAACTTGTCTCTTAGCCTCATAATGTGCCTTGTCACGTCAGCATCCTCTGGTTCTGGTTTACAAAAAAAAAAAAACCGACTGGAGGTATGAATGTGGGCATTACTTAAGGATAATGTATACTACTCCAAATATTTCTGTGTAGAGAAAACATTTTAATGGGAGCTTCAAGTTTACACAAAAGCTCCATAATTGGAAAAGAAAAAAAAAGCTTAAAATTTACTTTTAACATTAGCTGGAAAGAAGGAATAATATTTTTCCATGTAAGAAAGCTATCACAGAAGCCCTAATTCCGCAGTCCCACAGTTGGTGGCACGAGGGCACGAGAAGACACTGGAACAGGAGCCAGGTAGGTTTTTTCCACAGCGGCCTAAGCTGGGGCAGAAACAGTAGGGCCAAGAACGAAGTGAGGACCACGCACGGTGGAAATAAGCTTCCTAAAGATACTCCTCCAACAGACACACCATTGAGACCTTTTTTCCTCTTGATCTCTTAGCAGCTAAAGAGTGTCTCCTTCTGGAAACGGTCCCATTGCTTGCCTGTATTTGCCGTGCTACAGGCTGTCCTCTTTGCCCTTAAGCTTCTCCTGATACATTATGGGGAAAGAAGCAATCCCAACACCATGCTGGCAAAATCAGCAATGCTATGCAATTGTTCAACATTTCTGGTCCTCTCAGGGCACCTGGGGGGCTGACTTTGACTCAGGTCATGACCTTATGGTTCATGGGTTTGAGCCCTGAGCTTGGTTCTATGCTGACAGCTCAGATCGTGGAGCCTGCTTCACACTCTGTCTCTCTCTCTCTCTCTCTCTCTCTGTCATTCCCCTGCTTGTGCTCTCTCTCTCAAAAGTAAATAAACAAACATTAGAAAACACATTAAAAAAAAAAAGACTCTGGTCTTCTAGAAACCACAAACACCATGTGATCAAAACAGGGTCTCTGCTAAGGCTTAAAAGAGACTCAAACTGTTGTGTAGAAGAGCCTCCGGACAGGATGAGGGTAAGGTACTGCACAATCCCAAAAGAGTCAGTTCCTCTTTAAACTCTGTGCCCTCAGCCTCACCCTAGTCTGGGCCCTATCAGTTGCTGAAACACAGACAGAAACTTCAAATACTTAACCAACAAGACAGCTAGTTGCTATCAGTATAAACAGACAGTAGTGTAAGGGGCCGAGAGGTGAGGAATACGGAGAGGGTATAGAAACACCTACCTATCGAAATCAAAGGAGTGTGGTTATGACTTAGGAAAACAGACCAGCAGAACCAATTAGAGCCCAGAGATAGGACCATTTACAAAAGACAATCTAGTAAGTGAAAAGGTGTTTCAAATCAGTAGAGGAATCGTTACCCATTCATAAATCATAAAGGGAAAGTGGTTGGCCACTTAGAAAACTATGCGGTTAGATACAAGTGTAAATCATAGATGGATTACAGAAGTAAATGTAGGGAAAGCAAATGATAGAAGTATTAAAAGAAAATATAGAATATGTTCCTGAAAAAGAATCAAAGCATGTTAAAAAAAATAAACATAACTTTGTCAAATTTAGCAATTTACATGCAAAAAAGGCCACCATAAATAAAGTTAAAGAATAATTAATCATGAGGATAAAATGTTCATGACCTATGTTAAGAAGCTAAGGATTGATATATAAGCCATTTAAAGAATTCTTCCCAATCAGTCAGAAATAATCATTCTGACGGAAAGATGAACAATTTATAGGAAAGAACAGCCAGTAAACATACTATAAAACATTCAACCTAGTCAGTAATCAGGAAATCGCAATTTAAAATTATAATGAAAAAGTCATTCTCACCCATCAGACTTGCAAAAAATTAAATCAGAAAATATCAAGTGCTGACCAGGGTATTCCTCGCACGCAATATTGTAAACGCATCACCAGTCCATTCTTGGTGGCGACCGGGCAGGTTCAATGAACTATGGAGACCGTTGGGGAATGGAAGCGATTTAGGACAAATTTACAAATCATGATTTTTCAGAATAAGTAGCAAATGAAAGGAAAATATATAACCTCCAAAAAGCTGAGGGAAAATTTTTGTAGAAAGCCAGACTAATTCAGAAAATCACAGATACTTACTAAAACTGGACAACACATTATACACCGGACACTGGAGGGTGAGGCTCTGCCCTCGCTTGCTGGGCACATGGTACCAGCCCAGACGGCAAGTCTTTACATCACAAATAGATCAGCCTGCACTCCACTTTCACAGTGAGTCAAGAATCCAGGTCCCAGGGGTGCCGGGGCGGCTAAGTCAGGTGAGCGTCTGACTCTTGATTTCAGCTCAGGCCATGATCTCAGGGTGGTGAGATGAAGCCCACACAGGCTTGTGCTATCAGAGGCATGGACAGTAGGATCTTCTTTTTAAGAAAAATGAAGCCTGGGGCACCTGGGTGGCTCAGTCGGTTACGCGTCTGACTTTGGTTCAGGTCATGATCTCACGGTTCATAGGTTCGACCCCCTCTGACAGCTCAGAGCCTGGAGTCTGCTTCGGATTCTGTGTCTCCCTCTCTCTGCCCCTCCCTTGCTAGTGCTCTGTCTCTCTGTCTCTCAAAAATAAACAAACATTAAAAAATAATAATAATAAAATAAAAATAAATAAATGAAGCCTGTTTATGTCAGGCCTGGAAATTTAAGTTTCAACAGCTTTATGACTCATCGGCCCTGGACCACGGTGTGTCCCTGAAACATAGAAATGTTTCCCTTTTCCTGTCAAATTGAAAATATTAATACAAAGAAGAATTTGAGGCACAGAGAAAGTGCAAACTGGAAAACATCAGTGAGGAAATTGAGTTTAAATGAATTACTTGTTTGGGGACTCAAATTCTGTGTCAGACAAAGACACAGAATTATTAAATATAATGCTACTACAAAATGTTGCTAAGAGGATAAGGCGAAGCCACACAACTTCCTTTTACTTACAGTCCTCTAACCATAACCCTCAGGGGTCACCCCTCTTGAAGAACACAGTCAGTGAACTCTCTCTCAATTTTTTGATCTATTGATATTTTAGGTGTTCAAGGATTTAAAAAAACTATCAATTCTAAGCAACCCAAATTCAGTAAGACTGTTTCTTCTAAAATCAGTGTCCTACTTAAGCACATAAAAGTGCAAAATAATATGACAAAACATGGCGTCTTCTAAACAAGCTGGGTCAGTGATGCTACGTACCTGTCCTATCATAGGACACAAGCCTTTTCTTAACTTTTGGACAAGCGCTAGTTTGATCCTTTTTTTCCTTTGATTTCTCTTTCTTCTTATGAGGAACTGATTTTGAAAGATCTTGCAGAATTCTACTTTCTTGAAGGTAATCTGAAAATAAAGGCATTATTAACTGAATAAGCATCAAGTGCTATGAATGATACCAGGCATGCTATGTGCCAGGCCATGCAGGCGATCATGGTACAATTTCAGGTTCTAAGAGCACAGGCTCCAGGTCAGAGGCCGTCGCTCCAAGCGCAGTTATGAGCTTCCCCACCCAGTCCTGTGATTCACTTGGTGAGGAGCTGTCCCCGTTCCTCCCCGCACCTGGGAATGAGGACTGTGCTCACGAAGTGTTAACTTTATTATTACAATAAGTCTTTACATTGTAAATGCCCACGTGAAATACCAACAAAAGCTTTTTATTAACTGCAATCTGGTAACAGAGGGCAGAAAGCGCTTAGATACAAATGCAGAAAAGTCACATTCGGTCGATTTCCCAGATTCCTTCAATGACTCACCTGATCGATGGGTCTCACACAAAGGATGCAGAAATTACTGAAAATGGACTTTTCTAAAGCAAAAAAAAATTCTACATCTTCTCCTGGACGAAAATGCACGCAGTGTAAGGCAGTGACTTACGTCAAGTACGCAGGGGTAAGTCACAGTGACTACACACGACACAGCGAGTACATTGTTTCTGCCCAAGTCCCAAGTCAGAGGAGACACACAGAGAACGTTCCCATCTGTAGAGTCAGAGACCACACATCCAGCTGAATGGAGGCATCACAGGTCGAGAGGGTAAGGACTTTCACTGTGGGCGGGGACAGGGCTGGGGAGGAGAGAGGTAAGAAAAAACAAGTACTGTCCCAGAAGCCACCAGAACATCTTTGTGAAAAAGCCATGAAACCTTCCTTTCTCCCCAACATCGAGTCCAGGAGTTCCTCTCACTCCCGTGCCTTAGCCAGTGATCTCCCAGATGTCACACACATGAGGCCGTCTCAAGCAGTGGGTGGTGACCATCCTGTACCCCACATACCTCAAGGCTGGAAAGTGGGTTCATTTTCATCCCCATTCCCATTTACCAGCCCCAAGCCATTACATCTGCCCTCTTAAACAACACCCTATGCTCCGAAGCTCATGCCTGCTCACTACATCCTACTCTTCGCATTTCACTGACGGCCAACAATTCACCTGGGGCCCCGGCTCCAGTGAGGGTTTATTTCCCCAAATCACACCTGCCATCTTTCTGGCATCTGGTACGACGCCCCATCTGAACATCATCTACCAGCCCACTTTGGCTAACAAGCCCCGATTACACCCTAGAGCCAGCCATCACCGGCCTGTCTCATTCTGGTGCGCTTAAAAATCCCAACATTGCCTTTTATAAAACTCATCAGCACCTCCAGTTCATGGCCTCATCACGTATGATCTGTCATCCCTCTATTTTCCTCTCTCTCTATGCAGCTGAAGTTATGCTACCAACACCCTGCACCCTCGCCATCTATTTTTTTTAATGCTTTTAATTCATTTTTTTGAGAGACAGAGACAGCGTGAGCAGGGTAGGGTCAGAGAGAGAAGGAGATATAGAATCTGAAGCAGGCTCCAAGCTCTGAGCTAGCTGTCAGCACAGAGCCCGATGCGGGTCTCAAACCCATGAACCGTGAGATCATGACCTGAGCCAAAGCCAGACGCTTAACCAACTGAGCCACCCAGGTGCCCCTACCTCACTGTCTTTTGATCTCATCCCCGTGGTGGCGGCAGCCCTGGACAAACCCACCTCTCCATGCCCGGCATGCCCGGCACCATCAGACAACGGCCCCCAGTGAAGTGGTGACCCCCGCAGGTCACTCTTACTCATCACGACCTGAAACCCCACTGCTGGCCTGGCTCGCCTGCCCCCTGGCTCGTAAGTGGCCAGCTCAGGATTCCTCCATGTGCCTCAAGCTCTGATCCCCCACCTTCCACTCACTCTACGCACCTGCTCTCTATGCCTACTTCCCAGGGAACATAAAGGCACCGGTGGGAATCACTTCACCTTGCCAGGGCTACACCAGCCAACGAACCCACACCCGCACCCGTCCTTTCCTCCTGTCCTTTCTGACTTAATAAGGGGGTGAGGGGTTCTCTTTCCATCCAAACCAATCCTTTCCACCTTTTGTCCACCCTCCCCCGCTCATGGCTACACTATTAATGGTTCTTCTTTTCCTGTGTGTCCAGCTTCCAGCATAAATCACCTCTTCCTAGACCACCCTCCCCTCCAGTGGACGATCTCTATCTTGCCTTTTGTCACAAACTTCTAGAAAGAGTTGCATGTCGTCACTATTCTGTTTCTTCATCTTCTGCCACTTCTGTCTCTTCTGGGCAGGCTCTGGACCTCCACTCACACAGCACTCCAGTGACTGTACCTTTAGGGATCACTACTTCAATGGACACTTTCAGCCCTAATTTTACTCATCGATATCATTACTTTCAACCTCTCCTTCCTTTTTGAAATTGAGCTATAATTGACAAGTAGCATCATGTTACTTTTTTAGGTGTCCCACACAATGATTTGCTCCTTGTATATATTACAAGATGATCACCACAGTTACACTTTCTTTTCTTATGATGAAAACCTTGAAGATTTACTCTCTTAGCAACTTTTAAATTTGCAAGACAGTATTATTAACAATAGTCACCATGCTGAACATCATATCCCCACAACTTATTTATAACTGGAAGTCTGTACGCTTTACCCATTTCACCCACTCCCAACCCCCACCTCTGGCAGCCACCAATCTGTTCTGTGTCCAGGAGTTTGGTTGCGGTTGTTTTAGATTCCACGTATAAGTGAGGTCATCCGGTATTTGTCTTTCAAGGACTTATTTCATCTGGCACAATGCTGTCAAGGTCCATCCATGCTGTGAGAAATGGCAAGATTTCATTTCCTTATGGCTAAATAACAACCCATTGTATATGCACGCCACAGCTCCTTTTTCCATCCACCCATCAATAGACAGTTATTTCTGTGTCTTGCAAATAATGTTGCAAAGAAGATGGGGGGTAGAATACATCTTTCCAGCTAAAAGTTTTCATTCCCTTTAAATAAATATCAAGAAATGGAATTGCTAGGTCATGTAGTAGTTCTGTTTTTTTTAATGTTTAATGTTTTATTTCTGAGAGAGAGAGAGAGAGAGAGAGAGAAAGAGAGAGGGGCAGAGAGAGAGGGACACACAGAATCCAAACCATGGTCCAGGCTCTGAGCTGTCAGCACAGAGCATGACATGGGGCTCAGACCAACAAACAGTAAGATCATGGCCTGAACTGAAGTCAAACATTCAACCAACTGAAGCCACCCAAGTGACCCGGTAGTTCTGTTTTTAATCTGAGGAACCTCCACACTGTTTTCTACAATGACTGCACCAACTTGCATTTCCACCCACAGTGCACAAGGGTTCCCTCTTCTTCATACTGTCCCCAACACTGCTTCTTGTCTTTTTGATAGTAGCCATTCTAACGGGTGTGGGGGAACATCTCATTGGGGTTTTGATTTACATTTCCCTGATGATTACCTGTTGGCCATCTACAGGTCTTTGGGGAAAATCAGGTCCTCTGCCCACTTAATTGGATTGCTGTTGAGTTGAAGGAGTTCTTTATGTTTTGGATATGACCCCTTATTAGATACATCAATTGCAAATATTCTTCCATTTCATAGTCTTCATTTTGTTGGTGTTTTCCTTGGCTGTGCAGACGATTTTTGGTTTGATAAAGTCCCACTTGTTTATACTGGCTTTTGCTGCCTTTGCTGTTAGTGTCAAATCCAAAAACACATCCCATTGCCAAGACCAATGTCAAGGAGGTTTCTACTTATGTTTCCTCCTAGGTATTTCATGCTTTTAATGTATTTAATGTATGTAATGAATTTGGTTTGCTAATATCTTATTGAGGATTTTTGCATGTTCATTAGTAATATTGGCCTATAAGTTTCTTTGCCTGTTGCATCCTTGTCTGACTTTGATATCAGGGTGATACTGATCTTGTTTGGAAGTGTTCTCTCCTAATTTTTTGGAAGAATTTAAGGATTGGCATTTATTTTTCTTTGAATGTTTGGTAGAATTCACTAGTGAAGCCAATTTGTCCTATACTTCTGTTTGTTGGGAGGTTTTGATTACTGAATTCAAATTCTTACTGGTATTTTTTCTGCTCAAATTTTCTACTCCTTCATGAGCCAGTCTTGGTAGGTTGTAGGTTTCTAGGATATTCTGGGCTACTCAATTTGTTGGCACATTATTTTTCATGGGGTCTCTCGGATCCCATGGTATGGGTTATG
The DNA here is from genome assembly GCF_006229205.1 of Suricata suricatta. NCBI lineage: Eukaryota > Metazoa > Chordata > Mammalia > Carnivora > Herpestidae > Suricata > Suricata suricatta. The sequence goes on from NC_043702.1 coordinate 116,605,971, forward strand.
ACATCCCCTCTTTCTAGTTTTACTTGAGTTTTTGTGTGATTCTTCCTAAAGGTCTTTCAACTTTATATCTGTTCAAGGAAACACCTGGTGCCATTCATCTTTTCTAGTCTTTTCATTTATTCCTGCTCTGATCTCCATTATTTCCTTCTACTGACTTTTGAATCTGTTTTTCTTTTCTATTTCAAGAATAAAGTTAGATTGAAATTTTTCTCACTTACTTAAGTAGGCCTGTACTGCTATCGACTTCTAACTACTTTGTTGCATCCTGTAAATTTGGTAAGCTGTAATGAGATTTTCATTTGTCCAGGTAGTTTTATTTCTCCTTTGATATTTTTCTTTGGCCGTTAGTTGTTCAGTAGCATGTTGCTTAATTCCACATTTGTGAATTTTCCAGTTTGCTTTTTGTAACTTATTTCTAGGTTTTTTTTGTTTTTGTTTTTTATCACTGTGGCAGATAAGATGCTGGATAGGATTTCAATCTTCTTACAGTTACTGAGACTTGTTTTGGGGCCTCTTGTATGATCTGTCCTAAAGAATGTCTTTCCTGTGTATACACATCCCATGCACACGTGTGGTCTGCTGCTTTTGGATGAAATGTACTACTACATCTGCTACATCCATCTGGTCTGACACACTAAGGCCAAGGTTCCCTTACTGTTTTGGGGTGTGGGGGTTTTTGTTCGGTTGTTTTTGATCTCGATGATCTAGCCACTGATGTAGGGGGATGTTAAAGTCCCCTACTACTACTATTTTGCTACCTATTTCTTTAAGGTGTGTTAATATTTGCTTTATGTATTTAGGTGCCCCTATGCTGGGTACATATTTACAAATGTTATATCCTCTTGCTGTACTGACCCCTTTATCACCATATACAGACTCTCTGTTTCTAATCACAGTCCATTACTACCCCAGCTTTCTTTCTTCTGGTCTCCATTCACATGGAGTATCTTTTTCTATCCTTTCGATTCAGTCTTATGTGTGTGTGTGTGCAACTGAAGTGAGTCTGCTGTAGGCAGCATATAGATGGGTCTTGTTTTTTATCCATTTGGCCACTCTATATCTTTTGTTTGAAGAATTACTGCATTTACAGTTAATGACAGGAATGGACTTAATGCCATTTTGCAATTCCTTTGTTCCTTTCTTCTTCTCTTGCCCTCTTCCTTTGTGATCTGATGGTTTTCAATAGTGTATTCTTACATTCCTTTCTCTCTAGCTTTTATGTATCTACCACAGGTTTTTACTTTCCCCTCACGATGAGGCTTACATAAAACAACTTATGGGCCCAGCACGCTTCCGCTGCACGACTCTGCTTACATAAAACAACTTATAACAATCTATTTAAGTTGACAGCAACTTAGGTTTGAATGCATTCTAAAATTCTACACTTTTCTCCTCTTTCCCACATTTATATCTTTGATGTTCACAATTTACTTTCTTATCCTGTGTATCCATTAACAAAATTTTGTTTATAGTTCTTTTCATTACTTTAATCTCTTAACCTTCATACTAGTATAGAAGTGATTAACACACCGGCTTTACATTAGATTATTCTGACAGATCCTGGGTGCACTCAGGACGCTCTGCTCCACGGGACAGGTGGCTCATAAGAACCGTTTCTCCATTTGTAACAGTTCAGCAGGACTCACACGTACCAAGTCCCATGGTCACCAGGGCCAGGAGGTCAAAGGGGTGCCAGATGAGCATACATGCTCCCTTCTGGGAGGTGCTGGGGACCTGGAGCAAGGCACAGGGAGAGGGTAAGCATGGCACCTGCCAGCTTCCAGCTGTCTGTTCCCTGTAACCTCGCAGGTGCCATGGATCAAAGCCCCGGCTTTCAGAGCTAGCTGTTTCAGGGGCTCATCTCTCATGTATGGGCCTTAAAAGTTGGGGTGCCCAATGTGGGGGTTCCAACTCTTTGCTCCTCAGGGAGAAGCTCAGGACTGAGTTCCCCTCCTGAATGTGGGCTATAGTACCACAGGCAGGGTTTATGGGGAGACTGGGTCTCAGCCTCTCCTACCTGTTTTGAGGGGGCTTTTCCTTCATTCTCCCAATGTGTAGGAGTTGATCAGCTAGTTTTGGGGTGTTTCCCAGAAGAAATGATCACATATGTAGCTGTGTATATGGTGTGTCTGTGGGAAGAGGGGAGTTCAGGATCCTTCTACATCAACCATCTTGAACCAGGACCCACTCCTTCATTCCCGATACAATTATTTCCTTTGGCTTCCATGACATGCCATACTCGTCCTCTCGCCCATGGTTCCATCAAACCTGATTCTCACCATCCCCATGTGTCCACTGCAGCCACCCTCCTTTACCCGGTCAGAGATGCTACAGCCCTTTGGTCCTGTTTCTGTCTCATTTCATACACTCTCCTTACGCAATCTCAACTGTAACCAGGGCTCAAGTTTCCACCCACATAATTAATCCAAATACATCATCTCTGCCCTGGCTTCTCTGAGCCCCAGACACACATATTCAATTGCTTCCTTGACAACTCCTGGAATGTACCAAAAGTAGTTCAAAGTCAACATGTCCCAAACTGAACTCACGAACTGCTCCCATATGCCACAGATCCTGACCTTTCTTCAGGGCTTCCTACCTCCGAGAACAGCACCACTATTCATTACCTCAAACAGGCCAGAAACCTTGCTATCACCTTTCACACCAGCTCTCTCTCACCAACCCATCACCCTAACCAAGAGTCCTACCTTCGGAATATCCAAAGCCTCCTGGGGCACCTGGGGGGCTCAGTCGGTTGAGAGTTCAACTCTTGATTTCAGCTCAGGTCACTGTCCCAGGGTCATGGGATCAAACCCCACATTAGATTCTGTCCTTAGCAAGGAGCCTGCCTAAGATATTCTCTCTCTCATTCTCTCCCCCGTCCCTCCCCCTGCATGTATACTTGTGCGTGTGCGCGCTCTCTCTCTCTCGCTTGCTCGCTCTCCTCTCCCTGTATCAATTCTTGTTCCCTCTAGTCGTTCTTCAATCGCAGCCAGAGTGATCTTTTCAAAGCAGAAATCTGACGTCAGCTCTTTATTAAAAACCTTTCCATGGCTTTTGTCTTCAGAGGATAATGACCTGAATCCTTAACACAGCCCACAAGCCATTACTCCGCCGGTCCTTGTATCCTTATCCAGTGTTTCTTTCAGCCCCGTTTACTGAAGAGAGTAACAAGGGTCAGAGTACTTCTGCTTCTCACTCGCTGGAGAGGAAGCTTCGCCAGCCCTGTGAACACTTGGCTATAAGGCCCAGGCGCTCTAGGAGCAAGACAAGCACTGAAATGGGGCCAGGGAGCTGCAAGCCTGATGTTTCCATGTGATTACCTTGAGTTTAATTTTTATTTTTTGTAAAGTAGGAAACATAACAAGAGGAGCTTAAGGTTAAACCGCAACAGTGTAAACAGATGCCATGAGGTACCAGAGGCAAAGCCAAAAAGAGGCAAATGGAGGCAAACTGGCAGAGACTGTGGGGAGCACCCCGCCCACGCAGAAGAACATACAAGTGGGGGAGTGCTCCGCACAAAGGCTTACCAGTCCGTGGGTGAAAGCAGGGAAAACTGACAATCCCACTGATCTGCGCTGACATTTTGCCAATCCAGGAGCAGAGCAGAGAAGTGGGAAGAGCTGAGGACACTGGTATCGGAGAGGCTGCTGGGGGAGGGTGGAGAATGGATGGGAGAGCAGGGAGCGACCTTCATAAAAACAGGGATATAAAAGAGCTGTGGATGGGGCGCCTTGGGGCTCAGTCGGTGAAGTGTCCAACTCTTGATTTTAGCTCAGTCATGATCTCACCGTTCATGGGTTCAAGCTCTGCATCAGGCTCTGTGCTGACAGATCGGAGCCTGGAGCCTGCTTCTGGTTCTGTGTCTCCCTCTCTCTCTCTGCCCCTCCCCCTCTCACCCTGTCTCTGTATCTCTCAAAAAAAAAATTAAAAATTTTTTAAATTTATTTTATATACGGTTAATGGCAGAATTTGAGACCAGCGGAACGAAGACTGAACCAGTGGAGGCATGAGGAGGTGTCATCAGGGCCCCCACAGACAAGAGCGACAAAGGAGATGGTGGCACAACCAGAAGGCACAGGGGCCTTCAGGGAATGCTGAGCCATCTGGAGGGTCCTCACCTCACAAAACCCCCTGAAAGCTACAGAAACATCAGATCTTCTTGGTTGGTGGCCGCGAGATCACTGTTGCTACTTTGTTTACGATGACCAGTATTTAGATTATGTCCCCTCTAAGAGGCAAGCTCTCTATCTGAAGATACTACCAACGGCCACTAATAAAACCCACCAAGTACCAAACCTTGTATTTTGAAGGTGAACTAGGATTTTGGCGTACATCACTCGTTTTCTCAGTTTATAAGATGGAACTTTCTTTCCATCTCCATAAAAGAAAACAGAAGTTGGCGTGCCTGGATAGTAATCTTGGTAAGTTTCTTCTGGTTGTCCCGATGTCAAGGCTACAGAAGACGTTCCAAATGTTTTATATTTTAAGGTTTCTTTTTCTGCTGCTCTAGCTGCTGGAGTCTCTGACGGTGTGTCGTCCCCCTGCTCCTCATGTTTCAGAAGCCTGGTGGACAAAGAAAGTAGGATGCCATGGTTAACGTTCTCTATGACCTGAAGCTCGAATCTTTGTACTCTACAGTATAATATCTATCCTTTCAAACAATTTTTGATAAACACTTAAAAAGCAGATCTGAAACAGGGAGAGTCTAGTTAAATGCAATAGAGGTCTGATATTACCGTTGAAACTTTCATGCTGGAATGAACTTAAGAATCCTCACCTAAGCTAAAAGATGAAGAACTGTTACCCAACTCGTGGCTGAGTGAGGTCAGAATGCAGTGTTCTGGAACTCAGCACCCTTGTTTATAAAACCATCACCAACAACCACACTTACCAAGATTCAAACCAAAATCTTTTCACACTACGTTAGCCAACTGCCTATGTGTAAATGCTGGAAAACCCTTTCATAAGAACTGAATCCAAAACTACTGCCTGCGTCTGACCTCCGCCGCGGACCGTGTTTTTGCGAGGCCGGGGGAAGTCAGGGCCCTGTGGACCCTCGTGCACTGCCGGGTGGGAAAAGTAACTACTGGCCCCGTAAACGCAAATACTTCACCATCTGAATAAGAAAGCGAACTTTCTCTCAAAGACGGAGCACGAGCTCTCTACTCCTGCTCGCAGATGCCTTTGTTACGTGTTCCTAAATCTTCCATGAGCGTTTTGAGTCCCCTTGATTTATAAACACCGTGAACAGTTTCCTCTTCATGGAAATGTCTGTCTATACCCGCTGTTTGTTTTTTATGCTGAATTGTATACCATTTTCTTGACAATGTTTGGTTCTTTACACATTTCAGAGAGTTATCTTCTGTCATCTTATATGTGCCGAAGATGTCTTCTGCTTTGGATTTCTCACTTTCTTGATGAAGTCTTCACATTAAGTTCTTCACTTCAATATATGCTAATTTACCTATCTTTGCCTATATGATTTGTGTTTATTCTTAAGAAATCTTCCTTTACTCCAATCTTGACAAAATTCTTGTACTGTTTCCTAACAGTTGTAAAGTTTTGCCTTTTACAAGTCTTATAAATCATATGTTAGTTCATAAATCCTTGAGTTTTGGGTATGATGTGAGGGGCAGATCCAACCCCCCACCCCGCTATAAGGATATTCAATGCCACAGCATCATTACCGAACACCCCATCCTTCCCTTCCCTGACCTTTACCACCAAGTCTGCATCACTCAAAATATATACAATTATCCACCCATTTATTTATTCGTATTGATTTCTCCTTGTTTCTATTATCTCAATGCTTTAATTGCTACAGTTCTGACAGCGGTAGGTTAAGACTTCCAACTTTCTTTCTCTTGAAGAGCATGGACATATTCTTGGTCCTTTGCTTTTCTACATAAATTGTGTTGCATTCTAAATTATATTTTGTAATTTTCTCCACTAAGGTCAAACATTTTAATGATTTTTTTTCCAGGTACTGGATTTTCCATTACTATTACAAATGGTAGTTATGATTTATTTACATTTTCAAACTATTGCTGGAATGAAATTCACTTGCATATATTGACTTTAATCTAGCAGTCCTGCTAATAATTCATTAATTATGAAACTTTGTAAATTCTTTTGTACTTTTTTCTAGACATCATCTATAAATGATTACGGTTTGTTTCTCCTTTTTTAAACCTTTCAGCTTTCATTTCCTTTTGTCCTTTTCCCCACACCTTACTGCCCTAGGACCTTCTATAGGATGGGATTCTTTTATAGGATGTCACATAGAAGTGGCAATAGCAAGTACCTTTGTCACTTTTCTCAATTTAAAAGGCATACTTTCAGCACTTGACCATTAAAAATATTTGTTTCAGGTTTTTGGTAAATGCCCTTAGGTAGCTTGCTAAGGGTTATCCTTAAGAGACAATGCATGCATTTTATCAACTCCTCTTCTTCCTTTGATCTATTAATGGTAATTGGTATTGATGCGTTTTTCTAATGTTCAACTAACCTTCTATTTCTGAGATGAGATACTCAATTTGATCTTGGTGTTTCATCCACTTTTACAAGCTACTGTAACCTGTATGGTAATACCTTACTTAGGGTTTTTTGCTTCTAAGGTCGTGAATGAAACTGACTTGGAAGACTGTACCCTAACTCAATTTAAGGACTATTTTCTCTTTTTCTGTTCTGTGGAAGAAGTTGTAAAAGACTGGACTTATTTTTTCTTGAATTTATGTTAGAATTTGTAAACCTGTTAGGAACTCATGAACTCTGGAAATCTGCCTGAGTGTGGTCTGTGGGAGAGAGGCTTGTGGGGGGCGGGGGCAGTCATGATTCATAACTACCAATGTGACAATTTTAGTGGATAAAAAGTTCACCTTGCCTATTACTCATTGAGCCTATTTTGTTCATACCTTTCATAAAATTTTGATATCATGTTTCAGACTAACTGCCATTAAACAGTAAATTTTCTTATCTTCTCTGCAGATCTTCCTGGACTGACCTATAACCGCCCTGCTCCATGCATGTGTGTTTTAGGAGGCAGTGTGCTAGGTGAGCAGGTGCTAGTGCTGTCCCCTGGAGCTCCGCACTGGTGACTGTCTTTTTCCCGGCCATCTGTCAGAAGTCCACCAATCTGATCAACAGCTGCTGCTTGTTCTGATTTTCTCTATTTTATGTTTGATTTCTGCTTCATTAATATGTGATGGTGTTGACCTCCTTCCCTCGACATTCTTATGGATTTTTCTCTTCAAATATCCCCCTTATTCCTCTTAAAATGGATTGTTACCACATTAATTTTTCATCCTTTCCTGATTGTTGATAAAAGTCATAGAACCACACATTTCCTGCTTGGACTGGGGTTGGTACAGCAGGTGCAGCCCTTTCCTTGCTGCTCCTTTTACTTGCTTTTCTACACTCAGTTCTCAACTGTTTCCAGTCCACTTTCCTTTACGGTGACTGCTTCCACCTCAGATGCTCAAAAAAGTGTGTTTTTCAGACATCGTATTTCACTTCCAGATGTAGGGGGTTCCTAGCTAACCTTGTGTAACCGATTTCTGTGACCAACGAGTACATGATCTAGCTTTATGGTCTTCAACAGGACCCCTTGTAACCGTTCCCTATGACCCAGGGGAGGGTGCAGAAGCTTCTTTTCTGTGGGTATCCTGTGCTTTCCAGGATGTTTCCACACATGCATTTTTAAAGTCCAGTCTGACATTAAAAAAAAAAAATCTAGCACACTTGCATTTATTGTGATTACAGGCATTTTTGGAATTTATTTCTATCATCTTATTTTCTACGTGTCCCTTTTCTTATCTTTACTCCCCAATTTTCTATCGCTATCTTTTCATTCTTCTTTCTGGAGAATTTCCTCAGTTTTATTTCTGCTATTATATATTTAATTTCCAAAAGCTTTTTTTCTTTTCCAAATGTCCCACATTTTTAATTCTCTTAATGCTGTTTCTTCTGTCACCCAACAATCTGTGATAGGCTTCTGAGATTTGTGTTTCTACCAAACTACATACTTCCCTCTGATGACTATGGTCACCCACTCGTCTTTAACGACCCTCACCAACATCAAGCAATGGGCCACTCCTCACGCACACATGCCTTCTGCCAAATAGCAGACTTCAATGGTGGGATAATTGGAGGTTTTCCCAGCTGGAGTTAGGTGTAGACCTTTCCTGTTGGCTGGCCAGGTTGCCACAGGATACTTTTCTTAGTCTTTGGCTCGGAGTGTTCCCAGTGGCAAGCAGAGAAAGAATACTAAGGCCACCTCTGATTGGGGGATGGCAGTCTACTCTCAGCTGGGTCTGCTGTCCCACATCCTAGACTCTCTTGCTGGAATGAGGAAGAAACACTCTCCTGGCTGAGTGAGGTGAAGGAAGAGCATCTTCCTTCTAACTGCTTCATCCACAAATGTCCACGCTCCTGCTCTCACTGCCGTGCCTGTCAGCCTCCAGCATCCTCACAGAGGGGAGGGGAGAAAAGCAGGGGGGAAGCAGTTCCTTTTGGGCTCCACCTGCTGCCACCCGAGGTGTGCCCTGTCCACTCTGCATAATCAGCGACCACTCTGCTGTGTTTCCAGTCTTCCAAAACTATACCAGGATCTCCCACATGCTTTTGTCTCATCTCTCACTCCTTTGTGGGTTTATTCCTTTTTAACCTCCTCCTACCATTTTAGTGGGGTTTCAGGAAGGGGAGTGCTAGGAGCAGGAGCTGAACCCACTGTTTCCTTTTCTTCTGGAATAGATGCTGGGCTGCTGAGAGAAATGTGCAGAAGGAAAACACCTGCATCTCCCCCCCCCCCTTCTCCACCCACTCCATGCGCTGCCCTCCTCCGCTCTGAGCTGTCGTTTGCTATCCACCATCTACACCCAGAACTAACCACCTTTTGCCTTCCTGGGGCTTTTCAGGTCTTGGTTACTTTCTCTTCTCCATCAACTCCTCTCTCGCTTTTTTGGCATATCCAAAATTGGGCTGGGGAAGGAGCTAGGAGCCAGCGTTACCCTGTCTACCCAGCCGGGAACCTCTCCCTCGTATGTTTCAGCACCCTCATCCAGCCCTCATGGGACCCTCCATTTTCACCGTCAGAGTGGCTCACCACTAGCATATAGCGCTCAAATTCTAATTTTATTGTATCTTACTTTACCTTGCTTTTGTGTTGTCTTTCTCCTGGTTCATGTCTTGATTTATCGTTGCCATGGCAATGGGTATATTTTCAATAATTTTTTCTCTAAACAGGGTTATGAAATAATGGGCTGCAAAATATACATTCATGTTATCTTTTAAATGTAAAAGATGCTTTCACAACTATGACTATTGGTTTCAAAACTGCATATATTGTTCCCATCTTCCCACGAGGCTTAATTTAACATCTCCAGGACCTTCAAGTATTTCCTCTGTATCGTAGTTTCCTGACCCTTCACTAGGAGAGCTCTCTCTTTTGGGGCAGTCTCTGATTTTGTCTAGCTTCCTCTCTAAGACAGTGTTTTCTTTCTTACAATGATGGGTTTGTGTGCATACAATTCTAATTTAGCTTCAAGTCCCTACTAAAGATAATTGTAAGTTTTACGAGCCTTCCCTCAGGAAGAATCATCAGAAAGAACGTAGCATAGTCAGCAGAACTGGTGGTCTGAGCTATTAAACACTCTTGCCGTCACTAAGTACTACAAGGCCATGTCCTTACCCCACCAGCATTCTTCAGACAGGACGAAAGGGAGCAGGTTTTGAAATAAGAAAAAGAAAGGTTCATTTTCTGATTCCTGAAATACTCTAACAAGACCTGGAAATTCTCACCTAACCATGCTGTGCTACCCAGGCCTGGAAATCTATGGTAGCTGAAGTTAAGCCAAGATGTGAGCCTAGAAGCCTTGTAGGGATAAAAAGCTTTGTCATGTGAATAAGCATCAGACAAATCAAATACAACAAACTGAAACAGGCCAGAGGCAAGAGTTATTCTTACTGGAATAGAAACGATAGAAAGTTCTACATAAGCTATGAAGCCAGCAGTGACAGTATCAACGCAGGACAGGTCTACCTGGTGATGAGACTCAGGGTATAGGAATAAGGCCCAGAGAGCACCAAGATCTGTGGCCACAGGAAGATCATTTACTGCAGCCTGGACCTGAGCACTACAAATTTGGGGCCCACACTTGAGATAAAGAGATGAGTCCAAGGGAGGCTCTCACAGATTCAAAAGCACCCCTGAATCCAACTCATTCTGGGTCTGAAACAGAGTAGAAATCAGAAAAATTTTTCTAGAAGGCCAAAGAATAAATATTTTAGGCTTGAGGACCAGAAGGCAAAAATCAAAGATATCACATAGTAATCATACAACAAAAGATAAAACAGATGTCCACAAAGGTTTTACTGATGAAATTAAATATATGAAAGTAGTTGAGTACAAGTGTTTTTAATACAGGCTTTTTTTTTTTTTTTTGAGAGAGAGAGAGAGAGCAAGCGAGTGAGCAGAGGAGAGGGGCAGAGGGAGAGAGAGAGAATCCCAAGCCGACCTTGCTCAGCACTGAACCCAAGGTAGGACTCAATCCCACAATCCTGGAATCATGACCTGAGCCAAAGAGAAGAGCCAGAGGCTCAACCGAGACTCCCAGGCACCCCAATATAGGCCTATTAATGAGGAAAATAGAACCCTTTTGAGGAGGACAACACTTTATGTGACTGGGATTCAAAGCTGGTGTGCCCTATCATCAAACTGCTTGTCACTATTCCTTTATAAAAACCATTCCCAGCTGTGGGCCATAAAAACGGGGGGCAGACCAGATCTGACCAAGGGCCGCCATTGGCTGGCCACCACAAGAGAGAGATGTCAATCCACACAGCCGCTTCAACTGTGGAGTGGCTTCTATTTTCATGCTGTCATCATCACCACCAGACATCCCAAAAAGGCGGGGGGGGGGGGAGGGTAGAAAAGTTGTTCAGTCTCACTATTCATCAAACAGTGTAAAAAATCAAGTGAGTTATTCTCTTTTCCTATAAGACAAGTGTGAAAAACTCAAGTCAAACTCACACTTCTCCACAGCAACATTCAAATGCCAGAACATTTCCTCAGGAGAACAGAGTGGCTTAAGAATTTTACCAGAGCCAAGTTTCCATGTAAGCATGAAACTAACAATTTCACACATGCAGAATTCAATAAAGATATCATCCATGAACTGTTCTTGTAAAATGTACGTGATAAATTCCACCCTCATAGAGATGAAGCAAAAAGATAGCAATAAAGAAAACAATGGTAAGAACATTAAAGTCATTTTAAGTATAGAATTAGATCAAAACAACTACTGGACATATGATTACAGAACAGAACCCTGGCAGTACAGGAATAATAGTATAAGTACTGAAAAAAAATCAAGAGGAGGAAAAGAGGAAGTAAATGGAACATACGGAGCATGAGCATTCTTCATCTTTTACATACACAGGTCAACAGACGCTACCTAAAACTGATAAATAAGAGAAATCGAACTATACTTTATTTAAAGTATAAAGATACTCATAAAAAGAACTAAAATAATATGCACTACAAAAATCTGGGAGTATGAGGTAGGTATCAGTTAAAAATGTAAATGCATGGGTCACCTGGGTGGCTCAGTTGGTTAAGTATCCAACTTCGGCCCAGGTCATGATCTCACGGTTCATGGGTTTGAGCCCCACATCAAACTCTGTGCTGATGGCTCAGACCCTGGAGCTTGCTTCAGATTCTGTGTCTCCCTCTCTGTCTTCCCCTCTCTGTCTTCCCCTCCCTGACTCGTGCCCTGTCTCTGTCCCTCTCTCAAAAATAAACACTAAAAAAATTTTCTACATAAAAAAATGTAAACGCATTAATTACGTTCTAATTTCTTCATTTCACAACTTGGAGTCAACAGATGCTGCCTAATGTGCATAGATAACAAAATAAATGTTAAAATATATACTATGTCCTAAGTCTAGAAGAACTGAAATAATGCAAGAACCTTTCAAAATATCAGAAGCAAAACACAACTATGTATTTACACAAAACAGGGATGTAAAACACACACACAAAATAAATAAATAAAGGATAATTGTGGTTGACTTCAGTAGATTGCTCATATGATATTCATTCCCTCCTTTCCTTCCCCAAATAGTACCCTGCTTTTATTTAAGTAGATATGAACAAATTATCAAGAGATGGAAAAATGAGGACATGCTCAACAGTGGAGAGGACAGAATGGTAAATCTCATATAACATTCACCAGGAGTCTAGAAGAGAAATCATGGGGAATATAATGACTAAGAGTTTTCCAGACACTCATCTACAGTTTCACAGAGTTCCACAAATTCTAAGCAGGATGAACATATACATATAAGCATACACATGTATATGTATACACACACACACCTTCAACAGAGTGAAACTATAGAACACCAAAGACAAAAAGGTCACAACAGCAGCCAGAGACAATTACTTAAAATGAAAAACAGACTGAGTATGAGCTTCTTTATAGCACACATGCACGTGTGTGCACATGTGTGCACACACACACACCCCTAAGACAATATAATATCTCCAATGTTCTAGGTGCTGTCAACTTAGACTTCTATACCTAGCAAAAATATATTTCAAAAATGAAGGCAAAATAAAGACATTTCAAACAAATAAAATCAACAGACACATAAAATGTACTCTACAAGGACTTAAAAAAGAAGGAATACTATCCCAAGATGACAGGTCTAAGATACAAGAAATAATTATCAGCAGAAGTAATGAATATGTGTAAATGTAAATAAACACTAACTGCATAAATCAGTATTTCTCGTGGGATTAAAAATGAGATGGAACTAAACACTACAACAGCACAGAGGTCAGGAGGGGTGATCAAAATTAAAGTAAGATCCTTGTGTTTTCTGCGCAAAAATAGAAATTGGTTAAATTGACACTTTGGTAAGTGAAGTATACATCTTAAAATTTCGCCACTTTTAAAAGAAGTGCACTTGTGATGAGCACAGGGTGTTTTATGTAAGTGCTGAATCAACAAATTCTACACTTGAAACTAATATGTCAACTAACTGGAATTTAAATAAAAACTTAAGAGTTACCATAAAAATTCAACACAAAGAGGACTTCACTAAGATACACTGTATTCATACTGTCAAAAACCAAAGACAGAATTTGGAAAACAGTAGGATAAAAGAAGGACTCCTCTCATAAAAGGGAACTCCCCTAAGGCAATCATGGGATTTCTCAACAGAAACCTTGCAGACCGGGAGAGAGTTGGATGATATATTCAAAGTACTGAAAGGAAAAAACTGCCAACAAAGAATACTGTACCCAGGTAAGCTGTTCTTCAGACATGAAGGACAGATAAAGGCCTTCCCAGACAGACAAAAGCTGAAGGAGCTCACCTCCGTTAGACCTGCCTTATAAGAAATGCTAAAGAGAGCTCTTCAAGCTGAAATAAAAGGGTGCTAATTAGTAATATGAAAACATACATAAGTAAAAAACTTATAACTTACTGGTAAAGAATATAGACAAATTTAGAATAATATCATAATGGGTTTATACAAATCACTTAACTCTAGTATAATGATTAAAATATAAAAATATTAAAAATAACTAGAGCTAAAATAATTTGTTAAAGTATACGTAATATAAAAACATGCAAATTGTGACATCAAAACCATAAAATGGGGGGGGAGTAAAAGGATAGAGCTTTTATATGCAATCAAAATCAACTTGTTTTCAGCTTAGAATAGACTCTCATTACTATAAAGTGTTTTATGTAAGCCTCTTGGTAACCACCAGGGAAAATCCTATAGTAAATACATAAAAGGTAAAAAAGAAAGAAATCAAAGCATACCACTGTGGAAAATCATCAAACCACATAGGAAAATGATAGCAAAGGAGGTAGAACGTAACAAAGGAACTATAAAATAGCCAGGACACATTTAACAAGATGGGACTATGTCTTAATTGCAAATAATTACATGTAAATGCTCTAAATTTTCCAATAAAAAGATGGAAAAGCTGACTGGATTAAAAAGGCTCCACTGTATGCTGCCTACAAAAGACTCACTTCAAATCTGAGAATACATACAGGCTCAAAGAAAAGAGATAGAAAAAGATAATTTCATGCAAATGGCAACCAAAAAGAGACTGGTGTGGGGGCGAGTTTTATCAAATGAAATAGACTTTAAGGCAAAAACTACAATCAGAGACAAAGAAAGCCATTATACAATGACACAGAGGTCTATTCATCAAGAGGACATAACAACTGCAAACATATATACAACCAATATCAGGGAACGTAAATATATAAAGCAAATATTAACATACCTGAAGGCAGAAATATATAACAATACAATAGTAAGAGAGACCTTCAGTACTCCACTTCAAAATGGATAAATCATCCAGACAGAAAATCAACAAAGAAATATCTGATTTGAGCTACACTTTAAATCAAATGGACATAACAGATACATGCTAAACATGCCATCAAACGCAGAATATACATTCTTCTCAGGTGAATGCAGAACATTCCCTAGGATAGATTACACGTTAGGCCACGGAACAAGTCTTAAGAAGTTAAAGAAGACTTCAAATCATATCATTTATCTTTTCAAAACACAATGTTATGATACTAGAAATCAAAAACAGGAGAAAATCTGAAATATTCGCAAATAAGTAAAAATTAAGCAACACATTCCCAAACAACCATTAGGTCTAGGAAGAAATCAAAAGGAAAATCAAAAATAATCTTGAAACAAATGAAATTGGAAATACAATATATCAAAAACTACACTATGTTCCAAAAGTAGTTCTAAGAAAAAAGTTTACAGTGATTAACACTAACATTAAAAAACATATAAAATAAACAACCTAACTTTATACCTAAAAGAACTAGAAAAAGTCCAAAGTTATAAGGAAGGAAATAAGAAAGATCAGAGCAGAAATAAATGAAGTAGAGACCTGAAAAACAACAGGAAAGATACAAACTAAGAGCTGGATCTTGAAAATATAAACAAATTGACACATAATCTAAAAGGGAAAAAAAGACTCAAAATCAGAAATGAATGAAAAGACATTACAAATGATCCCACAGAAACACCAAGGATTGTATGAGATTATTAAGAACATTTATGTCCTAACAAACTTGATAATCCAACAAATTGGAAATGGAATAATTCTTAGAAACATAGAACCTATCAAGACTGAATCAGAAGGAAACAATCTAAACAAATGACAAGGAGATTGAAGCAGTAATCAAAAACATCCCAACCAGAAAAACCCAGAAGCAGATGCCTTCACTGGTGAATCCTATCAAACATTTAAAGAAGAACTAGTTTACATTCCCACCAACAGTGTAGGAGGGTGCCTGTCTCTCCACACCCTCGCCAGCATCTCTTGATTTGTTCATTTTAGCCACTCTGACTGGCGTGAGGTGGTATCTCAGTGTGGTTTTGATTTGTGTTTCCCT
>NC_043702.1:116621525-116624754 GCF_006229205.1 Suricata suricatta
TAGGAGGGTTTTCTCTACTTTCTCCTCGAGGGTTTTGATGGTTTCCTGTCTCACATTCAGGTCCTTCAGCCATTTTGAGTTAATTTTTTGTATGGTGTAAGAAAGTGGTCTAGTTTCATTCTTCTACATGTTGCTGTCCAGTTCTCCCAGCACCACCTGCTAAAGAGGCAGTCTTTTTTCCATTGCATACTCTTTCCTACTTTGTCAAAAATTAATTGGCCATAAAGACTCAATCATCCATTTCCTATATAAAAGGTAGCTACTTTTTTGCATGGACCTGAAGTATATTGTAGTATAGAGGTGGAATTTAAGGAAAGGTATTAAGCAGGCTTTTTTTAGCTTATGGGCAAGTAATAAATTGTATCATTTATCTTGAATGTATCATAGATAAGCTACTATATAATGATTGCCATTTCAGATAGCTGTGAAATTAGGTGATTAACTAGTTGTTACTTAACCTTCTAATTTCTGTATAAGTCTAATTACATGAAATAGAAGTTGGGGTTCTGATTTTTTACTTTGCTTATCCATTTGGAGTGTCATTGTAACTACTGTATTGTAAATGATGGAAAATAATTGCATATGTTAAAAAAATAGTGTTATATTCCAAAAAAAATAAAAAATAAAGTTACCACAAAAAAAATGGAGAACCAATGCCAATCCTTCTCAAATTATTCCAAAACAAACAAGAGAGAATGCATCTAAGGTCATTTTATGAGGCCAGTATTACCCTGATCCCAAAGTCAGATTAGGAAACTACAAGAAAATAAAATTACAGGCCATATCCCTGAGGAATACAGAAGCAAAACCCTTCAACCTAAAAAGTAGCAAACCAAATTCATAGCACAATAAAAGGATGATACAACATGATAAAGTGGGATTTATCCCTGGAGTGTGAGGATGGTTCAGATATGCAAATCAATAAATGGTAACATACCACATTAACAGGATAAAGGGTAAAAATCCTTATGACCATCTCAACAGATACGGAAAAAGCATTTGACAAAATTCAACATCCTTTCATGATTAAGAAACTCAACAAATTAGAGGAGAACTATACCTCAATATAATAAAGGCCATATATGACAAGCCCACAGGTGATTTTACAGTCAATGGTAGAAAAATAAAGAGCTTTCCTCAAAGATCAGGAAGAAAAAGATGCCCATTTTTGCCACTTCTATTCAACAGAGTACTTGAAGTCCTAGCCAGAGGAATTAGGCAAGAAAAATAAAAGGCAGCTAAATTTACAAAAGAAGAGGTAAAATTAAGTGTTTGCAGATGACATGATGTTACATATAAAAAATGCTAAAGACTCCATCAGAAGGCTGTTAGAACTAACAAATTCGGTAAAGTTGCAGGATACAAAATCAACATATACATTTCAGTTGCATTTCTTTACACGAACTACAAACTATCTGAAAGAGAAATTAAGAAAGCTATCCGATTTACAAATAACATTGAAAAGAATGAAATGCTTAGTAATCATTCTAACCAAAGAAGTGAAAAACCTGTACACTGAAAACTGAAAGACACTGAAGAAGACACAAATAAATAGATAGCTCTACCACATCATGGAATGGAAGAATTGATATAATGAAAATATCTACACTATATCAAATGGTCTACAGATTCAGTCCTATCCCTATCTAAATTCCAATGCCATTTTTCACAAAAATTGAAAAGTCCTAAAATTTGCAAGAAACCACAAAGGACCCTAATTAGCAAAGCAATCTTAAGAAAGAAAAATAGAGGGGGGTGGAGCCAAGATGGCGGAGAGGAAGGGAGCTCTGTAAACTCCGTCCGCACCATTTATCGAACTGAGAAGGATATTACGCTCATCTGCGAGAGCGGAAGGAGAAAATACGAACTCCAGAAGGAATAGAACCTCAAGGATACCTGAGTGAGTGGGGGCGAACGGGGGAGATCCGAGGACAGGCCAGCCCGGGACAGGCAAGGGAGGTAAGATCCCCAGCCCAACGTGGCGCAAGTGCACGGCACCCGAGAGACAAAGGGAAGAGACAGAGTCGGAACACGCTCATAGAACTGTCTCTGGGGAAGAGGTATAGAATGCTTGGCTGCGCTTGGAGACAGAAACCCACTCCATAGATAACTGCTGGGTAGCCGGAATCCCGAACCGGGGTGGCACAAGAGAAGGAATAGCCTCCAGCCCTAAGCCATCTCGGCGGGGAATCAGAGGCATCTGTGCCGCTGTGAGAAGCGGCAGCGCGGGGGAGGCACGCTCCCCAGCAGGAAGCGGCCGGAGCGGCGACTGCGGCAGGCGTGAGCAATTCGAACTTGGTTTTGGGAATGGGACCACAGACTGCATTTCCATGGCACACCTCGCCCCCTGCACGGACTGCGCGAATCCTGGGTCCCCACAGGGAAAAAATAGGGCGCACACCAACGGGACCCCCAACAAAGAATCGGTGGTGGGTCGAGGCCCGGCGCGCGCTTAGACTGTAGGAGCTCCCAGCTCATTTCCAGCAGCGCACAGCGTCTTGAGCAAAGCTATCGGAAACTAAGAGAGACTCTGTTTCTTCCTTTTGGTTTTTTTCCTTTCCCCCATTGCAATCGCGATCCTGACTGAGGGTGGGGACTCCGCAATTGAGTCTGTAAAGGTGCGCACTTCACCTCCTGCCGCTCATTTCGCCTCAGGCAGGGGCGGAGCCTCTGAGAGCAGACTCCAAGACTTACCACATCAAACCAAGCCTATCCACCAGAGGGAGCTGCTGCTTGCTTTTATTTTGTTTTTGTTTTTGTTTCTTTGTTTTGTTTTTTGTTGTTGTTTTTTTAATATATAAAAAATTTTTTTCTTCACTAGTTTCATACTTATTTCTTTGTCATTATTACCTTTTTTTTTCCTTTCTCTTACTCAATTCTTTTAAATTTTACTCCTTATATTCCTTTCTTTCTCCCTTACTTTTTCACCTTCTTGCAACCCAGATATATTCTCCTGTATCTCATCCTTACCTCTCCCCTAAACTGGTCATACACTTTTAAACGGTCTACTGTCCTTTGTTGTCTCCGACCCCCTATTATATATATTTTTTTGTCTTTTTTCTTTCTCTTTTCTTTTTATTTTCTCTTCTTCTCTTCTTTTCGTCTCTTTCCCTCCCATTTTCTTTCTTTTCTTTCCCCCCTGTAATGTGTTTCTTTGTTTGATTTATCTGTGTGTATGTGTGCTTCTGTTCCCTTGGTGTTTGTCAGTCTGTTTTCCTTCATAGGACTA
>NC_043702.1:116624854-116625903 GCF_006229205.1 Suricata suricatta
GGTTAAATGTCCAGCTTTGGCTCAGGTCATGATCTCACGGTTCGTGGGTTTGAGCCCCACATTGGGCTCTGTGCTGACAGCTCAGATTCTGGAGCCTGCTTTGGATTCTGTGTCTCCTTCTCTCTCTGACCCTCCCCTGCTCGCGCTGTCTCTCTCTGTCTCTCAAAAATAAAAATAAAAAACATAAAAAGAAAGGGCAGCCTTGTCACTGTGTGGAGAGGGGGGCAGGAGGTCACGCACGCGCCTTAAGGGAAACATGTACACACGTGCTGTGTGTTATGTGACTGAGGCCTTTGCTCCTCCTTGGGCGGAGATTTCTCTGTTACAATAAGATAAAGATAGTTGTTGGTCGTTCTAGAGGTCATTCCATGGCCCCTCTGGGCAGGTGCAAGTTGGGTTTACACGCAAACTGGTCTGGATGATCGGGTCGGCTGGAGAGACCTGTCAGGACTGTCGCTATTGCTCCACTGGTGGTTTGGTTTCCATGTGCCTGAGTTAAGCTGGAGAGAGGAGTCCTGGGGAAAATGTGGCACATGTCGGTGAGGAGGAGCAGGTGATGGTCAAGGTCTTGGGGTCCAGCTGGTGACACCTTGAGTTTTCTGGCCTGCATTTCTTTTTCTTTAATATCTTTTTTATTTTCTTAATGTTTATTTATTTTTGAGAAAGAGAGAGAGCACAACCAGGGGAGGGGCAGAGAGAGAGAGGGGGAGAAACAGAATCCAAAGCAGGCTCCAGGCTCCGCCGAGCTGTCAGCACAAAGCCTGAGGCAGGGCTCGAACCCATGAACTGCGAGATCATGACCTGGGGGGAAGCTGGACGCTTAAATGACTGAGCCACCCAGGCGCCCCCTTGGCCTGAATTTCTATATGACCTCCATTTTTTTCACCCCTTTAAAAATATTTTTTTGATGTTTTATTTTTGAGAGACAGA
Source organism: Suricata suricatta (assembly GCF_006229205.1). Lineage (NCBI taxonomy): Eukaryota > Metazoa > Chordata > Mammalia > Carnivora > Herpestidae > Suricata > Suricata suricatta. Next base: position 116,625,785 of record NC_043702.1, read on the forward strand.
GAGAGAGCATGAGCAGGGGAGGGTCAGAGAGAGAGAGAGACACAGAGTCTGAAGATAGGTTCCAGGCTCTTAGCTAGCTGTAAGCACAGAGCCCGACGTGGGGCTCAAACCCACGAACC
>NC_043702.1:116626403-116627445 GCF_006229205.1 Suricata suricatta
GGTTAAATGTCCAGCTTTGGCTCAGGTCATGATCTCACGGTTCGTGGGTTTGAGCCCCACATTGGGCTCTGTGCTGACAGCTCAGATTCTGGAGCCTGCTTTGGATTCTGTGTCTCCTTCTCTCTCTGACCCTCCCCTGCTCACGCTGTCTCTCTCTGTCTCTCAAAAATAAAAATAAAAAACAAAAAGAAAGGGCAGCCTTGTCACTGTGTGGAGAGGGGGGCAGGAGGTCACGCACGCGCCTTAAGGGAAACATGTACACACGTGCTGTGTGTTATGTGACTGAGGCCTTTGCTCCTCCTTGGGCGGAGATTTCTCTGTTACAATAAGATAAAGATAGTTGTTGGTCGTTCTAGAGGTCATTCCATGGCCCCTCTGGGCAGGTGCGAGTTGGGTTTACACGCAAACTGGTCTGGATGATCGGGTCGGCTGGAGAGACCTGTCAGGACTGTCGCTATTGCTCCACTGGTGGTTTGGTTTCCATGTGCCTGAGTTAAGCTGGAGAGAGGAGTCCTGGGGAAAATGTGGCACATGTCGGTGAGGAGGAGCAGGTGATGGTCAAGGTCTTGGGGTCCAGCTGGTGACACCTTGAGTTTTCTGGCCTGCATTTCTTTTTCTTTAATATCTTTTTTATTTTCTTAATGTTTATTTATTTTTGAGAAAGAGAGAGAGCACAACCAGGGGAGGGGCAGAGAGAGAGGGGGAGAAACAGAATCCAAAGCAGGCTCCAGGCTCCGAGCTGTCAGCACAAAGCCTGAGGCGGGGCTCGAACCCATGAACTGCGAGATCATGACCTGGGGGGAAGTTGGACGCTTAAATGACTGAGCCACCCAGGTGCCCCCTTGGCCTGAATTTCTATATGACCTCCATTTTTTTCACCCCTTAAAAAATTTTTTTTTAATGTTTTATTTTTGAGAGACAGAGAGAGAGCATGAGCAGGGGAGGGTCAGAGAGAGAGAGAGACACAGAGTCTGAAGATAGGTTCCAGGCTCTTAGCTAGCTGTAAGCACAGAGCCCGACGTGGGGCTCAAACCCACGAACC
>NC_043702.1:116627545-116629334 GCF_006229205.1 Suricata suricatta
ACTGAGCCTTCCGGCGCCCCAAGGTCGCCCTATCTAAATACTCATCCTGAACAAGAGGAACACATTCATCCTCCCTCGGGGACTCACCACTTTGGAAGCCATTCCCATGACCTCCTTATTCACCACAGATGAAGTTCGTGCAACAACTCACCTGGTGGGGTTTCTGACTCACCGAGGGGCGAACTCACGTTGGTTCGGTTACAAAGGCAAACTACAAAATTTAGATCTGCCCCAAGAAATAACTAGAACAAAGGGGTCAAACATACCCAGCAAAGGCTCCAAGAAGAAATGGAGATTCATAAATCACTCCTTGGGGAGATTTCTGCAATTATTGTTATCAGACCTCCTCTAAGCCCTTCTAGCACATTCTTTACACGCGGGCACTTGACTGCCTGGAAACGCACTGTGGGTCCTTTCACCTGTCATCTATAACGTCCCCACACTTCAGCCCCTAGTCACAGTGCTATATTTACCTTATAATATACCTTACATTTACCAAAAGTACTTTCTCTACCTTAAAAATGTAAAAATACATAGAAAATGAACTCTGAACCGGGACCTTTATATCTCAATGTGAGCCTAAATATTTAAGGACAGAAATCAGGTCTGTCCCCTTGTGTCCCCAGCAGCAGCTTACAACTGTAAGTGTGCTATAAATATTTACTGAGTGTGTTTAATTTGAAACGAAGCCTAGGAGAATAACATCTCAATCTGTCCAGCTGTCACAGAAGGAACAATGGGTTCCATGAAGACCAGAAAAGTCTAGATGAATAGAATTGATTGTGTTTGTCAACAGAAACAAAATTCATTTCTTACTGCTAATTGTTTTAATCTTGGTGCCTACAAAAGACAATGAACATTAAGCTTTCCAGTATGGATAGTAAATTTTGATAATTTCCTCCATTCTATGTTACAACAGAAACACTTTAGTTCAACATACTGTAATTGATTACTAAACTGTGGTGTAGAATGGTGATTTGTAACAGTTTATTTTCACATACACACAAAAGAAATTGATTCAAAATGGCAGAAGAAAATCATAGCAATTAACATAACCATCCAAGCAATGTTGTCTAAGCATGGAAGATGACAAGCATAGCAGAAATTTGCAATAATTTAGACCCACAAATCTGTTGACTTAAGGCAAGAACCTTAAATTCCTGGGGTGCCTAGGTGACCCAGTTGGTTAAGCATCCAACTTCAGCTTAAGTCATGGTCCACTGTCCGTGGGTTCGAGCCCCACATCAGACTCTGTACTGACAGCTCAGAGCCTGGAACCTGCTTCCCGTTCTGTATCTCCCTGTCTCTCTGTCCCTCCCCACTTGCACTCTGTCTCTCTCTCAAAAATAAATAAACATTAAAAAATTTGGGGGGTACCTGGGTGGATCAGTCAGTTAAGTATCTGACTTCAGCTCAGGACATGATTTCGAGGTTCATGGGTTTGAGCCCCACATTGGGCTCTATGCTGACAGCTCAGCACAGAGTTAAGTTTTTAACTTAAAAAAATTTAATAACCAATGTTACCCAAGGACACTTCTCAGACTCTTGTCTGGTAATGTGCTGATGTCAGTAACCGAGGCCACTCCCAGAGAATTCACCCAAGTCCAGAATGTCCCCGGAGTGTGAATTAGTATCACCTGTGTGGAGGTACTCTATCTCTCGAGTCACCAAACAGATTCTGTTTTCTATTCTGAGTTGAGTTGATGGGCAGTTCCCACATTGACATGCTCAACCATGAATCGCAGAAACTTGGAGATGAAGTCTGGAGAAAGCCTTCTGGTGACCTTAG
>NC_043702.1:116629434-116631848 GCF_006229205.1 Suricata suricatta
CTGGCCAAACAGTAGCCTCCCCACAACATCCATGTCTTAATTCCCAGAATCTATGAATATATTACATTATACAGTGAGGGAGTTAAGGTAGCAAATGGAATTAGGGTTGTTCATCAGCTGACCTTAAAATGTGGAGAATATCCTGGATTATCTGGGTGGACCAGAGAGTCCTTAAAAGCAGGAAAGGGAGTGAGGATATTAGGTCACAAGGATGCCATGTGAGAAAGACTCCCCTAGCCATCGCTGGTCTTAAAAACGGAAGGTGGCCAAGAAATGAGGCCATCCCCTAGAAACTGGAAAAGGCAAGAAAATGAATTCCCTCCTGACCCTCCAGAAACAAACCCAACCCCACCCATCCGTTGGTTTTGTTCCGGTGAGACTCATTTCGGAATTCTGATCTCTAGGACTGGGGATGAGCTGTCCAACGGGAAATGCAGTCACGGAGGAGTGCAGTGATTGAAGGAAGGACCTCCAAGCAGGGGGCAGGACGGAATGCTCTGGAATTATGCCCCGCCCCCACTTTCCATCTTTCACAAAGTTCACCTATCTAGGAAGGCAGCAGAGCCTTGAAAAGGCACTCCCTGCCACACAGCACGGACAGCAGGATCTGAGAGCAGGTAGTTCAATGCTTGGAATGTCTTCCAGTGGCTGCTACCTCGCAGGGAATGAAATCTTTCGTGGCCATGGGCATGGAGACATCTGTGTCCTGGTCTCTCTGGTCTTCTATTTTCCACTGGCCACATCGCAGTTCAGTCTGACATAGTCAGCCCTTTATACCAGGGCTTTTGAGACCATACCCAGGTAGCATCCAGTGGAAATGGCTTAAGAGCCAGGCTTCAGATATGGTCATGGACATTGGATGCCCTCTGCCTGCTCTCAGTTAGCCTGCAGTGATGCTGGGCAGCATCTGTGCACAAGGGCTACTTCTAGACTCAGGGACCCACACCCACACTTCTCCACGGAGGCCTCCCCAGGCACCCCACGAGCTTGCCTGGTTCAGGAAAGGCTGTCCCCAAAGGCTGGGACTTAACGCCCCAGTGGCAACCCTCAGTCGGCCTGGGACAGTTGCCGGTGGGTAAGCGCTCCAGCTTCCCAGGTCCCTGACGGAACACTCCCAACCTGCAGGACACCCACACTGCGGGACTGAGCCCTGGTCACTCCTGTGGGAGCCTGCACTGCGACACGTCCTTACTGGCTCTTCTCTCTTCCCTGGCTCAAGCCCTCCGCTCCCTTTCTTGCATCTATGCCCTTGTCTTAGAATTGATTTCAGGGAAAAGCAAAGTAAGAAAAATGTAAGGCAAACATAAAGTCTTGCTAAAATGCTGGCTGGCCCTTTTACTGTGGACATTGTGTCTTTAACATGAGCCCACACCTCCTGGGGGTGTGTAGAGAGGTTTTTATACTCCAACATGCCCTGTGTTTGTGGGGGCGTGTTCCATAGCACCCAGCAAACTTTAAAAATACAAATCCTGGGGCACCTGGGTGGCTCAGTCAATGGAGCATCTGACTTCATCTCAGGTCATGATCTCATGGTTGGTGGGTTCAAGCCCTATGTCAGGCTCTCTGCTGACAGCTCAGAGCATGGAACCTGCTTCCTATTCTGTGTCTCCCTCTCTCCCTCTCTCTACCCCTCTTCTGCTTGTGCTCTGTCTCTCTCAAAAATAAATAAACATTAAAAATTTTAAAAATTAAAAATTAGAAAAACACCGGGGGGCGGGGGCACTCAGTTGCTTAAGTGTCTGACTCTGGATTTCAGCTCAGGTCATGATCTCACAGTTCATGGGTTCAAGGCCCGAGTTCGGCTCTCCGCTGACCATGCAGATCCTGTTGGGATTCTCTCTCTCTCTCTTTCTCTCTCTCTCTCTCTCCCTCTCCCTCTCCCCCTCTCTCTGCCCCTCTCCCACTCATTCTCTCCTCCCCCCAACTCTCTCAAAATAAATAAACTTAAAAAATATAAAAATAAAAATTCCTGGACTCCAACCTTAGACTCACAGAATTTGTCTGTGAGGGTGTGTGTGTGTGTGTGTGTGTGTGTGTGTGTGTAAACCCCAAGTGATTCTGATGCGTGGGTCAGTCTGGGAACTGCCTAAAAGCTTAGCCTAATTCCTCCATCTCTTACCCTTAATGGGAGGGCATACAAAAGACGGGCTGATAAGACGGAGCGAGGGACGGAGGCTTGTCACAGGTGGCACTTGAGACATTAGAATGTTACAGCTTTATAATGATTTTGTGACAGTGTCAAAAGCCTGTGCCCAGATCTCTGAGAAGTCTCTCAGACCGGCCTGTCACCGTCACAGCCTGTAACATGAGGACACAAGCCTCTTCGATGGTAAAGTGTCATCCTCGAATATCTTTTATGTAAATGTAGCCTTTAGGTGAGGAAGGGGGAGAGACAATATGATTGATGAATCGAA
>NC_043702.1:116631948-116690667 GCF_006229205.1 Suricata suricatta
GCCTCCTGTCAAGCTTTCCGACTCCAGAAACACTCAATACACTGTATTCACCTTGACCGACCCATTGAGATCGAATTAAGTAAAACAAAGGTACTTCAGAAGAATCCTGCTTTTATGTTCACAACTTTGTTTTCATAGGAATTTTTTCAGATTGTGCCCAAGATTATGGGCATTTATCAAACCTAAACATCCCTTATGGAGTATCAAATTTCCAGTTTCTTCCAAAGAATGCCTCCTGTGAGCACTTAAGGAAACAGCTGATGATGGGAAAAGACAAAACCAGGAGCCTCTGGAAAATTTAATCAGCTTGTAAATAATTAAGAACAAGTTGGGTAGTTTGTGCCTTACTAAATATTAATACATAGTAGAGACTCTCTAAAGGCAAAAAAGCCTCCACTCAAATGAAAATTTAGTTATTATAATTTGTATGTTCTTATTTTAATTCTAGATAGTTAAAATACAGAAACATATTAGTTTCATGTGTTTATTTTAGTGATTCAATATTTCTCTACATCACCTGGTGCTCATCACATATGCCCTCCTTAATCCCCATCTCCTGTACCCCTTTCCTGGTTTCCCTCTCTCTCTCTCTCTCTCTCTTTCTCTGTCTCTCTTCCTTTGGTTTCCTTTGCTCATTTGTCTTGTTTCTTAAATTCCACATATGAGTGAAATCATATGGCATTTGTCTTTGTCTGACTGACTTATTTCACTTAGTATAATACTCTCTAGCTTCATCCACGTGGTTGCAAATGGCAAGATTTCATTCTTTTTTGTGCCTCAGTAATATTCCATTGTGTATATACACCACATCTTTTTTATCCATTCGTCTGTGGATGGACACTTGGGCTGCTTCCATAAATTTGGATATTGTAGATAATGCTGCTATAAAAATAGGGATGCATGTATCCTTTTGAATTATTGTTTTTGTATTCTTTGGGTAAATACCTCATAGTGTGATTACTGTATTATAGGGTAGTACTATTTTTAACTTTTTGAGGAAACTCCATACCATTTTCCAGAGTGGCTGCACCAGTTTGCATTCCCACCAACAGTGTAGGAGGATTTCTGTTTCTCTGCCAGATGCAGAAACCTCTTGTTTCTTGTGTTGGTGTTAGCCGTTCTGACAGGTGTGAGGTGATATCTCATTGTGGTTTTGATTTGTATTTCCTTGATAATGAGTGTTATCAAGCATTTTTTCATGTGTCTGTTGGTCATCTGGATGTTTTCTTTGGAAAAGTGTCTATTCATATCTTCTGCCCATTTTTAATTGGATTATTTGTCTTTTGGGTATTGCGTTGTATCAGTTCTTTATAGATTTTGGATACTAGTCCCTCATCAGATATGTCATTTGAAAATATCTTCTCCTATTCTGTCTGTTGCCTTTTAGTTTTGTTGATTGTTTCCTTCACTGTGCAGAAAATTTTTGTTTTGATTAAGTCCTGATAGTTTATTTTTGCTTTTGTTTCCCTTGCCTCGGGAGACATGTCTGGGAAAATGTTGCAACCACCAATGTCAGGGACATTCGTGCCTGTGTTCTCTCCTAGAATTTTTGTGGTTTCAGGTCTCACATATAGATGTTTAACCTGTTTTGAGTTTATTTTTGTGCATGGTACAAGAAAGAGGTACAGTTTTATTCTTTTTCATGTGGCTGCCCAGTTTTCCCAGCACCACTTATTGACAAGTCTGTCTTTTCTGCATTAGATATTCTTTCCTCCTCTATCAAAGAGTAGTTGACCATATAATTGTGGTTTTATCTCTGGGTCCTCTATTCTGTTCCATTGATCTACATGCCTGTTTTTGTGCCAGTACCATACTGTTTTGATGACTATGACTTTGTAATAGAACTTGAAGTCTGGAATTGTGATAACTTCTGCTTTGCTTTTCTTTCTCAAGATTGCTTCGGCTATTCGGGGTCTTTTGTTCTTCCATACAAATTTTAGGAGTGTTTGTTCTGGCTGTGTAAAAAATGCTGTTGGTATTTTGATAGGGATTGCATTGAATGTGTAGATTGCTTTGGGTAGTGTAGATAATTTAACAATATGTGTTCCTACAATCCATGAGCATAGAATATATTTCCCTTTCTTTGTGATTTCTTCAGTGTTTCATAGTTTTCAGAGTATAGACCTTTTACCTTTTTTGGTAAAAAAAAAAGGTATCTTTTTCCTAGGTATCTTATTATTTTTGGTGCAGTTGTAGGTGAGACTGTTTTCTTAATTTTTCTTTCTGCTTCTTCATTATTGGTGTATAGAAATGCAACAGATTTCTGAACATTGATTTTGTATCCTGCAACTTTATTGGATTCATTTATCAGTTCTAACAGGTTTTGTGTGTGTGTGTGTGTGTGTGTGTGTGTGTGGCCCTTGGGGTTTCCCGTATCTGCAAATAGTACAAGTTTTACTTCTTCCTTATCAATTTAGATGCTTTAATTTCTTTCTGTTTTCTGGTTGCTGCAGCTAGGACTTCCAGTAATATGTTTAATAAAACTGGTGTCTTGTTCCTGACCATAGGGGAAAGGCTCTCAGTTTTTCCCCATCAAGGATAATGTTAGCTGTGCGTTTTTCATATATGGCCTTTATTATATTGAGGTATATTCCCTCTCAACCTACTTTGTTGAGGGTTTTTTTTTTTATCAGGAATTGATATTCTACCTTGTCAGACGCTTTTTCTGCACCTATTGAAATGATCATATGGTTCTCATCCTTTCTCTTATTGATGTGATCTATCACACTGATTGATTTGTGAATACTGAACCACCTTTGCATCCTGGAAATAAAGTGATGCATTCACCACTTGATCGTGGTGAATGATTTTTTAAAACACATTGTTGGATTTGGTTTGCTAATTTGGTTTGCTATTTTGTTGAGGATTTTTGCATCTATGTTCATCAAGAATATTGGCCTGTTATTTTCATTTTTAGTGCTGCCTTTATCCAGTTTTGGTATCAGAATAATGCTGGCTTTGTAGACTGAATTTGGAAGTTTTCCTTCCTTTTCTATTTTTTGGCATAGTTTGAGAATAGGCATTAACTCTTCTTTAAATGTCTGGTAGAATTGACCTATAAAGCCATCTGGCCCTCAACTTCTCTTTTTTGGGAGGTTTTTGATTACTGATTAAATTTCTTTGCTGGTTATCTGTCTGTTCAAATTTTGTATTTCTTTCTATTTCAGTTTTTGCAGTTTATGTTTCTAGAAATTCATTCATTTCTCCTAGGTTGTCCAGTTTGTTAGCATATAGTCTTTCATAATGCTCTTATAATCGTTTGTACTTTTGTAGTGTTGGTTGTTATTTGTCTTCTCTTATTTACGATTTTACTTATTTGAGCATTTTTTTGTAAGTCTGGCTAGAAGTTTATTAATTTTATTGAGTTTTTCAAAGAACCAGCTCCTGGTTTCATTGGTCTGTTCTACTGTTTTTCTAGTTTCTATAGCATTTATTTCTGCCCTAATCTTTAATATTTCCTACTTTCTGCTGGCTTTAGGTTTGGTCTGTTGTTCTTTTTCTAGTGCCTTTGTGGGTAAGGTTAGGTTTATTTGAGATTACTCTTGATCCCTGAAATAGGTCTGTAATGCTAGAAATTTCCCTCTAAGAACTGCTTTTGCTACATCCCAAGGTTTTGGACTGTTCTATTTTCATTTTCATTTGTTTCCATGTACTTTTTTTTAATGTTTATTTATCTTTTAGAGAGACAGAGACAGAGACAGAGCACAAGCAGGGGAGGAGCAGGGAGAGAGGAAGACACAGAATCTGAAGCAGGCTCGGCCCTGACCTGTCAGCACAGAACCTGATGTGGGGCTCAAATTCACGAACTGTGAGATCATGACCTGAGCCAAAGTCAGATACTTAACCGGCCAAGACACCCTGGTGTCCCTCCATGTACTTTTTAAAGTTCTTCTTTTATTTCCAGATTGACTGATTCATTATTTACTAGTATACTACTTAACCTCAATGTATTTGTAATGTTTCTAGATTTTCTTATGGTTGACTTCTAGTTTTGTACCGTTGTGGTCAGAAAAGATGCATGGTATGACTTCAATCTTCTGGAATTCATTGAGGCTTGCTTTGTGAACTAATACATGATTTATTCTAGAGAATGTTCCATGTGCACTTGAAAAGAATGTGTATTCTGTTTTATGATCAATTGTTTTGTTAAATCCATCTGGTCCAGTGTGTTACTCAAAGCCATTGTTTCCTTGTTGATTTTCTGCTTAGATGATCTATCCATTGAAGTGAGATGTTAAAGTCCCCTGCTATTATTGGTTTATTATCAGTTAATTCCTTTATATTTGCTGTTAACTGTTTTACGTATTTGGGTGTTTTCACGTTGGGTGCATAAATATTTGCAATTCTTATATCTTTTTGCTGGATTGTCCTCTTTATTATTACATAGTGTCCTTCTTCGTCTTTGTTTTAACACCTACTTTGTCTAATATAAATATTGCTATACTTTTGATATCTCTAGCTTTCTTTTGATATCCATTTGTGTGATAGATGTTTCTCCATCCCCTCACTTTCAATCTGCAGGTGCTTTAGTCTAAAATGAGTCTCTTGTAAGCAGCATATAGATGGGTCTTGGTTTTTTACCCATTTTGTCACCCTACAATTTCTTGGTTTGAGCATTTAGTCCATTTATACTCAAAGTAATTGCTTATAGATATGTATTTATTGTCATTTTGTTATTTGTTTTGTTTTGTGGTTGTTTCTGAAGATTTTACCTGATCCTTTCTTATCTTTCTTTCATGGGTTTCTGGTTTTCCTTAGAGATATATTTGGATTTCTTTCTCTTTATTCTTTGCATATTTATTAGTGGTTTTGATACATGACTACCATTAGATTTGTATATAATCTCTTCTGCAAATAGCAGTCTATATTAAGCTTTTGGTCATTTAAGTTTGAACCCATTCTTTTCTCCTCCTCACATTTTAGGTACACATTATTATATTTTATATGCTTTTTTGTGAGTTCCTTGACTGCTTTTTTATAGAAATATTCATTTTTACTGCTTGTTTCCACCTTAATCTGTCACTTTTGGCATTTCCTTTCCATTCAAATTGTCCCCTTTAATATTTCTTGCAGGGCTGGTTTGGTGGTCATGAACTCCTTTAATTTTTGTTTTTCTGGGTTGCTCTTTATCTCTCCTCCCGCTCTGAGTGACAGCCTTGCTGGGTGGAGCATTCTTGGCTGCAGATTCTTCCCATTCAGCGTGTTGAATACATCATGCCGCTTCCTTCTGGCCTGCCAGGTTTCTGTTGAAAAATTTCCTGCTGGCCTTGTGGGTTTTCTCTTGTAAACTGCTGACTTCTTTTGTCTTGCTGCTTTAAAATTTTTTCTTTGTCACAATATTTAGCCAATTCAATTACATTGTGTTTTGGTGTATATCTGCTTTTGCTAATATTGTTGGGGGTTCTCTATCTGGATATCTGTTTCCTTCCCCAGATTAGGGAAGTTTTCAGCGATTATTTCTTCAAATAAATTTTCTGCCCCCTTTTCTCTCTCTTCTCCTTCTGAAACTCCTATATTACTAATGTTATTATGTTTGAGGATTTGCTGAGTTCCCTAAGTCTATTCTCATTTTACATAATTCTTCCCTCTCACTTTTGCTCAGCTTGATTACTTTCCATTATACGGTCTTCTACATCATTAATTCATGCCTCTGCTTCTTCTAGCCTGTTTATTCAATCAATTGTGTTTCTCATTTCATTTATTGAGTGCTTAATCTCTGCTATGTTATTCCTGCTCTGTCTGTAGAGGGTCTCACTCATGTCTTCCACTCTTTTCTCAAGTCCAATGAGTATTCTTATGATTGTTGTTTTAAATTCTCTATCAGGCATGTTACTTATATCCATTTCACTTAGATCTTTGGCTATAGTCTTGTCCTGTTCTTTCATTTTGGACAAATTCCTCTGTCTTCTCATTTTGTCTAATTCTCTGTGCCTGTTTCTAGGTGTTAGGAAAGCTGGCTACATCTCCTGTTCTTGAGGGTAAATGGCCTCCGAAGAGGAGGTCCTGTAGTGCCCTGTTGTGTAGCATCCCCTGTTTCCAGGGCCTGGTGCATCCAGGAACGTCTCTGATGTGTGCTGTGTGTGCTCTGCTGCTTTGTCCTGGCTACTACATCCTTAAGGCCAGTCATCTACAGAGTCTCTCTTTCCCTGCTATGGGCAGTATTTGATGCTTGGCCTGAATGTGGTGCAAAACGAGGCCCATCACCACCGCCATTGGAACCAAGGCTCTGCAAAACTCTTGTATCCAGAGACACAGTGTGAACAGGGGTTTGGGCCAGTCTTCTAGGGGAGAGGGCCCGCCATGCTGGGACTGAAGCTAGCGTGACTGAGAAGAGCAGGCCAATGGAGGGAGGGGTCGGGCTGGATGTAAGTGAGTTAGGTAGCAATGTGGGAGCTGCGCTACTTCCCAAAGGTGGCCCTGGACTTATGCAGAGAGATGGGAGAGGGGAATGGCACCAGCCAGTTCCTTTGTTCCCAGAGAGGTCTCTCGGTGAATACTGTCTCTCAGAGCTGTGCCTGGAGAAGAACGAATGACCTCCCCACTCTGTGGCCCAGGTGCTCTTTGGAGTGCTGTTTCCATGCATTATGTCTGTGGGTTGTTTACCTACCTACCTGCTCCCCAGAGCAGTGCAAAGCCCTCCAGGCTCCATCCCAGCCAAGCGTGCTGACCTTTAGAACTCCAGGCTTAAAGCCCCACTAGTTACGAGAACTCAGGAAATTCAGTCCCTCCTGCTTTCCCAGCCAGTTGCTATAGGGATTCATTTTCCCTGTGAGCTTCCCTGTGTGCACATTTGTCTCTCACCCTTCTTACAGCAGTGGTTCCCTCCCCATTGCAGCGGCCATGATCCATTCCTCTCCCAAACCATGTCTCCACACTTCCTACCTTCTTCGATGTGGCCTCTTCTCTGCCTTTAGTTGTAGAGTTTGTTCTGCCACACTTCGGGTCAATTTCTAGAGTATTTCAGATGATTTGATAGTTATCTAGTTGTGTTCATGGGTCAGGGTGAGCCTAGGGTCCTCCTACTCTGTCACCATCTTCCAGCCCTCAGTTTACGTGAGATAATTTTCATACGCAATTCTTCTATGTGTGCATGTGTATTTTTCATATAGTTTATTGTCAAGTTGGTTTCCATATAACACCTAGTGCTCTTCCCCACAAGTGCCCTCCTCCATGACCATCACCCCCTTCCCTTTCCACCTCTTCCTTCAGCCCTCAGTTCATTTTCAGTATTCAAGAGTCTCTCATGCTTTGTCTCCCTCCTTCTTCCCAACTCTTTTTCCCCTTTCCCCTTCCCATGGTCCTCTGTTAGGTCTCTTCTGTTAGACCTATGAGTGAAAACATATGGTATCATATGCAATTCTAACAAATATTCTTTCATTGGTAGACTGGTGCTAGCAAAACCTAATGGAAAGCTCAAGTGTAAAATACTCTATGTGTGTTGTTAAAATCTGAGGACAATATAGTTTTCTTTTGATTAGTTCTGTGGTAACTGATGAATTAACACCTTAGCAATTCTCTCATGTGAACCAAGAAATCCTCTAGTATTTTAAAAATCCATAAGTTTTACAGTCCACCTCATATCTGCTCATTTGAATTTGCCACAGAGGTCAGGACTTATGCTGATAACAGAATGAACTGATTCAGGAAAAAGTAAGATCAAAAAATTACATGCTACTACTTTAAGTAACGCTAGGCACTTGAAACAAAAGAATTAATTTTTACTGACCCAATGTAGTAAGGCTGCTATAGTCTACCATACGGAATGACCATAAAAAGATAACTAAAGTTTTTATTTCAAAAACAACCCAAGAATAATGAAACCATGTAACTACCAATTGGAGTGCAGACTGAATTAGCTTCATACATCACTAAGTCACATCCCAAGGTAGATACTAAAAACCAGCAGCTGATAGAAATCTGAAGATACTAACCTGTGACTATCTTAGCTCTAACACTTTCTCCCCCACACGATTAGCCAGTAATTGGGACATACACACGTGAGGAGGTGGCGGCGGTCACCAAGTGTTTAAACCAGCATTATTACATAAGGAGCACATTTGTTTCCCTTGAGTTCATTTACAAATGATAAAACCACTAGAAGGATGAAGAAAAATCAAAGGGCAGAATGCTCCTTGGGGTTTGTAACTCAGGAATGAATTTCTGTGTGGCTTAATAATGCTCAAAAGAAGGGCACCATTTATGTATCTTCCCTCAGCTGTTAATCCTGGAGTCTCAGGATGTTGCCTGACCAACGATTTTTCTAGTTGCAGATGGTGACGTGCATAAAAGCCAGTGGACGGGCCTTTGTTGCAGAGCTTCTGAATGTGAGCCCTGGCATTGCACCTGTGTCTGTCCCTTACGGTGGGTGTCACCTCGAGCAAGTTATTTTTCCTTTCTCTGCCTTGGTTTTTCTTCTGTCAATTGGAGGTAAGAATAGTATGTACTTTACAGGGTTGATGTGGTGATTGTATTGCCTAATTTGTGGAGAGCACATTAGAACTAAGCCTAACAATAAGCTGTAGTTACCAGGTGATATGTCAGCCCAGAGTTGGGGTTGTTCAGTCCAAATATATGGAATAATGAAAATAAAAATGAAAACAAATCTTTCAGCCTTCCATTGTGGTGACTTACATGCCAGAAAGTGTTGTGACCATCTCACCACTGTTCTCCTGGTTCTCCAAAAACTTGCAAGAGCCTTCATTTCGTCCTGGTGGTCTCTGGAGAAAGTGCTTTCCGATGAAGAGGTGAAGGCTGCTGGTGCGGGTCTGTAAACATGGGGTTTCCCGGGAACTGATGTGAAATGACCAGAGAACTCGTGCGTCCCTGTCTGAGCACCAGCTCCTCCTCCACTGACAGGTGGCACTAAGGAATGAGACATACATGTGTGTGTGCTGTGGCCACGCAGCTGTTTGCTGCCATGCAGCCCCACTTTTCCCCAGGTCCTTGATCTCAGAGCCCAATTCTGGTCCAGAGAGCCGGAGTTCATGTGCTTCTGGTCAAGGTAGTGCCGCCCCAGATCTGGAGTGGACTGGCTAGCCTGTGCCTGTGACCGATCCAGGCACAAGTGCGCCGCACAGCCGGCCAGAAGCAAGCAGGGAAGTCTGCAAAGGAGAAACTGGGAAGGTCTCTCCTCCCTTAGAAAGGACCACAAAAATGAACGTCCTGTCCTCCATCCGTAGGCCATTACCACACAAGAGTGGGAATTCTGGGAAGATGGTATGTCCTGAGGACTGAGAGGAGGAGAGCAGGGCAGGAGGGGACACTGGTGATTGCTGAGCCCCCCAATCCCCAGCCCTGTCCTGGGCCCTGTTGTTACAGGAGGTGATGAATCAGCCTTATCGTTTTGACCATGTCTTAAACTATAACACGCATCCACCCTCTTGGAGGTCTCATGAGGCACTAGCCCTGGGTGCTGCCCGACATTTTGCTTCCCTAGGCAACAGCAACAATGCTGGTCCATAAACCACACCTGCAATGTAAGCTCTAAGCCATCCTGAGCCAGGTGTTCTGTTCCCTGCAGCTTAGGGTGCTTTTGGTATGGAGGGAATTGGAATGGAATATGGAGAAAAGGAGGCTAAAAAGAAAATAGACTAATTGTCTGCATGGCTGGATCTATAAACTCAGAAGCCACACTTGTTCTAGCAGATCAATTCACAGAAGATGACAGAGGAAGAGAAGAACCCAGCAGAGAGGAATGGAAACAAGAGGCAGAATACTATTGGGGGCAGCATTTTCTGGTTTTCTGTCCTCTGCCTTCCCCAGGCCCAACTGCATCCCTGCCCTTAGGAAACCCTTCTGCTTCAAGTATCTCAAGTTGATTTCTGTAACTTGCCCCCCCAAAATCCTATTAGTTAGCCAATGGGGCCATGCGAGTTTGTTTCTGCCTCTTGAACTGGTAGCCTTCCTTGACCACACAGAGCATGCGCTTTTCCATGGCCACGGCACTGACATGCTCTCGAAGGCTTCACAGTTACATACATGAATATTTATAGGGGTAGGTATTATATTTATATATACACATATTCCTAGAGACTGGATATATTTTCACTTATTGATTAATTCCTCAGCACCTAAAATGGTGTTTGACAGAAAATACATGACCCAAACAGTCTGACTTAGTGAATAAAAAGAAGACACACCCACTAGAAACTTACAGGAAATGGGTACATAGTTCAACCCATTTTTATTTCATATAAATCTCCTTCATATAATTTGCTTTCACCAAATCCGCTAGTACTGAAGTCCTTTGTGCAAATCTATGAAATGATGCAGTGACGGGCGCCTGGGTGGCTCAGTCAGTTAAACATCCAACTTAGGCTCAGGTCATGATCTCACAGATCGTGGGTATGAACCCTGTGTCTGGCTCTGTGCAGACAGCTCAGAGCCTGGAGCCGGCTTCAGACTCCGTGTCTCCCTCTCTCTCTCTGCCCCTCCCCCTCTCATACTCTGTCTCTCAAAAATAAATAAAAGTGTTTAAAAATTTAAAAAAACAGGAGATGAGTTTTTCTAAATAATCAGCTCTATCTTGGTTGCAAATGAAGTTTCTTTCAGATAGGACTTTCCCCCCCCACAGTAAAACAACTTTTCATTATTTTTAATTTAACTAAAATTAGGACAACCCACTCATCATTATTTTTATCTACATGTTTCACAAACATACGCCCACTGTATTCGGCACCTGCTGTGGTAGTTCTTTATGGGATATATTCTTATTTATTTTTATTTTTTAAACAATGGCTAACGCTTTTATTATTTTTTTAATGTTTGTTTATTTTGGAGAGAGAGACAGAGCATGAATGGGGGAGGGGCAGAGAGGCGAGGCGGGGGGGACACAGAATCCAAGGCAGGCTCCAGGCTCCAAGCTGTCAGCACAGAGCCCAATGCGGGGCTCGATTCCATAAATGTGAGATCATGACCTGAGCCAAAGTTGGATGCTTATCCAACTGAGTCTCCGAGGCACCTCATGGTATATAGGTATTTTTAAAATGATCATGAATAAATGAGATAATGCTCGTCCAAAGAAAAGCTGTACTTTTCTTTGCGACAGTTCTCAGAGGCTGAACAGTTGCTCATTGGCTGCCTCTTTACTATACACATTGTGCCATGAACAGCAAAACCACAGGCTTTGCTAGGTTCCCAAACCACAGGTACCTGAGTCAGAACTTGCGACTGAGGACAGAAGACCTGGGTCAGGAGGGAATGGACGAAGTGCATGCATTGAAACAGGTGAGAGACTGAAGGTACAAATGGGCTGTGAACGACCAGGCTGCATGTGGGAAGACAGTTCCAGCCACAGTCTGAGCAGACCGAGTCCCTCCGCGTCCCCAGCCCAGGAGACCCGCGGGCTATCCGCAGGTCAGGCTCGCAGGAGGTCAGCCCGCTGTCTCGAAGAACCGTCCCACAAGCCCAGCAATAACTCCTGTAATGACTGGCCCCAAACAGCCAGACTTGATTGATAACTGGCAGCTTCCTTAATTCCAGTCTCCACCTCTGATCGGAGAAATTCAGGTAAGCACGCACATTGGATGCCCGACTTCTACACACCCTCCCGCAGCTTCCCCAGGCCAACACCCCCCAGCCGGGGCCCCCAGAGGCCATCCCTGTTTCAGCACAAAGCTTCCCCACTCCTCCGCGTGCCTTTGAGTCTCCACCAGATGGCAAGTGATGGTGTCAGCCTTCCTCGCAACGTGAGCTCTGAATGCCAAGCCCTTTCCTCTTCTCATCTGGCTGGTCTCTGTTTGCATATATTGGAATGTAATATTGTAGCCCGATTTAGACTCTGACAATTTTCTGGATCCAGGTGAAAGAAGAAGGGCTCCCAGGACGGTGAGCGGACTCAATCCTGCAGGGAAGAGCGGGAGGCTCACAGTTCGCACGCAACCGTGGCTGCAGACTGCGCGAACAGCTGTGACTCTGGGTGCACAGCGCTCCACACCAGGTTCCCTACCTGTATGGTGGGAAGGGCTGGTGATGGGGTGGGGGGGTGTATGGGGGGGGCGTGCATCACTTGCAGAGCTTATTTCTTGAACACAGAATTAAAAAAAATTTTTTAATAATTTTTGAAAGAGAGCATGAATGGGAGAGGGGCAGAGAGAGAGGGAGACACAGAATCTGAAGCAGGCTCCAGGCTCCGAGCTGTCAGCACAGAGCACAACATGGGGCTCAAACCCACAAAACTGTGAGTTCATGACCTGAGCCGAAACCAAGAGCTGCATGCTTAACCGACTGAGCCACCCAGGCGCCCCTCTGTAAGAGTTTTTACTGTTGGCCTTTTGGTGGTTTTATTTCTTAACTGAGAATAGGTCATTTTTCTCAATAATCTGATTAATACCACACATGTCCTCCACCCCGTATCTCTTTATTTCAGTGTGTGTGGGTTCTATTTTTTTTAATGTTTATTTATTTTGGGGAGAGAGACAGAGTGTGAGCAAGGGAGGAGCAGGAGAGAGGGAGACACAGAATCCGAAGCAGGCTCCAGGCTCTGAGCTGTCAGCACTGAGCCTGATGTGGGGCTCAAACCCATGAACCGTGAGACTATGACCCAAGCTGAAGTCAAACACTTAACCAACTGAGCCCCCCCAGGTGCCCCATCTTGACCACAGAATATTTTAACTGGTTTCTAATATTTGCCTCTCCCAACCCTCTAGCCTCATTCCCATTTACCCAGAACAAATGTCTTACACAAGGGAACACTGTGTTCCCCTAAACCGAGCACTTCACAGAATAGTCTTCAATACACCTTCATCAAAACTCTGGGAGTATTGGCTTAAAATGCAGTTTTCTGGTCTCCACACCAGACTTAATACATAGGTGCCCTGGTAAGGGGCCCCAGAATAAACTCGTCTGACATGATTACCAATCAGTGTTCATTACAATGTTCCTGCATTGTTTCAAATGCTTTGTATTCATTCATTCATTCATTCATTCATTCATCCTCATAGCAACTCTGTTATCCCCATTTCACAGATGAGAAATGGAGGCAGATATTAACAACTTTAGTATCAGAGGGGAAAAGACTATTTCCTCAACTGTCTTAGCATCCCTGGGTGGATCTGAAAATTAAACTAACAAAAAAAGATTAACAGGAGAAAAGTATATAAATGTATTTTATATATATTTTATGTAACACGAGAGTCATGGTAAGGAAATGACTCAGAGAAACAGTTACACCCAAGTGTCTGGATGCTGGGTTTACTCAGGAGTGAGAAGGAGGTCACAGGGAGATAGAACAAGACAGAGTGTGAGCTAACTGTAGCCAACAGGAAACCTGGCGACACCTGTGCCTTCAGAGTGTCCCCGCTTGGAGACAAATGTTCTTTCCCTCCAGATAGAGGGGGAGGGGGGCACCTCTGACATGAGGGGCTTAAACCGTCTGCTTTTCCAGGTATTAAAACATCAGGTCATGATCTCATGGTTCGTGGGTTCGAGCCCCACACCAGGCCTGCTGTTGTCAGCACAGGGTCCCCTTCATATCCTCTGCCCCGCTCTTCCTCTGCCCTTCCCCCACTGGTTCTCTCTCTCAAAAACAAATAAACTTAAAAAAAATTAAAAGGAAAAAACAACAAAGAAATACATCAAGGCCAGTATAACATCAAGAGACCAGACCCATCCAGTTTAAACTGCCTCTCGTCCCCAGCTGGGCCCGAACTCGGGCTACAAAGGTGGCAGCTGGCCGGCAAGGGACATGTGGGGGACAGGTGTGGTGCATACTGTCACTGGGGGCTGGGCTTTCCGTGAGGCTGCCACTCACCCCCACCATGTGGGCCCCTTGTCCTGTGAGGTTTCCTTGTCCCTGTCCCCGCTCCTGCATACACCTCCCGCGGCCACTCAGCACAGTCCCCTCCCTCCAGGCTCTGTACCCTTTGGTGTGGCTCTAGCCTCGCTCCACCAAGGTGTCCTCACATCAGCAGGAACCTGCCTGGGCCAGGCTCTTACGAAAGGTGTGGAGCCTGTGCCCTGGTCCCCAAGTATCTCCATCTCTGCCCCTCCCCGGGGAAAGGGCGCCTCGCTGTGCACAGCTTTCTCCTCTTCCCCTACAGCCTCTCATTTTATTCTTTCCTAGGGGTGAATCACATCAAAGTCCTTGCTTCAGTGACTGAGCCCTGGAGGTGATTTCTCTTCCCCAGCCTCTGAGTCTCTCAGAGCAGGGCTTCGCGCATCTGCTCCAGGCCGTGAAGGCATAAGCCCAGGGACACCATGCATGGAAACATCTTGGCGATCTGACTTTGCCACAACACATAAAGGGTGACTTTGTATTTCGCAGAAGCATCTTTCCACAGTGGATCGATGGTCCTTCTACAATCTGTGCAGTGAGACTAGATCTCAAAATAGGGGGTTCTTTGCACCCCTCGTTTGGTCTCTTAGCCTCTGCTGAAACTCTGACAACGAATTGACTGTGTGTACTTGAACTTCTTCACCAACCACGGAGAAGGGGAAACCTGGATGTCCAGGCGGTGCCGACAGCCCGCCCCCTACTTATGTGTTGGGGTGCCTCGTGCCCCCAGGTCATTAGTGGAGGCCAGCATGACCTAGCCTCACCTGGATCGTGTCTGCCCAGGGACACCCATCCCCCGCAGAAAGGCTGCTTTCTGAGGTCATGCATCCCAGCCTCTGAGGAGACAGACAGGAGCCTCAGCTCCGAGCCGGCTCCTTCCTGCCCCTGAACACGGCCTCGAAGCCTATCACCGTGGAGGCCACCGGGGCTGCTCAGAAGTGCCAGGTGGGAGGGTGACGGTGCTCAGAGCCAGCCCGGCAGCCCGGGGCAGCACGGCGGTGCTCCCCCTGCACATCACTGTCCAGGCAGGTCTACTGCTTCGCCAGCCACTAAAAGCAGTTCCACCAGGGAAGCCGCCCCCCAGCCGCCCCCAGGCCCCACGGACCTGTGTCCAGCAGTCAGCCCATCCGGCACATACATGTGACCGCACCTCTGGGCAGGTGGCCAGTTCTGTGTGCAGAGTCCCGGTGGCACCAGCACCTGACACCTTGCGGCCCAGGACCACCATCATTGCCCCCAGCGTCCACCCCTGCCCACCAGATTACCCAGAACCGCCCTCAGAGATTCCCAGAGTGTCTGGGGAACCCACCTGCCCCGGGCTTCGCCCACTCGTTCTCCAACCTGACCGCTTCTGCTTTGAGTGGCCTGGGGTCCAGCCTGGGGGTGGGGTGATGGCAAAACTTCCCTGCTGATTCCAACACGTAGCAAGCATGACCATCTGTGACCCCCCCCCACACCCAGTGCAGAAAAGAGGGTCACAGTCCCATGTGGGCTCCCGGAAACCGCACAGCCCTCCCCGACATTCTCCTACCCACAGCTCAGGGGCTCAGCTTGGATGAAGGCAGCACAGAGCCCTCCCCCCCAGGGGACCCCAAAGTTGCTGCCTGCATGTCACACTCACAAGCTGGAGGCCAATCTCTGCATTCCCCTGCTGTGGAGAAGAAAGTAATACCTACCAATCTTAATTATTA
The DNA here is from genome assembly GCF_006229205.1 of Suricata suricatta. Taxonomy (NCBI): domain Eukaryota; kingdom Metazoa; phylum Chordata; class Mammalia; order Carnivora; family Herpestidae; genus Suricata; species Suricata suricatta. Next base: position 116,647,414 of record NC_043702.1, read on the forward strand.
CTGCAATTGTTTTTAAAAGATAAACTGATGCACCAGCAGCACCAACCGAACGCGGAACAGACTGTCAATCTGGGAACAGCCTGAAGTTTCGTTTCCATGTTTCCTGAGAGCTGAGCTGTGCTGGCAAAATCTGAATGGGTCCCCAGGAATCATGTCCAGCTAATGACTCCACGCTGATGCCAGCTGGTTTGCCAGTCACTTTTAAGGGTGGTCGTGGCAGGGGCGGGGGGAGGGGAGTAGAAGGAACGTGTATTAAGGAGAACAGTATTATTAAAATTCAGTAGCGTAAAGGGCCTTCTCTCAATCCAGAGAATATGTGAAATGAAGGGCAGAAGCGAGCTTCGATTCTGAGTTCATCCCTAAAAACGGCCAGGAAAAACATCTACACTCAAAACGTCCTTCTTCTGTCCACGGTCTACCCCACCTTCTGTCCTCCCCCAAAAACATGCATGTGGAGACACCTGTTGTGTGCACTGGTAATAAGGTGATCTGGGTGATACTAACACTTAGGAAGGCAGCACGCCGTTCTAAAAAGACGCGGGGCTTCGGAGGGGGCGCAGAGAAGGGAAGCCTCATGAAAACCAGAGGCACGAAGGCATGAGGCCCCCCCGCAGTGGAAGGGCGGACCCCTTCCATGCAGGACTCTGTCTCCTGGAAAAAGGGACATCCCTCCTCCCTGCAGCAGGCCGGGCAGACGCCCACAACCTCCTGTTCTTCCTCAAGGATTGCCTGGTCAGAACGACCCTCCCCACTTCCTCCTGAAATCTAAAGGAAACTGACCTGCCCTGTGCCTCCTCAGACTCGCCTCTGCTTTGCTAGTCCCCAAATTGCAAGTCCTCCACTCTTCCCAAACTCATTTTGCCAGTGAAATCCAAACTCTGTTATATTTAAGGATGGCAGGCCCTGCACAGCTGGCTTTGGGTTTGAATTTAACTGTGATCTTGGGCAGCCCATTTAAACCCTGAAGCTCTTTCCTATGAAATAGGAACAGTCTTGTTTTTATCCCAGTGCCCCGTGAGCTGAGGGGGTGGGGAGGAGCTAAACTTGAGGACATCTGTGACACTAAGACAACTCTCAATTCTTCCCTTCCCTTCTTTTCAGTTCATTCGCCGGAAACCCAGAACTTCCGGTCTGCCTTTCTCACAGTGCCGTCTGCACTAATGTAACTTTATTTTCCAAGCAAATAACCCGCTTGTTCATTAGCAGGATGGCCCAAAGACTCACCAGCCCTGCGTAGGAAACACCAACAGAGTGACTGCATTCGAGCTTCAAAGCCTTTGCCTTGTCTGTCTCCCACCCACTCTAAACCACAGGAGACTCGATCCTCAAATAAGCGATGCCCAGAGCGCACATACATGCAGAGCTCTGACCTGCAGCGTGTGGCGGCCAGCTCAGGAGCTGACTCACTGTCACAGAAATCAGCCCAGGAAGTCAGCCTGCCACCTGCAGATCGGACTTCGAGAAGTCGGCCCACTGTCTCTTGCCAACAGTGCAGGAAGCCAAGCAGTGACACCTGTAACAACTGGCCTCCAGCAGTTAGGACTTCATTAACAATAGCCTGATTTCCATGCCTATGTCCCACTCAGACCAGTGGAAGGACAACGCCGGACACGTACCCCTGGCCGGTCACAGGGGACCCCCAGCATCTGGCCAGCCCACCCGTACCTTCCCTGTGTTGACAGCCTCCAACCAGGACACTCGTGAATCTCCCCCCCTCCCCCCCCCCGCCTTCCTCGACTCTGTGCTGACCGCAGGCGATGGTGGCTGACCCCCTTGCTCTGATAAATAGTCTTTGCCTCCTCATTTGGATGGTCTTTGTTTCCGTGACAGCTGTGTCATGATCCTTATGCACTCCCAAGTAAAGCAATGTTAGGAAGTAAACGTTTTCACAGTTCTGACAGGGCTCTCTGAACAGCCTTTACTGGAATCTGGTCAAATGACAAGTCTCAGATGTCAAAGGGCATGTAGATGCCACAGAATGCCAGAAAGGGTCACCTCCCTAGAGATATACATTAGTATTTCAAGGGAGGATAAAACGCAGACATGGAGACACTCCAAGGTTGTGACAAAGCCCTGAGAGGCTTGTCATATGTATCTTCTGGAGACATTTATTTACATCCCAGGGGGATCTGCCTCTTCCCAAGGAGACCCTGTTTATGGGGATCTGGGGTACAGCTATGTAAACACATGGACAATATCAGAGTTTCTGTCCTGTGGTGCAGGGAGCCCTCCCTACACACATCTGGCTCTCACATTGCCCCAAAAGAGGCAAGAACTGGCCTGTGGGGAACTATAAAGTTATTGTTATTTAGTAAATGATCATCTGCCTGGATCCAGAGACCTCCAGGTTTCAGGATAATATAAACAAATAAAAAAGTATATAAAATGTAATATTAAAGCTTTAAAAATACTAAAGGTTTTTCTAAAGGTGTTAAAAACATGGGGTGCCTGGGTGGCTCAGTCGGTTGAGTCTGACTTCAGCTCAGGTCATGATCTCACAGTTCGTGGGTTGTGCTGCGTCGGGCTCTGTGCTGACAGCTCAGAGCCTGGAGCCTGCTTTGGATCCTGTGTCTCCCTTTCTCTCTGTCTATCTCCCACTCATGCTCTGTTTCTTTCTGTCTCAATAATAAATAAACATTAAAAAAACATATTAGCATGCCCCCTCCCTTTTTGTGAGACTTGCCGTAAACCCAACTTCAAAGTGTCAGTAAACTCCAGTGGTCCCTTCCCTCCAGAAGACCTGAGGTCAAGGTGGTATCCTCCCCGCCAGCCATGTCTTATCAATGGCTGGTATTGGTGATCACTGGGAAGCTCGTTCTTGATATAATCAATGTTTGTGGAGCACCAGCTATATGCAGGGGACTGCTCTGGGACCTTGGGCTACAGCAGGGCACAAAACAGAGCACCCGGCCCTCGGAGCTCATGTTCTGCTGGGGGGAGGGGCGCGGCAAGCTCAGGAAGGTGAAGGAGATGGAGCAGTGCGATAGATGGGGCCCGGGGATGCCTAAGGAGAGGTGTGGAGTTGCAGGAGGAGAGAGTGTGAGCGTTGAGGAGGCACTCTGGAGTGGAAGAAAAGCAATTTTCCCTCCACCCTTCTAGTTTCTTGACTGAGACATCCTGTAGTAAAAGATGGATGAACAGGAGAAAACTCCCCAATGTCTAATGATGTATGTACCTCTTACATACATGAGAAAGACCCCCAGAGTAACTCTCTGAAATGGCCCAAATCATCACTTTAAATACTGTCTCCAGCTAAAGACAAAAGGAGACTGTGGGAGTAGGGCTGGGGATGCGGGGTGGGGTGGGCGGCTGGGGACCCAGTCATGTGGGTTCAGACAAAACACAGTAGTAAGGCATGTGGCTGTTGGGACTTTTAGGACATTGCCTTCTTCACTGATAAGAGTTTCTGGAACTTTGATCATCTTCCACTTCTGGCACAGAGAGGGAGACACCCTTAGGACGGAGATTTCCCTTATAAACGTAAATGTGTCTTACAAAAGGGTCACTTGTAGTCAGTTTTCAGAGCTTCTCTTATGTCTGCTGTTTCTTAAAAATGACCAGCTTGGGACGCCTGGGTGGCTTAGGCAGTGAAGCGTCCGACTCTTGATTTCGGCTCAGGTCATGATCTTACGATTTGTGAGACCAAGCCCTGCTTCCAGATCTGTGATGACAGCATGGAGCCTGCTTAGGATGCTCTCTCTGCCTCTCTCTCTCTGCTCCTCCTCCCCCCAAATAAATAAACATGCAAAAATAAAGAAATAAATAATAAAAATAACCTACTCAAGATAATCCTTATGCGAAAGAGACATACTTGGGGTGATATATTCTACTCCCCTTCAGCTTGAAAGGGGAGTGGGCATCAGCCTCCGAGATAGCTGTGGGGAGGCGTTCAGGCAGATGGACCAGCCAGAGCCCCCAAATGCTGGAACCATCCTGTGAGTCAGGCCGCACAAGGCATTCACTAGAGTTGCAAGTCATCCTAAAATGCTTCCTTAACTGTGCCTTGAAAGTGATTTATCCAATTCTGTATCTCTGCTGTATTTGCAACTCGGCTCCCAATTAGAAGTGCCCGAGTATAACCCATCAGTGTGCGCGAAAAAGGAGTTAATAAATTATGCCTGACATTTCCAGATGGAGGGTTCCTTACAAGGATTAAAGTCCAGTGTGCTTAGGAAACTAAATATTTTATAGGATTTGCAGTAAGAAAATGCCGCGAGGAAGGCCAGAGTCTTGCCAGCAAAAAATGAAGGTACTGAAATGTCTTTGTCTCTGCACGCCCTTTCTCAACACATGAAAAAATTAGATTTCAGCCTTTAAAACACAATAAAAGATTGTTGCTGGTGGTTCAAAACATCTGTGCTTTAGTAGGTTTTATTTTACTAAGTTAATCAAAACTTAGTCATATACCATAACTAGGCAGAGAGCCCGTACCCCAGACCGATGCCAGGTTAATAAGTAAGACCAGTCCCACTCTTGGGCCGTTCACAACCTCCAGAGAGAAGCATATAGATAAATAACTACAGTACACGCGTAAGGGGGAAAACAGAGGCGTTCATCAGGCGTGATGAGGCTAACAAAGGAAGGGGCTTCTGAGAGAGCACTTGAAAAATGACAGTTAAAAAAAATAATGTTAATTAAATTTTTTTTAAAAAGAAAAGAAGGGGTGTCTCGAGGGCTCAGTTGAGCATCCGACTTCAGCTCAAGTCACGATCTTATTTTGAGAGAGAAACAGAAAGTACGAGCAGGGAGGGGCAGAGAGAGAGGGAATGTCAAGCAGATCTGCACCAGCAGCTCAGAGCTCAACTAGAGCCTGATCCCACGGACTGAGAGATCATGACCTGAGTTGAAACCAAGAGCCAGATGCGCAACCGACTGAACCCCCCGAGTGTACCTGGAAATTGGTTTTAATCACATCTGTGGTTGGGAAAACTGATACACAGAGAGGTTAAGGCACTCTCTTGTCCAATGTCAGCACAGCGAGTATGGGACCCATCAGTAACAGAGCCCATGCGGTCTGGTACCCAAACGTGTATCCTTACCCCCAGTGCTCCCTCCCCCAGAGCAGAGTATCACCTTCCTGGAGTCGGACTGGTCTTCCTGACACACTGCGGGGGAGGAAGACATTTTCCTGTCTGCTGAGGTCCCTTGGCTGGTCTGAGCCGTGTTTCTGCTGTGTGACACTGTATTAATTTCAAGTGTACAACATATGATGTAAGTATCTACTGTGAAAGCATCCATCGTCACACAGAGCACAATGTATTTTCCTTGTGATGAGAACTTTCAGGATTTACTCTTAGCAACTTTCAAATATGCAGTCAGACATTATTAACCATGTACAATCACCATGCTATGCACGGCCTCACTCTCCAGGGCCTTACACCCCTGGTACTGGAAGTGGGCACCCTCAGACCCTCTCACCTCTGACAGCCAGCCTATTCTCTGCATCCAGGAGTTTGAGAGGGGATTGGATTCCACATGTAAGCGATGCTCTCTTGTGTTTGCCTTTCTCTGTCTGGACTATTTCACTTAGCAGAATGCCCTGGATCATGAAGTGTTACTGAATTCATTTATTCGTTCTAAGAGGTTCTTGGGGAGTCATTAGGGTTTTCTATATATAGTATCATATCATCTGCAAATAGAGACAGTTTTAGGTCTTCTGTTCTGATCTGTATCTCCTCCCTCCCTCCCTCTATCCTTCTCTTTCCCCTTCCTTCCTTCCTTCCTTCCTTCCTTCCTTCCTTCCTTCCTTCCTTCCTTCCTTCTTCTTTTCTTCCTTTCTTTCCTCTCCCTCCATTTCTTCTTCTTTCTTTTTTTCTTTCTTTCTTTCTTTCTTTCTTTCTTTCTTTCTTTCTCCCTTCCTCCCTTCCTTCCTCCCTCCCTTCCTCTCTCCCTCTCTTTTCTTTCTTTCTTTCTTTCTTTCCTTCCTTCCTTCCTTCCTTCCTTCCTTCCTTCCTTCCTTCCTTCCTTCCTTCCTTTCTTCTAATTGCTGTGGCTAGGACTTGAGTTCTGTGTTGAGTAAGTGGCAGGAATGGACATCCTTGTCTGGTTTCCAATCTTATAGGACATCGCTCACTTTCTCACTGTTTATGATGTCAGCTGTGGCCTCTGTCCGCAGACATGCATTCCCCCTGAATCCCCCTCCAGTGCTTCCATCATGAAGGGGTGCTGGCTTTTGTCAAATGCTCTCCTTTTTTGTCACAAAGTTTCCCTTGACCCACTGGGGTCCCTGATTAAGTCTGAAACAGAACAAGGGGCTTTTATAGCATTCAGGCAAGGAAGGGACAGATCGTGAAGCACCCTCAAAGGGTGGAGTGAGTGATGCGGGACAGGGGAGTGAGTGATGAAGAAACTAGGAAGGTGAGGTTGGTTTAACAAGTTTTGTTTGCACAGGTTTCCTGGCTCCAAATTCCCCATCTCTGAGTCTCTGGGGACAGGTCTCCTGTCCCCCTGATACAGGGAGGGAATTTCACATGGGGTATACGGCCTGTTCCAGGGGGAGGAGCCAGCGCTGGGGAGGAGTAACCTTCCTGCTTCTGCTCTTTCTGCAGCTCAAGATACACAGCACTCCTGTCCCTCTGGGGGCCCACCTTCCCTTGCACCTCAAACTCAGCTCTGGGGTGCAAGCAAATGCGTCCTGGCCTTCCTCTACTCCAAATGGCAAGGCCAAACCCACCGTGCCTTTGTTCACCAGGCTCCGTCCACAGGCAAACCACCTGCAAAGCCCCTTGCCTTTCATTTCCCTAGCATTTTTCTTCCAGCAGGGGTGTCAGCAAAATTAGCCCTGAGCTCACCTGGGGGTCTTGTAAAGGCACCAGCCTTCGGGCCCCACTCCCAGACACTGGGATGCAGCTGGCCTTGGGGGAGTCCTGGACAGCGGGGCTTGGATTCTTGGAGGCCCCTCCCCCCAGGGCCCAGCACCAGGCAGGGCTTCAGTCCCAAGGAGACAAGGACTCAACTGTGTTTAATTCTTCCGACTCCGAGTCCTATACCCTGCCTGCTTCTGCAGAGGGCGCGACCCCAGCGATGCGCCTGCGGCAGGTGGCCCTGGACAGGTGCGGCCCCCGTGAGGGAAGACGCCCCTGCGGGTTATCTCGATGCCAAGTTTGCAGAAGGCCTTGGGCTGTTCCAGGACTCTGCCCTCCCCCTGAATTTTGAAGGTTCTCCTTAAAACTCACGCTGCCTTAAAACTTTGCACGTCTTCTTGTTTTTAATGAATTATGAGCCATCATTTATTTATAACCCATCTACAGCTGCCTTTATGGGGCAGAAAATGAACCACTTGCCAGAGTAATTACCCTTTTTATAGACTTAGAACAAATTCTCATAGCCCATTCCTTTCTAATTGGCTGCGGTGCTGGGCTTCTGCTCTTTCCTGATCCACCTGAATCTCTGTGCTCATTACGGACCGGTCAGGATTACTCCTCTACATCATACTAGAAGACTGGCTTGTGTGGAAAGCTGGCTTCTTTCTGTAAGAGATCAAGCATTTTTAGGATAAGGCTGTTCGTTTCCCGACTGTGAACAGGTACCTTTAGACTAACACAGCCCTCTCCAGGCACATAATCTTTTCACAGATGACACTTGGGTGTGTAGTATCCAGCCTGGGCAGGAAACATTAGGGCATTTACTGCACAAGAAAAATAACTACAAAAAGTTCCTAGCTATCAACTTGACTCTATATTCCTATTTAATAGCTATATTTACTAGTCCTATTTATAAGTATATGTAAATGTATACGCACAGAGCAACATATTGTTCCTTTGGTAATTATTCTAATTATTCCAGTAAATTTTTAAAGCAGGCTCCACACCCAGCAGAGCACAACGTGGGGCTTGAACTCATGACCCTGAGATCAAGACCTGAGCTGAGATCAAGAGTCAGATGCTTACCCATCTGAGCCCCTCACGTGAGCCTCTAGTATCTAGTCTAACTTCTAAAATGAACTGAATACTGAAAGCTGTTGTTCCCAGTTACTCATTTAAGAATCAGTCTTGGGACACCTGGGTGGCTCTGTCGGTTAAGCATCTGACTTCAGCTCAGGTCATGATCTCATGGTTCGTGGGTTTGAGCCCTGCGTTGGGCTCTGTGCTGACAGCTCGGAGCCTGGAGCTGCTTCAGATTCTGTGTCTCCCTCTCTCTCTGACTCTCCCCTGCTCACACTCTATGTCTCTCTCTCTTTCAAAAATTACCATTAAAAATTTTAATAAAGTTAATTAATTAATTAGTTAATTTTAAACAAGGATTCAGTCTTTACTGTACATTACTAAAGCAGTTGCCTAACGCCCTCCCAACATGGAGTGTCATCTTTAAAGGCGATCCTGCACAGGCATTTTAAAGAGTGAGGTGAAGAGACCCAGACAAGCGCGGGAGGATCACAGGCAGGATCCCCACGGCTGGGATTCGGTTACCGCCTTAGGCCCGCAGCCAGCCTCGTCCCAGGCTCTGCGCTCCGGGCCGGGCCGTGGCTCAGACACTGAGCCGGCTCCAGACTCTCATTGGCTCTTTCCGCGGTTACAGGCAAACACTTGGAACTCCCACCAGTGGGTGCTGGAAGCGGACTGCAGGGAGGCCTAAGGTGTCACTTAGAAGGCGGTGATTTTCAGCTCTATTTGGGGCTGGCGGCGATGCCGTGAGCTGAGTCACTGAGCCCCTTTCCGGCCCAGCTTCCCCACTGGGAAACGATGCATTTGTGAGTCTGTGGGAAGAGATGAGGGCAGGACTGAGCACTGTCTAGGAAAGGTGGGTGCCCTGAGCCTCACTTCCGAGAGAAGGGAAGTGACAGAACAGGACGAGCAGAGGCAACCAGCAAGCCTGGGCAGAGGCCACGCCAAGCCGAGTCCTCCAGCCTCCTGCCTTTACCGTCTGGCAGCTTCTCTGGAAGAGGGTGGGGGCCACGCTGCCTCACCCTGTGGCCCCCCTGATGGCTGCAGGCACAGGAAACGGCCTGTCTGCAGGGGCCTGGCCACCCTGTTCCACACAGCAGGTCTCTTGTGGTTGCTGGTTTTCTTGAAGACTTTAAAAAAAATAATGTTTAGGGGCACCTGCGGGGGCTCAGTCAGCTGAGCATCTGACTTCAGCTCAGGTTATCATCTCTCGATTTGTGAGTCAGGGCCCTGGATCAGGCTCTGTGCTGACAGCTCAGAGCCTCGAGCTTGATTCAGATTCTGTGTCTCCCTCTCTCTCTGACCATCCCCTGCTCAGACACTCTCTCTGTCTCTCAAAAATAAATAAACATTTAAAAAATTTTAAATAACCCTATCTGGGGGCTGGACCTAGATACAGGGCTCAACTCCAAAGGGGCTGGGGGAGCTCCTCAGGACGATTAACTCATTCCATACATGGATTTTGCTGGGAGTCCCATGACTGCAGACACCTGTCAAAACTCCCAGGCGATATGCTCAGCAGGATGGATTCTGCCATAAGTGAATCACGCCTTCAAACAAATAAGCCGATTGTTTTCTGAGTGCCTCTTTCTTTTAGTACCTTATCTGATATAGCGAATACCAACCAACCCATACTATGAACATTCAGCCTTGAAGTCTCTCCACCCACTGCCACAAGTCAGTGTACTTTCAACATTCTAGCCAGCGATCTGCACAGCCCCATACCTTGGCTGGTTGGGGTTTTGCGGGCAGCTCACTCTTAGGAACCTGCTTCTACAGTGGATCACATTCTGCTACAGCAGCAAATCACACTCAGATTCCAGCGGGTACAACAGACGCTGCTGGGTTCTGTCTACCCTGAGGGCTACGGGCCTGGCGGGGTGCCCATGTCCGCTCCTTCCACTCAGAGGATAAAGGAGCAGCCAGTATCTGGGGTGTACTCTTTTTTTTTTTAATTTTTTTTAAGTTTATTTATTTATTTTGATAGAAAGAGAGCACAAACTCGAGAGGGGCAGAGAGAGAGGGAGAGAAAATCCTAAGCAGGCTTTGCACAGTCGGTGCAGAGCCCATGCAGGGCTCAAACTCATGAACCGTGAGCTCACAACCTGAGCCGAGATCGAGTCGGACGCTTGACCGGCTGCACCAGCCAGATGCCCACGGGGGGCACAGGTGCCATAACAGAGGGCAAGGCCCCCAGGGAGGCAAACCCCAAACACAGTGAAATATTTTGCTCAGATACGGTGTAAGTCCCAGTGTCCAAAACAAGCCATGCGGCCAAGTCCAAGGTTAGTGAAGGTGGGGTGAAGTGCTTTCCTGCTGGGAAACTCAGTGAGGGTCGAGGACATAAGTAATTGCCAAAACACTGGTACAGCCATCCTCTGGAACTCTGTGCCGGGCTGTGGCGGTGGGATTCTGTGCGTCGGGGAACAGCTGGGGGCCAACCTCACTGCATTTTGCAGGCAAAGGGAAGTAAAACCCCATGGACTCATACAGCGAACTGCTGACTCCACGGCTGGTGAAAGGGAATGGACTATTGATTCACACCATCTATCTACATCCTCAGGGATGGCGCACCCAAATTCGGCGTCGAGTGAAGACGCTCAGTCGATGAACTGGCTGGTGTTGATAGTATGACTAGACTGCTCTGCGATACTGGGGCCTCGGCACCTCCCAAGGTTGATCATTCAATTCCCCCTCCAGAAAAAACGACTCTGGCAAAATTACTAAGCGTTGAAACCTGCCAGACTCTATGGCCGAGCTGTGGCCCAGAGCATCCCTTGTTTATACCTGCCCACCCCCCACCCCCAAACCCTGCACGGGGCGGATCTGAAGGTCAGACTTGGGAGGGCCGGGTGGGAAACCAGCCCGCAGGGGCAGGACGCAGCGGGTCTGCCTTCGGGCTGCGGAGCCGGAGCCGGTGGATGACTGCCAGCTCTGTGACCGGGAGACGTCACAGAAAGCCACCAGCCCCCAGCCTTCCTGATGTGCACAGCAGTGAGGGTGACCATGGGGCTGTTCTGAGATGAGTGAGATTGCCCGCATGCTGCCATCACAGAAATGCCTGGAACAGCAGAGATGCCTGGAACAGCAGAGACAACGTTTGTGCTTCCCAACAGCCAACTATCACCGCACACGTTTTAAGAAAGGAACCAGGACTGGAGATGTGGCCAGGCAACTGTTTCCTTCCGGCACTTGGAATCCAGCTGGTGCCCTCCTTCCAGCCTGCGAGGTTCTGCCGAGAAGTCCCCTGACAGCCGGATGGGCCTCTTCCTTTGCCCTGCTACTCGTCAGGCAAACCCAGAATCGGGGGCTGTCTTCACCCTCCAGGAAGTAACTTCACGGCACCCATTAGGGCGGTGAAGGGCTCACACTCTCCATGCTGAGCACGGAGAGAAACATGCTCTGTTATAACTGGACGGCGGGGGCACCTGGAGGGCTCAGTCTGCTGAGCCTCTGATTCTCGATCTCCGCTCAGGTTGTGATCTCACAGTTTGCGGGTTCGACTCCTGCCACGGGCTCTGCGCTATCAGCCTGGAGCCTGCTTGGGAGTTTTCTCTCTCCTTTCTCTCTCAAAATAAATAAATAAACTTAGGGGCGCCTCTGTGGCTCAGTCGGTTAAGCGTCTGGCTTTGGCTCAGGTCATGATCTCACAGTTCGTGGGTTCAAGCTCCACATTGGGCTCTGTGCTGACAGCTCAGCTCAGAGGCTGGAGCCTGTCTTCTGATTCTGTATCTCCTTCTCTCTCTGATCCTCCCCTGCTCACACTGTCTCTGTCTCTCAAAAATAAATTTAAAAAATTTAAAGTAAATTAAAATAAATAAATAAACCTAAAACAATAATAAAAGACAATCAAATAGGAAGGGGGGAGCATGCAGAGGCCAGGACGCGGAGTGACAGAAAGAGAAGGTGGCGGGACCACAGGGAGCCCTGCCCTGAGGCCCCTCCGCTGCCTGCCTGCCTCCCCCTCTACCTCACGCTCAAACACGGACCATTGTCGGAAATGCCTGGGGACGTTTCCAACCTCCCACAGCCCCCCAACAATCAAAAAGGCACTTTTGCTGAGCCTGGGAGGCTCAGTCTGTTAAACGCCCGACTTCGGCTCAGGTCAGGATCTCATGGTTTGTGGGTTTAAGCCCCACGTCGGGCTCTGTGCCTACAGCTTGGAACCTGGAGCGTGCTGCGGATTCTGTGTCTCCCTCTCTCTCTGCCCCTCCCCTGCTCATGCTCTGTCTCTCTCAAAAATAAACATTAAAAATTTTTTACAAATGAGAGAGCACCTTTTTAGTGCTGTTAGAGTGTTTTAGAGTGTTTTTAGGAACTTAACCTGCATGCCCCTCAAGATAGAACGGGGACATGTACTTCCTGGTCGGGACGTTGGCGGTGTGATTTCCTACTCTGTGGTGGAAGAGAGAGAAGCATCTGGCTCACATACACCCTTCAGGCCCGTGGACGAGCCGTCGTAAAGCCGCTTGTGAAAAGCCTCTCAGTTCTCCGCGTCCATGTCTGCAAACCGGCTGTTGCCACCGCACAGTGTGTGCGACCCTGGGAGGGCACTCAGGAAACTGACAAAAGAAATCGGTACCGGATATACGCCTGGTGTCACAGGAATAATTACACTCCCCAACAGTTGCTGAGATCTATTTTTAACACACATCTCAATAACAGGCATGAAGAGGAAAGATTCTGTAAACCTGCTACTAGGAGGAAAGAGACTCAGGTTTAGAGAATGTAAGTAGCCATGGAGCTCATTACTAGCTTTGCCCTCTTGAAGGTCAAGGACCTCATCTGCACTCATCCCCCGCCCCTTCTAAAGTACTGCCTTCTCTTGCTTCTCTCCCTGTCTGTTCTGCTGGGTACATTCCTGCCCTTCTCTTACCTCTTGTCCCTGAGCAAGCTGAAGTAAGTGGATAAGAAAGCGAGTTACATTACCCCCCCCCTACAGCATATTAAGGCAGAAGGCAGCCTTGACTCCCTCACCAGTTTAAGATCTATGAGGTCAGAGGCTGTCTGTTTGGTTCACCAAGGGCCTAGGGCACCATGCAGACTATAGTGAACATCCAGTAAATGCGTATGAACGTCAGCTCTGTCACCACTTCCTGTCACTCAGGTTCTATTCTATTTCTGCTCCACCATCCTGCAATGTGGCTCCTACACCTAAGGTGGTATCATGGTCCAAGATGGCTGCTAGAGTGCCAGCCATTGCATCCTTATTCCAAACAGCAGAAGGAGAAAGGGCAAAGATGTGTGCTTCCTGGTGAATCAGTTCTTGTTAATGAGCCTTCCCAGGAGCTCCAGGAAATGCTTGCATTCACAACTCTTCCATTCACAGCTTAGATATGTGACCACACCTAACTGCAAGGGATTGGGAAACACAGTTTTAAGCTAAGCACGCGGCTGCTAGATATAAAAGCAGGGCTTTAGGGGCACCTAGGTGGCTCTATCGGTTTGGCCTCCAACTTAGGCTCAGGTCATAATCTCATGGTTCGTGAATTCGGGCCCTGTGTTGGGGTCTGTGCTGACAGCTCAGAGCCTGGAGCGTGCTTTGGATTCTGTGTCTCCTTCTCTCTCTGCTCCTCCCTTGGTCATGCTCCCTCTCTCTTGCTCTCAAAAACAAGCATTTAAAAAAAACTTTTTTTTTTAATCAGGGCTTTAGGGGCGCCTGGGTGGCTCAGTCACTTGAGCGTCTGACTTCGGCTTAGGTCATGATCTCACAGTTTGTGGGTTTGAGCTTCGCATCGGGCTCTGTGCTGACAGCTCAGAGCCTGGAGCCTGCTTCGGATTCTGTGTCTCCTTCTCTCTCTGCCCCTCCCCTGTTCACATACTCTCTCTCAAAAATAAATACACGTAAAAAATTTTTTTTTAAACCAGGGCTTTATATTTTAAAAGGAGGGGAGAGTGTGCATTGGCAAGGCAGCTGCAGGTCTGTCACACGTGCCTCCCTCCGGGATGTCCCCCCCAACACACACACCCCAGGAGGTCTCGACCCAGGGCTCTGCCTCCACAACCTCAGCACGCAGGAGGGCACTTCTCTATGACATGGCCTGTTTTTGGAACAATAAATGTCTGAGGGTCTCTGTTTTTTATTTTGTTTGCTTTGGGCTTGGACAATCATTTTCCTGTGACTTTTGCCAATTTGGGCCAGTTCCACCTCATGAGACCACACCAGACACATCCATGTTTCCCTTCAGTGTGACGGTGAATGCTTCACAGAGTGGTGGAGTGTCATATTCTTAAAGAAAGCCATTCTGTGATAAATGAAAACCCATACTCTGAGCTCCGTCTCTTCGTTCCCAACACTGTTCTTGTCCTTCACGGGGTCGTCAGGAGCCCCCAGGCTGGCAGCACATTCTGGATCTGAGCCAGCCAGGAGGGGACGTTGCCTAAATGAATGCTGTCCCTGTTCCTGCCACTGCCTCAGGCTTAACCGGCTTCTCTGTCAGCCGCATGGCACCGGTGGCAGGGAAGGAGCTTCGGTAGACGGAAAGCGCCAGGTGTATTTCAGGCGACCCTCTATGCAGACAAAGACTCTGTTTTGTGGTAAATTTCTCTTTGACCGTGTTGTACTTCCTCTCTAGAGTGGGGGCCCCAAATTTCTATGTTGTTGAGACCTTTCAGAATTTTGATTCTGCCATCCAGGTATTTCCTTATTTTTAAAAATTTTTATTTAATGTTTATTTATTTTTGAGAAAGAGAGATAGTTGGGTGGGGAACGGACTCTACCAGAAAAAGGGGAAAGCTTATAAAACAAGAGTCACAAGAGTGGGGGAGGGTGGGGTCCTCAGGGGAGGGGGCGGGCCAGGCTCTTACAGCTGACCACTCTGTGTGACCCTGGGGCCCAGGGGAGGCATCTGAGACCGCCTGAGTCTGGGGGCCAGCTGCTCCCGGGAAGCAAGCTGCCCACACTGGGAGACCCAGGGGCCACGGGACGCCGCAGAGGTCATGGGAGGATGCCACCGACACTTCCCGTGTGCCACAGGGGAACAGGTGCCCTGAAATCTGGCTGCTTGTGCAAACAACCTGGGGGAGGGGGGAGTTCCCTGGTCACTTCCGCCTGATTCTGCTGCCCGCACCACACCTGTTAATTAAAGACTCGTTGGATTCAGTCTTTCATTCAGCTACAAACCCACTTAGGAATGCTGACGTTGGACCTGAAGCATCCGTCTCACCATGAAGAGGTCAGTAAGAACATGCAGCCCTCATGGAAAACTCACTGCCTGGGTTACGCACCACCCAGCCTACCCACTCCCGGATGGAGCACAGACACCACGTGTAACTGCACAGGCTTGCGGCTGCTGACCTGTCCTGGGAAGAGACAGGCACAGGCCAGGGGTTATGCACCGTTCCCCAGGGTCACAAACCATTCCACGGGGTTATGTGTGGTTCCACAGGGTTACATAACGGTTCCACGGGGTTGCGTACATTCCAAGGGGTTATGTACCATTCCACGGGCTTGTGTATGGTTCCATGGAGTTACGTACGGATCTATGGGGTTACGTGTGGTTCCATAGGGTTACATACAGTTCGATGGAGTTACATATGGTTCCACGGGGCTGCATACCATTCCATGGGGTTAGGTACACTTCCACAGGTTTGTGTACCGTTCCACAGCGTTACATGCAGTTCCATGTCGTCCATATCCATCATCTCACTCACTCTGTACTACCCTCCAGGGATGCTCATGGGTGACACCCACTGGCCGGGTGAAGAAGCCCAGGCTCTGAAGGGTAAGCACTGTGGACATGGCACACAGATGAGACTCATGGGGCTGGATGTCAGCTGGGATCTAACTGCCTCTAAGCCCATCGCAGTTGTGTTAGCTGTCAAAGAGCAGGCGGGCTCGTGATCAATACTGAAGGGTAATCCAGTCTGTGTGCCTCTGTGCTCTGGCAGGACTACTCACGACAGCTCGTGACGCATGTAGCTTTATGTCATTACAATAGTCCACACCGTCCCCCAGGATGGGAGCCAATGCCTAAGCCTAGTGAAGCCGCAGACACCAGGGAAGGACACCTGTCCGCGTTTATTAAATGGGAGGGGCCCTGAGGGCACAAGCTCCCTCGAGCCTCCCTAGGACCCCGATCACCCCACCACCCACCGTCCTCCACATGGAGTCCTGGTGGGCTGCCCACCAGCAGGTGCCAGTCTGTGTTCAGGTAAGCCGACGTCCAGTCTAGTCTAACATTAAAATGGTGCTCTGTCCCTGCTCCGTGCTGCCCAGGTCACTTGGGAAGGTGGGGCTCCCTCGAGAGCTGGCCCTCTCTTTCTCCGTCTCCCTCTCATTCAGGAGCTGGAGTTGGGGCCTTTCCACATCGGTTGGGAGGTTGTACAGGAGCCCAGTGACAGGCCCTGTGGGTGAGACCAATGGCTTTGTGAGTTCCTCTGCAAATTCTGCTCCAGGGACCATGGCCCTGGTACGGTCGGTCCCCCTCACTGCTCACAAGCTCCCTGCCCTCCCAACACAGGACCCACGTCCAGCAAAACAATCCTCAACCCCTTCCTGGGGCTGGTGCCTCCCTGCCCCCATGCAGAGCACTCTCTGGCAGAAGTCTGTCCAGATCACTCACGGCCACTCCTCAAGTCTCAGAGGGCCTGAGGCACCCCGGGGGGTGGCTCCTTCCTCTCTGGCTCTTGGCAAAGGGAAAGGTCCTG
Source organism: Suricata suricatta (assembly GCF_006229205.1). NCBI lineage: Eukaryota > Metazoa > Chordata > Mammalia > Carnivora > Herpestidae > Suricata > Suricata suricatta. The sequence goes on from NC_043702.1 coordinate 116,663,946, forward strand.
AGTTCTTGGCCCCTTGCACCCTGGCAGCTACCCACCAGTCCCTCGAGCCACCCAGTGGCTTCTCCGCCTCTCCTGCACCTGCAGCTGCTTTCAGGGCCACTGCCTCTGTGGTGTTGCTCCCGTTACCTTAGCAACGGGTGTATCTGATATCCTCTTGCCCGAGTAGGACACACAGGACACCTTAGTAAGAACTAGCAACTCAAAATTGCAGGGGGGTGGGTAGGGGTAGTAAAGTGATCCACAAGGGAAAGAGCATTAACAGCTATCCCATGGGCAGGGGTGGGAGTGGGGGGCACCTAGCTTGTGCTAGGCACGCGCTCTGCCCTCTGTAGCCCTCACAGGGCTCCGCTGTGACCCTGCTGCATGTGCATCCTCCCAACACTTCCAGAGGGGAACTCCGAAGTCAAGGCCTTTCTCAGGAGCACGGCTGGCATGTCTGATCCAAACTCACACATTTGACCCCCGTCTCCCCAGCCAACCCCTTGCTGAGAGCCACGAAGAAAACAGCCCACTGGCTCCAGGCCACACTGTGGCTGGGGGTGACCTGCGGCTGATCCTGTGGCATCTCAGGACAGTGTCCCCTCAGAGCCAAGCTCCTCCACCCACTGTCCCAGGTCCTGCAGCGAGGCCATCAGCCAGCCCCAGAACCCTCCACTCCACCTGCACAAGTGCCGCCCTGGCATCTGTGCTACACAACGCCCTCAAATGGTCACCCCATTCCTCATCAGCAATCTGTGTTAGACATTTCAGTCCCAACTCACACCTCAAATATCACCCTGGCTTTCCCCCATTTTCCAAAGGACAGGGACTTTGAGGGGGAGGAGGGGACTGACAGGCCTGCAATGGGCTCTCACGGTCACTAGATGGGGGCCTTATGACGCTGAGGTGAAATGCTGACTCAGTTTCCCAAAAGGCACCAAGATATGAAAACAGGCCAAAGTCCAACAAGCAGCGGAGCGAGGCAGGCCTAAGTGTGCAGGTGCAGAGTGAGTAGGTGACACTCAAGTGTGCAAGGGGCCAGCCTGCCTCTCTTAGGCCTGCAGTGTGAGCTGACATGTGGAGTCCCATCAGCGTTCTGCTGTTCATGGCCCACTGTCCACGTGCATAGAGCAGGCTCTTGGGACACTGGGGAGAGGTGTCCTGCTGGGGCCCCGGGCTCCCCGTGGAGGGAGGAGGCATCCTGCTGTGGCCCTGGGCTCCCTGGGGAGGGAGAGGGCATCCTGCTGCAGCCCTGGGCTCCCCATGGAGGGCGGGGGGCGTCCCACTGGGGCCCGGGCTCCCAGTAGGGCAGAAGGGCATCGAGTCAGGGCATCACCACTGGGGTCTGGGACCGTCAGCTCAGCCCCCAGGACAGACCTCCTCTGGCACAGACACCAAGAGCAGTGCAAGGAGCTTCTGAACTTTCTATACTCCATGTTTGTCACAGGAATGGGGTGGGATGGACCAGGCTGAGCAGCCAGTCAGAAACTACCCTCACCAGCCCCTGCCACTTCCCTGCTTTGGTTCCCAGCCTGTGATCTGCCCCACCCTGGGGCAAGCAGGGCAGGTGTCTGCCTCCTGCAGAGGGCCCAGCATCCATTGGCCTTGGACAGGCATCTGCAGGCTCTGTGTGCTCTAAGAACATTCCAGAAGCCAGAGCCCTGTGATCATGCCCATTATGAAACCCTGGGCATGGGGATGTTCAGCTCAATGTGCTGGGCAGAAGTGAATGGGATGGGGTGAGGGGGTTGGTGCATGGGGCACCTCTGTGCCAACAGCTCGGAGCCTAGAGCTGCTTCAGATCCTGTGTCTCCCTCTCTCTGCCCTTCCCCCACTCGTGCTCTGTCTCTCTGTCTCTGTCTCTCTCTCAAAAATACACAAACATTAGACACTCCATTGGTGGGACAGGCAGAAAAGGCCTCACCTAACGTCAAAGTGTCTGGTTGAGCTAATGTTCCGTAACTAGCAGGCGGGAAGCAGACACACTTCAGAACCCGAACGGCAGGTTTGGGCTGCGCCATTCCATTGTGACATTGTGAGGGCCCGGCAGGGGGTCCCATGGTCCCGCAGCACCGACCGCTCCGTGCAAGCCATGACCCTCAGACATCGAGGCAGATCCAACTCGTGTCTCACAGAGAAGCATCATGGACCTGAGTGACGAGCACCATCCCCGGCTCCTGGCTTCCAGGCCCTGAGCTGTCCCCCCACAGAGACTGGAGACCCTCTGGCTTTGCTCCAGGTGCAAATCCAAGGAGAAACCCTGTTCCCAGGCATGACGAAGACACCGGGGAATACCACATAGGGGAAGGTGCAATCATGGCTCCTGGCTTTCAAAACTTGGCACTGAGATGTGTGGGTGCTGTAAAGTTTAATTTTATAAAAATGTGAGTAGAGTTATCTAGATACTAATAACCAATTCATGATTAATTGACAACTGAATGCTGTAGATTAGAGTCCTAAGACTTTTGTGGGGGCACCTAGGGGGCTCGGCCAGTTAAGCATCTGAGTCTTGATCTCGGCTCAGGTCGTGATCTCATGGTTCGTGGGTTTGAGCCCCATGTTGAGCTCAGAACCTGGAGCCTGCTTCAGATTCTGTGTCTTCCTGTCTCTCTGCCCCTCCCCTGCTCATGTTCTCTCTCTCTCTCAAAAATAAACAAACATTAAAAAGAGAGAGAGAGAGAGAGAAAGAGAAAAGAGTCCTAAGACTTCAGAAAATAGCCTCTGTGAGTCAGTCATGGGGGACAGGGGTGGGGGGAGCGGCAGGCGGCCTTGAAGGTGGAAATGTTTGGGAGCTGAGCACTATTCTTTCACTGAACACATTCAGCCACAAAGACTGATATTCCTTAACCCTGCAGTTTGATTCTCCCTGGAAGGCCTCCCGGCTTCTATGTTAGCCATGGCCACCTTCCTAGGACAAGAGTCAAGCTCCGGCCAACGATAATCTCGTCTCTGGATTCTGGTGTCCCTGTCAGCAGTAGGTGCCCTGGCCTGAAGCATCTCCCAGGGCTGAGGTGGAGAGCCAGCACATGGCCACGGTCCCCGAAGGGTCTCTGCAGCAGGGTCCTGGCTAGGAACCATCTGCTAGACCTACCAGCCTCTTCCTGCTCAGCCGTGTGCAGCAGCACGTGGGCGGGCACGGGGCCATGACTGGGATGGCTGTTGTAGATGGAGGAGTACGGTCTACATGTGAACCTCAGCTTTGTGTCATGAGCACAACACACAACCAAAGGGAACCGGAAGGTGGGGAGGAGATTCCAGGAGGTCCTGGGGAGGAGGTGGTACAGGAGGTGGGCACCGAGGGAGTGACCAAGCCATGGGAGAGAGCTGATGGGAAACACCACAAGACAACACCAGGAATGGACGAGGACCTGAGAAACCATGGGAGGGGCATGCGGCGCCGGCTTCTCCAAGTGCGGACGCACAGCGGTTTCTGCCTGTTAAAACTCTGGTTCCTCAAAATTGGCCTCAGCAGGAGAATTTATATCTTAGAAACTGGCAAATGCTACAGAGAAGGATTTTTGTTTGTTTGTTTATGGAGAGCAAGTTGGCCAGCACACCATCGGACCATGTGTGAGGAGCCAAAGATGTTGGTCAATTAAAAATTTAATGTTTTATTTATTTTTGAAAGAGAGAGAGAGAGAAACACTGTGAGCAGGGGAGGGTCAGAGAAAGAGGGAGACATAGAATCCGAAGACAGGCTCCAGGCTCTGAGCTGTCAGCACAGAAACTGACGCAGGGCTCGAACCCACAAACTGCGAGATCATGACCTGAGCCAAAGCTGGACACTCAACTGACTGAGCCACCCAGGCGCCCCAATATATTGGTCAATTTTAGAACCATGTAAGGTCTTGGTTAAAAGGAACAGAAGCTGAGGCACCTGGGTGGTTCAGTCCTTGAGAGTCTGAATCTTGATTTCGCCTCAGGTCATGATCTCACGGTTTGTGAGATCAAGCCTTGCATCAGGCTCTGCACTGACAGCACAGAGCATGCTTAGAATTCTCTATCCCTGACTCTGTCCCTCCCCCCTGCTTGCTCTCTCTCTCTCAAAATAAATATATTTTTAAAAAGGGAACATAAGTCTATACTATGGATACTGGGCTACCTTGTGGCCCTGAGGAAGCTGCAGGCCTTTGGGAAAGGATGTAACCAAGAACACTGTCAGAACCTTCCAGCATTCAGCTCTGCCTTCTTACAACAGCTCTCTGTCCCTCTCTCATTTTTCTTTCCCTCCTTCTCCCAAGGGTTTCTCTGTGTTCCAGTTCCAGAGAACATGGCTGATATGGCTCTTAAATATGACAGCCAACCCTGCAAACACGTCTCCTTCTCTGTTCCAGTTCCAGAATGTCCTGCAGAAAAACCATGAGTCACTATGTCACTCGCTCAGGTGTCCACTTCTGGACCGACTGGCGCTGCAGGGGAGGCACGCTTCAGAGAAGGAACTGAACCTGGTCCCTATTCGGTCGCAAGCCAGTCCCAAAACCGACAGATGGTGGCCAGCGATCACACAGACACCACCACTCACGAGGTAGGGGTGTGGATGTGGGGGGGCAGTTCCCAGAAGGACCCACATGGCAGAGCACCAAGGACCTCGAGGTGGAGAGGGAGGAGAACACAAGAGGAGCCGGGGCGGCAGCCAGACTACCACGTGGCCGGCAGGCTTGGGTGTCCCGGTTCCCAGCTTGGCGCGGCCACGTGGGCGGGAAGGCCCTGATCAGATTTCGGGGGGGGTGTTTTGTTTTTTTGACACTGGCTGAATTTTATTACTTTTGCATATGGAAAGCTTACCGGTGTCCACCCAGCCCAGTTTGGCGGCCAGTATTTTATCCTTTGCCTTTTCCAGCTCAGCACGTGAGCCATCGGCTTGGGACACAGGACGTGGATGCCCAGCGGTGGCGGATCCCGACTGTCTCCTGCAGCAGCTGGTCCTGATGGCCTCCAGCAGTCCAACCCGAGCGCGTATCTCCAGGGGTCACCTGTGAGAGTGCGGCAGGGGTGCAGGCCTACGCTCCCCTGGGCCGTGCAGTGCCCTTCAGAGTCGAGCCACAGGAAAGCCGGGCGCTCGGGGGCCCCATCAGTGCAGCCAGCGCCAGCAGGGGCTTCCTCCCTTTCCCGGCCTGGTGCTGGGCTTCACCCCTGCTTGAGGGTCAGGGGCCTCTTGGGGGGCATCCGGGCACTGCCTCTGCCTCTTTCCTGCTTTGTCCCTGGCCTGTGGGGGGTGGGGGGCACCTGCTGCAGATGAGTGGCAGTTTGGCCATCCAAGGCCTGGTTTTTAATCATGGCTGCAGCCGCCGGCCGTAGCAGGACCAGGTGACAAAGTGGGGAGTTCCTTTGGGGTTGGATGTTTTCTCTTTCGGCATCTTGGACACCTGGAGGGAGAGTCAGATTTCTGCTTGGATTGCACCACCCCGTCGCAGACGATGAGCATGTGACAGATGAGACCCTGGGGCGGCACTGGTCCAGAGAGCTCCCTCTGGGGCTGTGCTCCCAGTGCTGGGCTTTGTTCTTCCTTTCTGCCCGGCCTCCCTGAGGCCGCAAGTGCTTGGGGCCCTGATGGCTGTCTTCTCCACCCGGGGTCACAGGCATACTCACTCCTCTCCATCTTATATCATAGAAGGTGCAAACTATTTCCTCCTGGCGTGGCTCTCCCTCCCACGGTGGCCTCCAGCAGGTGTCACTTCCCAGAATGAAGTGGACCAGGCAAGACTGGAAAAGCAGTAGAGAGTCGGGAACAGCAGGCTGAGCCGGAAGGGAGCAGAGCACAGGAAGGCGGCAAGGAAGGACCACACTGCAGTGTGATGACTTCTGCTTACCAACTCCTTCCTCTGCACCAACACCCACCCGGCTGGGGTCCCGGATGTGTACACATGAACATTGGCTAAGTCCCTTTGTAAAAACTATTATTGGAGTGCCTGGGTGTCTCAGTCAGTTAAGCATCCAACTTCAGCTCAGGTCATGAGCTCACAATTTGTGTGTTCGAGCCCTGCATCGGACTCTGTGCTGACAGCTCGGAGCCTGGAGCCTGCTTCTGATTCTGTATCTCCCTCTGTCTATGCCCCTCCCCCCCTCAAACTGTCTTTCAAAAAGTAAATATTTTTAAAAAAAACTACTGTTGAGTGAAGTTTGGTGGTCTTTTATTAAAATACACATTCATGGGACGCCCGGGTGGCTCAGCCGGTTGATTGTACAACTCTTCTTGATTTGGCTCAGGTCATGATATCAGGATCGTGGGATCAAGCCCCACATCAAGCTCTTCTACAAGCATGGAGCCTGCTTGGGATTCTCAATCTCTCTCTCTGCCCCTCTCCTCCACCTGTGCTCTCTCAAACAATAAAAAAATATATATGTGCAAAAAAAATTGCTAAGCTCAAAGGTTTGTCACAAACCGAACAGATTCTACTGTGTAGCCACCTCTCAAATCTGGAAATAAAATTACAGGAGCCCAGGAAGTCTCCCCCGTCCCCCTGCCTCGTCACTGAAAGCTGTAAAGATAAGCCCAGCCTTTGCTTGCAACAGGACGGGTTGGGTTTTGCCTGGTTTTATGCACGTGTCTATAAATAGATTCATATGGCGTATTCTCTCCTCCAGCTCCTGCGACTCAAGGTTATGTAAGTGACGTTCACCCACCCTGTAGCAGGAGGTTACAGGTCCTTCTCCACTCTGCCGAGTGGGGGCGCTACATCTGATCCACGTTTCTGGCTGGCAGCTTCCCATTTGGGGTCACCGTGCATACTCCTGCTATGGCCCGAGCATAAGCTGCAAACATGCAAAGTAGTACAAAATACCTTCTTCCTAAACTATTAATTTATATGGCATCAAGGAATGGATCTAAGTGTTTAACCAGGGCTTGAGAGATGGAGAGAAAGAACAGAGAGAGAGAGAGACAGAAAGAGAGAGAAAACACAATAAAAGAATAAAACTCTGCCTCGGGACAAACCAACTCTGTGGCAAGATCACAAAATGGCAGAATTGCCTCCATTTCCATGGTGCGCTCTGCCCGTAAACGCGTCCCCTTTCCTCACACCCAACTTCACACGACAACAAGAGAACAGTGTGATGTTTCATTCAATTCAGGGTCATTAACACCATGGCCACACTAGGTGCCCGGCCTTATTACTACTTTTGTTGGACAACAAATGCAAAATTTAACTATTCATTTTGCTGAGACAGACCCTGTCCTGTTTCACATTGCCCCCCTCCCCACTTGCCCATTCTTTACATCTCCATATGCATTTGCCCTTGAGGCTAGGATTGAGCCTATTCACTATCCAGGACACAAAATAAAAACAATCTCTATACGAGGCAACACACAGTGGGTCCTCAGAGTTTGTCAGAAACACACACAAATGGTTTTCCACTGTAAGAATTTTCTACCTTATTAGAGTTGGCCTCCAGCCCACGTTTGAATTGTGGAAAATAACTCTTCTAAGATAAACCGGCAGAGCGCTGATGACCTTGCCATCTGCATGGATTATTTTAACTTTGGAGTTTAATGAAGGATGTAGTAGCAAATGTTGCATTCCTGTCTCGTGGCTTTACCCGCGGCTGTACTTCCTGCTTGGAATCAAAGTGGGGAGTAGGGGAGGGGGGCTGGGGCAGGACTTCAGACAGGGACTGGAATGTGACATGGCATCACTGCAGTTAGTAGGCAGGTGGGAACACAATGTGCGGTAAACACTGTCAGCCCTGCCACTGCCACTCTCTAAATGCCGTGGTGAGGATGAGAATTTGGGAAGAAAGTTCTGCCAGCAAGCCCAAATAATCTTTCTACATCATTGATCGGTTCTTTGTTTGACGAGGTTAATGTTTGATGTGAAAAGCTCTGCATTTTATTTATTTTTAATTTTTTTAATGTTTATTAATTTTGAGACAGAGAGAGATTGACAGAGTGTGAGCAAGGGAACAGGACACACAGAATCTGAAGCAGGCTCCAGACTCCAAGCTGTCAGCACAGAGCCCGATGCAGGGCTCGAATTTTCGGACTGCCAGATCATGACCTGAGATGCTTAACCAACAGAACCACCCACATGCTCCAAAAAGCTTTGCATTTTAGCTTTTGGCCCGGGAAGGAACACTCAATCAGGAGCCCAAAGACCTGTGTGCTGGTCTAGTCTCTGCCACCTCTTTGCTGATTGGCCCTGAGCAAGTCACAGGCTCTCTGGGCCTCTGTGTCTTCACTGATGAGTCCCAAACAAATAAGACAATCAATATGAAAGTGTGCTCTGGCAATGGCTCAGTCCTGCTCTCTGCCAACGAACTAAGCTTGTGACAAGATACTTCCCTTGGGAAAGCAAGTCTCCCAGAAATAACATGCTAACTAATAATATAAATGTTTGCGTTCTGTCCTTCTGTTAATTTCTCTTTTCTGCTTGTGGCTTCTGGGCCATGTGGAAGGTCCACACGCACACGTAGGTGAACCCTCTGGAAAAACAGATCTGTCCCGGCTATGATCGTGACTTTATCACTCTACAATGAGAGAGGGGATACGAGTTGGGTGGGCAGCCAGGGGTATAGGAGGACCAAGCAGGGCCCCGGGGCTTCTAGGTTATCCACAAACACTTTTTTATGGAAAGATAAATCGGAAGACAGGAAAAAAGAAATTAACATCTTGTCCTTCAGAAGGGTGATGAGTCTCTGGGGACACTCTGCAATGAGGTAAGGACTCTAGGAAGGCCTCTAAGCTCTAAGACACCCTACAATCTCTAAGTACCAAAGTCCTACCACTGGACCTTTTCACTCAAATGGAACCAAGATGGATTGAGCACTTCTAACATTTAGATGGACGGGCTTGAAGGTATCAAGTCACTTTTCCAGTGTTGTAGGGTAGATGACCTTGGATAGCACTGTGGGCCTGAGAGCTGGGATAGGAGTGTAGTGAAGTGAGGGAACAGAGGGCACTGCAGAAAGCCAGCCCAGGACTGGGTGCAGCGGTAAAAGATACAGACTGTCCTCGAGGAGGTCAGTCTAATAACGACTGAAAACATAAGCCAATAATAATATAAGCTAAAGATAGAAAACATATGCCACCCCACACAGGATGAGTCCACTCTGCTCATCTTATAGGTGAGAAACAGGCCCACAGGACAAGTAAGTAGCTTGTCCAAGGTCGCTCAGCTATGGCAGAGTCACACCAAGGATCCAAGCCTCCCCCTTCCTCACCACCCCCTTCCCTCCTAGCTTCTTCTCTCTCACCAGAAAGGCTATTGTTTACTTAGCACCTTTAATATGCCAGGCCTGTGCTAAGTGTATACATGGATACTTCTATGCCCACAATAGTATGAAACTAGAAATTACCTGAAGAAAACTGAAAAATCCATAAATATGTGGAGATTAAACATGTGACTGAATAACCAATGGCTCAAAGAAAACATTGAAAAAGAAAATAAAAAATACCTTGAGACAAACCAGAATGGAAATATAGCATACCAAAATTCGTGGGGCATGGCAAAAGCAGTCCTGAAAGAGAAGTTCATTGCAATAAACGCCTACCAATAACACAAGAAAAGTGTCAAATAAACAATCTAAATTTACACCTCAAGGGACGAGGAAAAGAACAAAGCCCAAAGTCAGTAGAAAGAGGGAATAACAAAGATTAGAGCAGAAATAAATGACATAGAGACTAAAAAGAAAATAGAAAAGATCAATGAAACTAACAGCTGGTTCTTTGAAAAGATAAACAAAATTGACAAGCCTTTGGCTAGACTCACCAAGAAATAAAGAGAGACGGCTCCAATCAAATCAGAGGGTCTCAGTCATAGAAACATCCAACTCTTCATTTCAGCTCAGATCATGATCTCATGGTTCGGAAGACTGAGCCACATCTGGCTCTCCACTAACAGTGTGGAGCCTGCTTGAGATTCTCTCCCTCTCTCTCTGTCCCTCCTTCCCTTCCCAAGAATAAATAAATAAACTTTAAAAAATATGAAATGAAAGATATGAAAGAGATGCTATGATTGATACCACAGAAATACAAAGAATCATAAGTGACACTATAGAAGGTCATATGCCAACAAATTGGACAACCTAGAAGAAATGGTAAATTCCTAGGAATGTATGGCCTACCAATCTGACTCATGATAAAATAGAAAATCTCAACAGACTGATAACTAGTAAGGAGATTGAATCAGTAATTAAAAACTTCCCAGCAGGGGCGCCTGGATGGCTCAGTTGAGTAAGCACCTGACCTTGACTCAGGTCATGATCTCACAGTTCATGAGTTCAAGCCCTGCATCAGGCTCTGTGCTGACAGTTCAGAGCCTGGAGCCTGCTTTGGATTCTGTGTCTTCCTCTCTCTCTCTGCCTCTCCCCTGCTCACATTTTGTCTCTCTCTCTCTCTCTAAAAAATATACATTAAAAAAAATTTTTTTAAACTTCCCAACAAAAGTCCAGAAACCAGTTGGCTTCACTGGTAAAGTCTACCAAATATTCAAAGAAGAGTTAATACCAATCCTTCTCAAACTCTTCCAAAAATATAAAAGAGGAGGGAACTCTTCCAAACTCATTTTGTGAGGCCAGCATTACCGTGATATCGGAGTCAGATGAAAATGTCACAAGAAAAGAAAATTATAGGTCAGTATCCCTGATAAACAAAGATGTGCAAATCCTCAACAGAAATATTAGTAAACTGAGTCTAACAATACAGTAAAAGGATCACATGCCATGGTCAAATAGGATTTATTCCATGGATACAAGGATGATCCAACATCCACAAATCAATGGGACACACCACATTAACAAAATGAAGGATAAAAATCATATGATCACCTCAATAAATGCAAAAGAAGAATTTGACAAAATTCATCATCCATTTATGATAAAAAATACCCAACAAGGTGGGTATGAAGGGAATGTACTTCAACATAATAAAGACCATATATGCCAAGCCCGCAGCAAGTATCATACTCAATTGTGAAAAACTGAAAACTTTTTCTGTAATATCAGGAACAAGTCAAGGATCTCAAAACTTCCTACATTCATTCAACATAGTATTGGGAGTCTTGGCCACAGCAATTAGGCAAGAAAAAGAAATAAAGGGCATCCAAATCAGAAAGGAAAAGGAAAACTGTCACTACGAACAGATGACATTATACTCTACATAGAAAACTCTAAAGACTCCACTAAAAAACTGTCAGAACTAATAAACAAATTCAGTCAAGTGTCAGGATACAAAATCAACATACCAAAATTGATTGCATTTGTATATGCTAATAACAAACTGTCAGAAAGAGAAACTAAGAAAACAATCCAATTTCAACTACATTAAAAAGAATAAAATACCTGAGAATCAATTTTACCAAGGAGATGAAAGACCTTTATATTGAAAACTATAAGACATTAATAAAATAAATAGAAAAAGACACAAATAAATGAAAAGACATTCTGTGCTCATGGATTGGAAGAATCAACATTGTTAAAATGTCCACACTACCCAAAGCCACTGACACACTCAGTGCACTCTCTATCAAAACCCAATGGCATTTTTTTCAAAGAAATAGAACAAATAATCCTAAAATTTGTACGGAACCACAAAAACTCCACGTAGCCAAAGAGATCTTGAAAAAAAAGAATAAACCTGGAGGACTCATGCTCCCTGATTTCAAACTATATTATCAAGCTGTAGTAACGGAAACAATATGGTATAGAAGCAGATATATAGATCAATGGGACAGAACAGAGAGTCCAGAAATAAATCTACACATCTGACACATCTGTAGTCAATTAATTTACAACAAAGGAGCCAGGAATATTCCATGAAGAAAGGACAGTCTCTTCAATAAGCGATATTAGGAAAACTGGACAGCCATGTGCAAAAGAATGAGACCAGGTCACTGTCTTACATTATATACAAAATTTACTCAAAATGGATTAAAGAGTATAGGCACCTGGGTGGCTCAGTCAGTTAAGTGTCTGACTCAATTTTGGCTCAATTCATGATCTCATCACTCATAGGTTTGAGCCCCACATCAGGCTCTGTGCTGGCAGTGTGCAGACTGCTTGGGATTCATTCTCTCTCTCTCTCTCTCTCTCTCTCTCTCTCTCGATAAATAAACTTAAAAAATGGATTAAAGATATGACCATAAGACCTGAAACCATAAAATTCTTGTAAGAAATCATAGGGGGTAAATTCCTTAGTGATGATTTTTTGAATCCAACACCAAAAGCAACTAAAGCAAAAAATAAACTATTGGGATGACATCAAACTAAAAAGCTTCTGCACAGCAAAGGAAACCATCAACAAAATGAAAAGACAACCAACAGAATGGGAGACAATGTTTGCAAATCATCCATCTGATGAGGGGTTATTATCCAAAATATATAAAGAGCTCACACAACTCAATAGCAAGAAAACAAACAATCCAATTAAAAAGTGGGCAGGAGATCTGAATATGCATTTTTCCAAAGAAGACATCCAGGTGGCCAACAGATACATGACAAGATACCCAACATCACTCTTCCTCAGGGAAATGCAAATCAAACCACAACAAGATGTCACCTCACATCTGTCAGAATGGCTAAAATTAACAACAACAGGTGTTGGTGAGAATGTGGAGAAGGAACCCTCATGTACTGTTGGTGGGAATGTAAATTTCCACAGTCACCATGGAAAACAGTATGGAGCATCCTTAAAAAATCAGGGGTGCCTGAGTGGCTCAGCCAATTAGGCATCCTGATTATGATCAGGTTATGATCTTGTGGTCCGTGAGTCTGAGCCCCATGTCGGGCTCTGTGCTGACAGCCCAGAGCCTGGAGCCTGCTTCGGATTCTGTGTCGCCTGCTCTCTCTCTCTCTCAAAAATAAATAAATATTTTTAAAAATTGAAAATAAGACTTCCTTATGATCCAGCAATTCTTCTTCCAGTATTTATCCAAAGAAAATAAGAACACTAACTCGAAAAGATACCAGCACCTCCTCGTTCACTGCAGCGTTGTGGGAGCGGGTAGACAGAAACGACCCGTGTCTGTCAACGGATGAATGGATGAAGGAATAGTAGTATATACGTATATAACAGAATATTATTCAGCCATAAAAAGAATAAAACTTCCCATCTGCGGCATCACTGATGGATCTTGAGGGCATTATACGAAGTGAAATAGGTCAGCTAGAGAAAGACAACTACCGTATGGTCTCTCTTACATGTGGAATATAAAAAAAGAAAAGAAAAAACCAGTTCACAGATACAAAGAACAGATGGGTTGTTGCCAGAGGCAGACAATAGGGGTGGGAGAAATGGGTGAACGGGGTCACAAAGTTAAAAAGAAAAAAAAGTCTGTTGTGTTACAGCCACTATGCAACTGGGTCCGTGCAGCTGCCGGCTATCCAAACTCTCACAATGAAATATTTGTACCTCAAAATGGTTAAGTAACATATTCAAGATGGCAGCAATGTTTGGGTCATGACTTTTTCTTAGGTTCAAACTCTAAACCATCGGTCTGCAAGGTGGAGCACAAGATAATCCAATGTTCCAGAGGACACAGTTTAAATAAGAGAACTCTATTTGTTTTGTAGTTTGAGTAAATTTTTAAGTATACACATTGTATTGGCACAGTTGCATACAGAGGTAATCTATAAGTAAAGATATGTACCTCTTTGGGTGCTTTGTCTTTGAAATTCAGTACCGATGGGCGACCTATCTAAATAGCTGGGCTGAGCGGTCCTCCCTGGGAAGAGGAGGTGGGTGCTTGGCGGTGGTTTGGCCCCCATGGTTTGTTGTGTCCTGTGCTCAGATTTCAAGCCAGAGGGACTTTTATAGACACTTGCTTTTCATTGGTTACTAACTAATCTTTTCCTTCAAGTTTTCCTCTTGTGCAAGAGAAGAACAGAGAGGAAGAGAGAAGGGGGAAAGAAGAGCCCTTCTTTTGCCTGGGGCCTCTAGGACATGTTCCCTCCAGGGACCGTGGCTCCGGCTTCCTCACAAATCGGTATTTGTCACCAGGCTCTTCCATCCTCTCTGTAGCACTGTGAGCCTTGCTTGTGCATGTGCTCACTGGTGCTCACGCCTGTGCTTCTGGGAAAGGGGCTCCCCCAGCAGCACTGACCCTGACCTTGCTGACACACGTAGGTTCCTTATGGCCCAAACTGCTACGAATCCTTGAAATTCTTCTGAGTTTCTTACATGCTGCCAGCCTCTTCATGGTCAAGAATTCTACCTGGACACCCGGAAGTCATGGCCATCCTGTTTGCGCGCTCTTCTGTCCCAGGCTTCAGCTTCATTGGACTTTTCCAGTTGTCATCGCTGCAAGAAACTACCCGAAAACTCAGGATCCTAAAACAGCATTGATTTTGCCCACAAATCTGCAATCTGGCAAGGCTGGGTGGAGAAAGCTGGTCTCTGCCCACTTGGCTTCAGCGGGGGATCGTTTGAAGCTGGTGACCGGCATCTGAGGGTGCACTTAATGTGTTTGGTGGCTAATGCTGGCTCTCAGCTTGTCCAGTACTAGAGCAGCAACACGTGGTCTCACCATGTGGCCGGGCCCCAAAGGCAAGTGTTGAGAGACAGAGTGAGCCGGATGGAAGTCGTACCACCTTCCATGACCTTGGCAGTAGCTCTTCCACCAGAGTCTACTAATTGAGGCAGGTGCAAATTCCACCCACCCCCGACCCCCAGTCCAATTTTAAGCAGAGGGAACATAGACCCCATCTCTAGGTTGGGGGGCAGTGGCGATGTTCTGGGGGCAAGCATAGAAGCCGAAATAGCCCTATGCCTTTGGGGGGAAATGCACTGAGCCACAGAGATCTCGTGATGCTGCTGTTGTGGGCTCTCCTGGTCAGGAAACTTCATTTCTTTATATTTCTAATCATGATGGGAGTCGTAAGGGCCACCTCAAATTGCAAATCTCTGACTTCCTGTTCTTTGAATGTCATGTTTAAAATTAAAACAAAAATTCTCAATAATTTAATGGAGAAAACAGAACCCACATTCATATGCTTTCATAACAAATATTGTTTATCAGGAATAAAATAAGATTCTCATTGTTTATGCCAGAAGAGTGTGTTCTTACATTGATACGTGTTCTGACACTGGTAGGAGACATGATTTTTCAGGAGCTTTCAAAATAAATTCTTCTCTTACTGTCTGCGCACACATTTCCATCTGTTTGTGGCTGACACGGGAGGCGGTCCAACTTCCTTCAAGGTCATTTGAAACAAACTTTTGTTGCATGGCAGTAAACACTGTCACTTGGTAACAGACTTGTAGAATTTTTGGATGGATGCATTTCAATGCACTTCAACCACCGGCCGTCTTGGATCTGCCTACGGCTTCCCACTGGCAGCGAGGCAGCCACGGCTGTGAAAGCGAAACCTTGGAAGAGCAGGAAAACCTAAAGTAATTAACCCATGAGACGCGTTCAAGATAGGCCCACCAGCCCCACCGAATTTGCCTCAATAGTAAAGCCCAGACTTTGCTCTGAGTCACAAAAGTGCACCATGAGATTGGAAGTGAACCGCTCACCTAACATCATGCACGATCTGGCTCGTTAACCTCCCTCGAGCATAGATTCTGTTCTATTTCACTGTCTCCATCTCCTGCCCCGCCTGGTCACCCGGCCGGGCTGCTCATCCTCATCCAGGCCATCCTCTGATACTTCTGGTCCTAGTTCAACAGCCTTCCACGGCTATCAACTAAAATCTACACTTCTTCGGGGCATCTGGTGGCTCAGTCAGTAGAGCATCTGACTTTGGTTCAGGTCATGATCTCACAGTTTGTGGGTTTGAGCCCCGCATCGGGCTCTGTGCTGACTGCTAGCTCAGAGCCTGGAACCTGCTTCAGATTCTGTGTCTCTTTCTCTCTCTGCCCCTCCCCTGTTCACGCTCTGTCTCTCTCTGTCTCTCAAAAATAAATGTAAAAAAAATTTTTTTAAAAATCTACACTTCTTCAAGCACAGGGAAGAAAATCTGGCCCTATATCCAGCTCAGATTGTGCTCCTCATCCCCCCGCAGTGCTCCAAGTCCCCCTGTAGTGCTCCTTGTCCCCCCCGTGGTGCTCCATATCCCCAACAGAGCCCACGCTCTAGTGACTGCGCCTGGACTCCTGGTCTTCCCTCTTTCCTCCACCTGTCCCAACCCCATCTGCTCCTCAGGATCTAATAGAAGTGCTCCCGGGCAGCCTGCCCTCATCCCCCTGGGCCCTCTGACTCTGGGTCCTCACATTTACCTTTTCTACCCCGTGTCCCCATTGCTCAGGAACACGCCATTTGGCTCATCAGCCCAGAGTTCTCTGTGGACAGGGGACCCTGTAGGGCTCACTGTGGATGTCATCAGAGCATCCAGCCAGACACTGGAGCATCCCATCCCCCCTTCTGATGCCTCTATTCCAGGAATGATGCAGTCCCTCTCCACACACACAGTACTGCTCACACCAGACCCTTCTGCGGAGACTCCACTGTGCCTCTCAGAACTGCCAGTCCTTCACCCTGGGCTAAATCCTAGGTCCTCCATGAGCCCCTCCCACCCTCGTGACACTTCTAGGGGTGCCACCCCACTAGTCAGCCCTGTGTATGTGTCCCCCTCCATCCAAGGCTGAGAGGTGAAACTTCTGTGGCTTTGATTAAAACACGTGACTTCATGCCATTTCAAAAGATGTCTTATTTCACTTACTTTCCTGGATCCGCCAAGCCCTGTTAGCAGATACCATGTGGGCCCGCCCATTGTTCTGGGTTCCTGACACCCAGGGGGCACATCTCTCTCTGCTCAAAGGACCGGTCAGGGGTGGGAATTGATACACTCAACAGTGACAGACAAGAGTCCGTGTACAAGTACTTTAGACCTGTCACCCGTTGGGGGTCCTAGATCTAAGAAGCCTGTTTTACATTATTATCTAGAGTTTCCCCAGGAATCAGGCTCCGGACTCATCTCATCACTAAACCCTGGGCTCCTGGGCTTCCTGCCCCTCAAATCAGCCTTGCACCTCAGGGCCCTCATCTCTGGTCCCCTCCTGAGGGGCCCAAACCAGGATACCATGTGACCAACAAAGACCTGCCTGTGCGTATTTCCCTATCAGGCTTTCTGTGTAACAAAGATGGCCCCTCCCCCTCCTCTCTCTGCATGTGCTTTCCCTTCCTTCCCTGGCCTGCTCTGACCGGGACCTCCAGCTCACATCTGGGCATGGAACCCAGCCAAAGGGACCCACCGCCCCGATCTATCCTCTCCTCTGCCAACGTAGATCTTTGTGGAATCCCCTGCCTCAGTTCCCCACTCCCTGCAGGGAGCAGACCATGGTCCTTGGCTCGGCACTAGAGGCCCCTCACATCCACCGCTCACGCCTGTAACTCCCCCACAGCTTCGTCTGCGCTCCAGCCTGTGGGGAACCCTGACACCCTCCTCCCCTCTGTCTCTTTGTGCTGCTCTCTCCTGGGAGGTCCCCGCTCCACAGAAGACATGGCCTGGGGTTGTGAATATGGATGCGCTGACTTGTCACCTGCTCCGGGAAGTTTCTCTAGGGCAGGGACTGGACTTCCTTCTCTGTGAACAGAACTCTGTGACAGCCCTGCTTTCACTACTTGTGTCCTGGATCTCATCTGCTGTGTCACACGTCCTGCTGTTGGCAATCACAGAACCACCATCCCTCCCCCCTCCCCAACGACCACAGCCACTCTGGTCCCATGGGGCTCCTGGAGCCTGCTGGCTTGGGTTCGAATCCCGGCTCCACCCCTTAGCTGCTCTGTGACCGTAGCAAATCACTTAAGTTCTCTGTGCCCATTTCCCCTGCTGAAAGATTTGGATGGAACGGAACCCAACTCAATGGCTTGTTGTGAAGATTCACGTGGTAGGAAATGTAACACAATGAACACTGACACGCACAAAGCACCTAAGAAATATTAGCCGTTACCAGGAATGCTACTAGAAACAGTATTATTATCAGGGTTGGTATTAGTAATACTTCTCTTTATATGCCGGAGCAGAGGTACCCAAAGGGGGACCTGCATTTGTAAAGCTGTTGAGAAAGGGAACCTCCCCAAACCTACGAAGTAAAACTTCCTCAAGATGCAGATTGGAGGAAACTGAGGAGGCATGAGAGTTAAATGCAGTGTAGGATCCCAGACCAGAAAAAGGATATTTGTGGGCTAATTTGCAAACTCTGAGTAAGATCTGCAGCTGATTAATAGCACTGTATAAGTGTTAATTTCCTGGCCTACAACTAATTCAGAACATAAGCTTGTAAAACTTTTCCTAGGACAGAGCATGTATGATCAAAGGGTTCTCTTGGTGGGGGACCTGCTGTGCGCCCCTGCCCGGTGACCGCCCAGAGCCCAGCAAGGAGCTGCTCCAACGGGTGAACCCAGCGATCCATCCTTCCCGCGAGACGTGGGGGAGCGTTCGATGTTTGACAGCCTCCCCAGTATATCTATACACGCCCAGTAGGCGGGACAGTTTAGTCCCTATGTGGCTCCTGCAGGACCAGACGGGTACATGCAGACTCAGTAAGAGATGGCATTTGTTTAAATGAATTTAATCAGCCCTTCCCTCTGTGCACTTCCAAGACCATTTTCAACAGATGTCCTTGGAATATTGACCTCTCTCCCAAGATCTAACAAGTCTGCTTCAACTCCTACTGCACCTGAGAACACAGATGAGAGTTTTGGACCCTCCTTCTATGCTTACTTGTCTCACCTGGGAGACTTCTAGAACACTGAAAGCAGAATGTTCAATTACCAGTTTCTCTTTGGTGCCACAAATCATCATAACCTCAGTGGAGAGAGGAAATATTCCTTTAGAAAAACACAGGGGAGGGGAATGTCTGGGGGGTTTAGTCAGTTGAACATCCAACTTTGGCTCAGGTCATGATCTCACAGTTCATGGGTTCCAGCCCCGAGTCGGGGTCTGTGCTGACAGCTCAGAGCCTGGAGCCTGCTTCAGATTCTGTGTCTCCCTCTCTCTCTGCCCCTTGCCCACTCACACTCTGTCTCCCAAAAATAAATAAAGATTAAAAAAGAATAAAAGAAAGACTCTCACTTAATGTTGTGGAAGGCAAGAACATTGTGCCATCAGTGCCACCAACCACTCGGGGAGGCATGTCAGGGGACTTCAGTGGGAAGTGCTAACAAAGGGGAACCGGGAAGGTGTTCTGACCACATTGTGTGGCCCCTAAAAGCAAGCCCTGAGGCCCCGGAGGAGGAATTAAGAGGTCACTGACATCGTTCAAACAGGAAACGAGGATCTAGGGTTTTACCCCTGAAAACACATGGGGGCCTCCCGCCATGAGAGGGGAGCAGCTGTGAGAGGGCCGGCATCGGAGAAGCACCCCCACCCACGCGGCCACATGTGACCACGCTCCCGGCTCATCTGTGTCAGAGAGGCTCTCTTTGCTTCAAACGGGGCCTTTCTTAGGCCCGAGCTCTTGCTCCGAACTTGATCCTCTGGACAGCATTCCCACCCATGCTCCGCTTCCAGGCTTCTCAGCACCTGCAGGGTCTGAGCCAGCATCCTGGTCACGTGGCCAGGGGTTGCAGTGGGTGAACATGACTCCCAGGGGAGGAGGGGACGGCTGCAATTGCGATCTCCAGAAGGGAGCAAACTGCCTGCCTTTCAACATTTGCTCAACGCTCCTAAGTCCCTTTTACCGACCCAGATGGCCGTGAGGCTAGCTGAGTGACACAATCCAGAGCAGGTGGAGCCAGTCCCATGAGGTTGGACAAGCGGGAGACAGTGGCAGCCAAGCGCCACTGAGAGTGCCACCAAAGCCCACGGATGACCCCAGGCCACCAGGCTAGGGCCCCATGCTCGACACTGTCCAAGCCCGGAAGAGGCATCCAGAAGTGAAGGTGCACCGTGATGGCTTTCACACTGCCCTACAGGGGTGAGGTGAAGGGGGCCCAGCGTTGCTCTGCAGGCCCTGGGGGGCTCTTCTCCCAAAGCAGTGGATGCCTTTCCAGGACAGCTTCATGATGGCCTCACCCCTGCGTGGCTCCCCGTCACTAACTCTTACTGCCACACTGTCCTCTGGGGGAGGTGTGTGGACTTCACTGAAAGCCTACTGTCCGGCCAGAAGGTCCTTCCGTCCCTCGAATTCTCCAAGTCTCAGCTCAGAGGACTAGGCCTCCCTGGAAAGTACTTCCCAACACCCTGTACCCCTCTCCCACCACCTGCTCACTCTTGAGACATCGTGACCTGACTACTCAAACAGTGTGTTTATAGATCCATTCGGCATTTTATGATTGGTCTCCCCAGGTTGAGTCAAAGTCCTAGGAGGGCGGGGCCACGCCCCTGCTGTTCCCACTGCCCGCTGTGCCCCAAGCAGTATTTTAACCAACCAGATGCCCGGTGACCCTGACGGCCCCCTCGGGGAGTCCTCATGGGCCAGGCTCTGCTCACTGTGTGCAGCTCGCCAGCCGGTGACAGAGTGACACGGTCTCCCACATAAAGAGCACCCCAAAGCCCCATTGTGTCCACCAGAGCCCAGCTGCAGACCCTTCCTGTCTCCACCCTCCACACACCCGTGGCTGGTGCAGGTACCCGCCAGGGAGAACTGAGCCGCCGTCTTCTGGCCCTGAGCCTTCACGGCCTCCACCGCCGCCAGTCTCCGCGTCCGATGCCAGCTCCCCACCAGCCCCGCAGTGACGGCCCGTCCTCTGCCGTCTTCCCTGCTCCAAGCCTCCCTCCGGCCTGGGTCTGCAGGTGCCTGCTCCCACAGGAGTCAAGACCACTCTGGGGGACCCTCACTCGAGGAGAAAAGCAGCAAAAATTAGTCGTTTAACGTGATGCAGCTCGGTGCTCAGAGGGGAGCCGAGGGTCATCATCCTGACTCAGGAAAGGCACCCCCACCCCTTAGGGGAGTTTGGAGGCCCCACCTCTCACCCATAATGTCCTGAAGACACTGTTTCCCGTGAGAAGTCACCCCAGGACTGGTGCACAGGCGGTTAAAATCGCAACTTTGTGCTTTGGTGTGGAGCCCAGAAACATACATGGAATGTCAAGGAACCCCATTATGTGTCTGCTCCATGTCCCCCCATGACCTGGGAGGATGCAGGCTTGTGAGCTCGTGAATGGCATGCCGTCGAGAGGCAGGTCCCGGCCTCCCCAAGTCTGGGTGGAACTAGTGATCCCCCGGACAGAGGGTGGCCACCGCACAGTCACCCTGACACTTGCTTAGAAAGGCCCTGCAGCATCTGCTCGTCGTTTCTGGGAACCTTCAGCCCAGGGTCAGGCGAGAAGGTCCAGCTACGGTCAAGGACCAGAGAGAGACCCATCTTGAGGAGACCCATGGTCCCAGCCCGGTACCTGCATGTGGACCACGGCCCCGCCATTAGCTCACACACTAACGGTGACAGTGATGAGGGACCATAAGGCTGGCTGAGGGCCCAGCACAAGCTAGCACCGCGCGAGTCCAGGTGGGATGTGTGGGACATTCCTCAGGCACTCCTGGCTGCCCAAGTGAAAGGAAAGAAAACAATTGATGGCAAGAAAGGAATTGGCAGGGAGAATTTCCTCATAACCTGCAGCCCATGGCAAATACTCGAGGCAAATACAGAGTATGATGTTCCTCCAGGAAGCCCCTAGCATCCTACTGTTAATTTTTTACTAGAGCGAAAACAACCTTAGCTTGACACCAGCCAGGCCCCTGGCATCTTCTGAGTCCTCTTTAGCACATCAAGTCCTTCTAGAAACCTCCCTTTGGTCTTTACTCCCCAAACTCCACAGTATATAACCAGTCACCCCTCACAACCCCAGCACCTCTCTACCTGCCCACTGGCCTGTCCCCATGCTGTAATAAAATCACCTTTTTTGCACCAAAGATGTCTAAGAATTCTTTCTTGGCCGTCAGCTCTGAACCCCCATCACCCAAAAATCCCATCAACAGGGCAGGGCCTAGGGGGTTACAGGAAGGATTTGGGCCTTAATGTGAAGGCTTCAGGCCCAGGAGGGACGCAGCCAGAACTGTGCCCTTGAAGAGGTCTCTCTGTAGTCTCAGTGGGGAGAAGGGCCTTATTCAGGGAATATGCTGGAAGGTCAGCTTCCCCACCACCTCTCGGGGGCCCTGCCCTCCGAGGACGACCCTGACCTGTGGCCCTGCCGGCCAGGAGCCAGGACAAGCCCCACCATGAGCTAGCTGCTCTCCACTCTGCATCTGTCCCACGCCTCCCACAAGGTCCCGGGGACAGGAGAGCACAGCAGGCCGTCAGGACACCTGGGTCCACATGCTGAGCTCTGCAGGAACACCGGGCGGAGCCCTGTCATGGCTCATATCCCAGGAGGAAGGCTCTCTGGCTCACGGGTCACAGCCAGGGCCACCGCCGTCCAGCCATGAGCACAGCTTAGAGCCTAAAGCCTGCTTCAGATTCTGAGCCTCGCTGTGCGTGCAGGCTCCTCCCAGGGCTGGCGCAGTCACACGTACAGCTCTGGGACACTCAAGGGTCCCAGCTCAGGCCACATGTCCGTACCTGGATTCAGAGTGGTCTCAGCCTCAGGCTGCACCACATGGCACTGGGGCATCTGTTTGCCCAGTGGAACTGGATAGGGTGGGAGAGGCCACAAGCTGGGACTACGGGGTCTGCCGGGAGAGGACAGGGGTGTGTGTGGAGGGGGACTGGGGCTGGGGCCCCACGCCCTGAGAGGTGCTGCTGGGAGAGTGCCATTTCGAGGGGCTTCTACCCAGGAGCACACACTGAGCAGAGCAGGGGCCCTGACCTCCCTCCTGGTTGGGGCTGGGTAACCCCAGCTCGTGAGGTCTACGGGGCAGGCAGCTGCGTGGGGTCCTGCCTGCATCGCAGCCCAGACAGGCTTCACGGGCCTCCAGAGCTGACGGCTTCTGTGGGCGCTCGTGAGAGCCTCCTAAGAAATTCCAGGAACAGCTGGAAGTGGGGTCTTAGGGGAGGCTGGGGACATTGGGCAGGAAATGTCATCCCAGGGGGAAGGAAGGCGTGTCGGGAACAGCCAGGGGCTGCACGATGTCCCACCAATGAGACAGGAGCAGAAAGGCACAGGGTTGTCCCAACACCGCTAGGGTGAGAGGGGGCTAAGCGCAGGAAGGCCCTCTGCCCCCTGCTCAAGAAGACGGGCCCCCCATTGCTCCTCGACGTGATGTTCTGTGATACTCGGTTGACGAAGACTTACTTACTGTCACCTGTAGGCAAGTTCACGCAGGTTCAAAGATGCGGAAATCATACGTGCTGAGGGAGGAGCACTCAGTTTAGAGTTCTGAATACATTGCATGGGGCACCTGGTTAAGTGTCCGACCTCAGCTCAGGTCATGATCTTGTGGTTTGTGGGGGGTTCGAGCCCCGCATCGGGCTCTGTGCTGACAGCTTAGAGCCTAAAGCCTGCTTCAGATTCTGTGCCTCCCTCTCCCTGCTCCTGCCCCTCCCCTGCTCGCTCTGGAACTCTCTCTCTCAAAAATAAAATTAAAAAACAACCTCCATGTGATCTGGGCAGTTGCATGAGATTCTCCAGGTCTCTGCTCTGCAAAACCTTCTGACAGTGACAGGATCATGAGCTTGGGCACCCAAGTCACCAGGCAGGGGCCGTGGGGGCACTGAGCCCCACACAACCCACTCCTCCCACCCCTGCATGAACCAGGTCTTGAGTAGAGGAGCACAGAGAACTGCCCACACGTGAGCAGCTCCAGGCGTGTGGGGCACGTGGACATAAAACCAGACCAGGGGACGAAGGTGCAGGTGCCCAGCCCTGCCCACAGGCGTGGCTCGTGGACATCTGGGCCTTGCACGGTAACTACCAGGCCATCCTCAAGGTAATTCTGAGGCAAAGGATCCAGAGAACAGAGGTGAAGAAATGGTAAAATAGAATCCATGGCTTTCAAACTTCTCTGAGGACGATCCCTTAGAACACCAGTGCTGGGATCCCCTGTATGGGACCTTCATGTGGCTGTAAATGTGCACAAACCAAAACAAAAGCTTCCTGGAGCTCACCTGTGCCCAGGCCTTCATCTATTTTGTGTTGTTTTTATTCCATTTATTTTTTTTAAGTTTATTTATTTTGAGAGAGAGAGAGTAGGGGGGAAAGGCTGAGAGAGATTGAGAGAGAGAGAGAGAGAGAGAGAGAGAATCCCAAGCAGGCTCTGCACTGTCAGCACAGAGCCCAACGCAGTACTCAAACTCACGAACTGTGAGATCATGACCTGAGCTGAATCCAAGAGTCGCTCAACCAACTGAGCCCCCCAGGTGCTTCTGTTCATTTCGTTTCTTAAATGCTGCCCTTGACCCACTAGTTGCTGCTGCAAACCCTGAACCGGGGGAAAACCAGCAACACTGAAACGGATGATTCCCAGCTCTTCTCCATCCTCTTTATGCGAAGACCCCACCCGGTCGTCCTCACAGACGGCTGCACGCCATCTGTGTCTGGATTTGAAGTGTACAGCGATTTACACTCCCAGGAGGGTGTCGCTTCCCCACCTGGCATTTGGTTTGGCTTCAACAACACCGGGCCCCACACTGGACAGAGCAGAGGGGGGCTGTGGTAGAGTCCCAGGGAGCAGGCTCAGAGCCAGAGCCAAGGCCCCCAGAGAGTGAGGGCTGTGGGGTTGGGGCCCAGAGCCCCGGGGGGCAGCAGCAGGGGAGTGGGGGGGGGAGGCAGACCCAGCAGGTGCCCAGGGCTGTGCACTGTGACTTGCTGGGCCCTCGAGTCTTCAGGGGACTCGACCAGCCGGTGCTCTACTGAGGGGCTTTTCTGCACCCTTAAAGGAGCCCATCTGCATTTCTGGTAAGAGGACAGGTCACCGCAGTTGCAGGAGCAGCCTTGGGGGGGGCAGAGATGGGCCCCTGACCCAGGATTACTTTTTCTTTCTCAGTTAATCTTACAAAACTCTCACTTCACAGGTGGAAAGCTCATCCTGTAATTTCGAAGCTAAGTTTGGACTGAGAACAAACTCCCCAAGCCCTCATCCAGGGTGTCCCCAGCTCCCTCCCCACATGCAGCACCCACAGAGAAAGGTGCCCATGACCTGCCCTGAGGCCCCAGACCTAGCTCATCCCCGCCCCCCCCGCCCCCCGCATGCTGCTTGCTCTCCTTCTGTGGGGGCGGGGGGAGCAGGTGATGAACTGCATGCAGCTCGCTGGGGTCTGTGTCCCTCACAGTGTCCCCCCCTTCCTGTAACAGGCATGTGTCACAATAGCCACTCACATGTGAAGTCACAGAATCGCGGCCACCATGACCCATGGGCTTACCTGGGGGGGACAGGGGGTGGAAGGCCTGAGCACCCGTCACCGAGTCCTGCCTGCTGGGGGGGGTCAGGCACATGGCCCCCCTTCCGCATCTCACTGCACCTCACTGTGTCACACAGGCACCGAATTCGAGGAGCCCCTGCTTGAACAAAAAACATGGAGCTGCGGTGCCACACTGACAGTGACGGCTTGCTCCCCACCACCTGACGGAAGCCCCCCCCGGGCACCTAGCTGATGGTGTTATTCTGGGTTCTTTGCAGCAGATAATTGCTTATTCTTCAGGCTAAGTTTCGTACTGTCACGTCTGTTTGTGTTTCACAAACTGGCATAAATACAAGTGACTTTGGAAAAAATCAGTGATTCTATTTATAATCTCAAACGAATCCAGTGGAATGTTCTTAAATTCCACCTGCTTTGGGGGTAGCATGTCAGCAGAGATGCAGAGACAAAGAAACCGGGGCCCTGCGGCCAGCACATCGGAGGGGGGAAAGGGCCAAGTTAAACCAGCTGTGTGTGAACTGCTGATGTGAATAATCTCGTGAATCGGGTGTTTCTTCCAGGGAAAAATCCTCTGTACACTTCTCGGACAGTAATAGGGACTTAAACACACCCCCGAACACACTGCATCCTGGGCACCAACTCTCCCTGCCCACGGGTGCTCCTGACCAGGTCCCTCAGACTCCCGGGGACAGGAAAGATCCACAAGAGCGTCCCCACTCATTGTTCTCTTGGTCCCCCAAACACAGCTTCCTATGTGGCTCCTACAGACATTCCTCATAATCCTGCTTTTCAAGGTGCACGCTGTCCAGACGCCAACCAGGCCTGGGTCGAAAGCACACAGAGTGCAGAATGGAAAACCTTGCACCCCCAGGTCCATCCCCAAGGGCCACGTTATGGCTTGCGTGGGCCCTGTGTGCTTTTGCCTTTGTGAACCCCCTCCTCCATTAAAAATTAGGGGTGCCTGGGTGGCTCAGTCAGTCATCCAACTTCGGCTCAGGTCATGCTCTCACAGGTTGTGGGTTTGAGCTCCGCAACAGACTCTGTGCTGACAGCGGGCAGCCTGAAGCCTGCTTCAGAGTCTGTGTCTCCCTCTTTCTGCCCCTTCCCCACTTACACTGTCTCTTTCTCAAAAATAATAAATGTTAAAAAAAAAAAAAAAAGAATTGTGTTAGTGTCTCAAGCCATCAAGGACTGAGATACGGGAATTTAAAACAACGAGCAGAATCAAATGACCCAACCTGTATTTCAAATGAGCAAAACACCTACTAGTTAGTGGGGGTATGGGGGCCCAGGGAACAGAACTTATGTTACTGGAATGACGTATTATAGGTACATGGATGTTGTACTCCAGTTAGGGCATTAGTTTGACGGGGGCTCACTGGGGTCACCAACTCCAACATGACTTTAGCTCTATTCTAGCACTGAGCAAATGAGTGAATACCGTAAAACCTTGGATTGTGAAGAACTTGTTCTGCAAATGTTCTGCAATATGAGAAAACATTCCTAATAAACTTCAACTTGATAAACCAGCAATGTCTTGCCATGTGAGTCGTGCATGATGCTGAGTGTCACATATCACAACTGAGCCAATGGTTCTTGAAATCTGCTTTGATACACGAGTGCTTTGGACTCCA
>NC_043702.1:116690767-116694606 GCF_006229205.1 Suricata suricatta
TGATCGAACAAAACACGGGGGTGGTGGGGGACACTTGGAAAACTTTGAATCATGTCTTCCATTAAAATTGTAGGAATGTCAATGCATTACTTTTTTTAATGTTTATCTATTTTCGAGAGAGAGAAAGACAGAGACAGAGACAGAGTGGGAGCAGGGGAGGGACAGAGAGAGAGGGAGACACAGAATCCGAAGCAGGCTCCAGGCTCCGAGTTGTCAGCACAGAGCCTGATGTGGGGCTTGAACCCGCAAACCTCAAGATCACAACCTTAGCTGATGTTGGACGCTCAACTGACTGAGCCCCCCAGGCACCCCTGATGCATTACTTCTCTGACTGCACTATGGTCTGGTAAGAGAAGGCTGCCACATTAAGGAAACGCACACTAAACTACAGAGTGGTCAGTACTTTCAAACATTTCAGAAAAATAATTGTGTCTGTGTGTGTGCTTGTGGCTCTGTGTGCATGTCGGTGTGTGTGCATGTATATGTGTGAGTGTGTGTCCATGTGTGTGCATGTCTGTGCACGTGCATGTGTGTAGGGAGAGAACAAATGATAAAGCAGGTGTGGTAAAATGTTAACATTTGGGGAATCTAAGTAAAACCTACATGGGAATTCTTTGTACTTTATCTTTTCCAAGTCTGAAATGATTTCAAAATAAATGGGTGAAAAAAATCTAGGACGAACATTAGCTGCTCATATTAACAAAAGCATCCTTCTGAAGCATTTCAATTCAAATTGATTATAACATAGCTTCTAATCTGACAAACGGCACATAACACGGTTTTAAAACTGACATGTGATGGTATCTTTTCTGGGACACTTGCCATTTTTGTGGTTTTAAATTTGAGAATGATAAATCATAGAACATTTCAGTCAAGAAGCAAAGAATCATAGGGGCGCCTAGGGGGGCTCAGTCAGTTGAACGTCTGTCTCTTGGTTTCAGCTCAGGTCATGGTCTCAGAGTTCATGGGATTGAGCCCCACGTCAGGTTCTGCACTGATAGCATGGAGCCTGCTTGGGATTTTCTTTCTCTCTCTGTCCCTTCCCCTGCTCATTTTCTCTTTTTCTCTCTCTCTCTCTCAAAATAAAGAAATAAACGTAAAAAAAAAAACACATAAGCAAAGAATCATAGAGTGGGACACCCTTTTGCTGAGAAGCTGTATCACAAACATTTCTCATTTTCTGGATGTACGGAGTGATGTTCTGACATCTTAAACCCCATGACACTGTGGAGCCTGCTTGGATTCTCTCTTTCTCCCTCTCTCTCTGCCCCTCCTTCTCTTTCTCTCTCTCTCTCTGCCCCTCCCCTGCTCATGTTCTCTCTCTTGAAATAAACATTAAACAACTAAGTTCTGACACGTAGGAAGATGGAGACCTACCAAGTGTCTCTTCTGACCATAAGAAACTAGAAATCAACAGCATAGGGAAGAATGGCACATTCACAAATAGGTGGAAATTAAACACACGCTCTTGAACAATCCTGGAGTCAAAGAAGAAACAGAAAAGGAAAACAGAAAATAGCCGGACACAAAAGAAAATAAAACCACTGATGAGGCAATGCTGATGCTCAGAGGGAGATGTATTGGGACAAATGCCTACATTACACAAGAACAAAGATCTCAAATCACAAGTGAACTTTGCAAAGGACCAGCTTAGTCCAAT
Source organism: Suricata suricatta (assembly GCF_006229205.1). Classification (NCBI taxonomy): domain Eukaryota; kingdom Metazoa; phylum Chordata; class Mammalia; order Carnivora; family Herpestidae; genus Suricata; species Suricata suricatta. Next base: position 116,692,428 of record NC_043702.1, read on the forward strand.
GTTAGGAGAAAGGGAATAACCAGGTCCAGAAAGCCCTCACTTGGTCCCTTTTTAAGTTTTGTACTCTAACCCCTTGTTTTAGTTGAGACACTTCTTTTCGCAAATAATTGAAACCAATTAGAACCAGTGTAATCAAAGCAAATAAATAAATAAATTAATTAATTAATAATGATGAGGATGATGGAAACATATGGAGCTCGGAGCATCTCCCAGAGGGTGAGGCAGAGCCAGGCGTCAGGCATCCGCTGCACCTGACCCAGGAACCAGCAAGCTGCCAGGCCGCAGGGCACAGCTCACAGCCCCTCCGTGGGGCCACCAGCTTCATGCCTCATTCTCCAGACCATCGGCCCACCCTCCTGTCCCTGCCTTCAGAGACCATCTGCTTCCCCGAGTTGGGGCAGCCCCACCATGGCACCCGCGTTTCTCAGGCAGACACTGGCTCCCTCCCCAGTTCGAGCAGCGCGAGCATGGGGGGCAGGCAGACTTCCGCTCTGGTCCAACGTTCACTGCCCCGAGGTGCTTCTTAGAGCCTGGTAACAGAGTGCTCCCTGGATCCCAACACCAGGACTGCGACCGGGTCTTACCTCTTCTGTCTTGCCCACTGTGGCGGCCACACGTCCTGACGACCCATCTGCGTGGGTCCAGCTCCTGCAGCCCGGCGCATACCTGCAGTACCAGCGAGAACACTCCCCGCAGCCCCGCGCCCACGTCGTCCTCCCCACGCCCATGCGCGCTCCCACCCACGCCATCCTCTCCCCATCCGTGCGCCCTCACGTTGTCCTTCCGGTGCCCGTGTGTCCAGGCGCCCATGTCGTTCTCCCCAGGGGGGCTGCTCCGATGCTGTCCTCCCACACCCCTGCATGCCCCCTCCTGTCCTCCCACCAGCCTGGGGAGCCATACTGTGCTGATTCCCATCTCCTTCCCACCCTCCACCCCCACCCCTGTCCGCCGCCTGGACTGCTGCCGGGTTTCACATCCACCACCTCCCCGACAGGTGTCCTTCCCGCCACGCTGCCCCAAGCTGCACGCTTCTGGCAGGATTCTGACCCCAGGGCGGGGAGAGGGGGAAACGAGCACACAGAGCTCCGGCTAACCCAAGGATGAGCGAGCCATCCGCCCACTACTACATACGTACTGGATGACGTCACTGCAGAGTCCAAAGTCAGCAGGACTGGGACCAGGAAAGGCTGTACCTAGGACGAAGAAAGTATCTCCTCTCTGTTCTGCTTTACTCTTTAACGACCTCACCCCAGACAGGCCATGGTGAGCCCCCGCCAGCTCGGCACTCCTAGTCTCCTTCTCCCGGCCTTCCCAAGCGGAGGGCCTCAGCTGAGTCTCTCTGCGGAGACTCAAATCACCTATGGTTGCCCTGAGCCAGTCTGGGCTGTGAGGGAGGTGGGAGACCCTCACTGGCTAAGTTGGGTCCTCTGCTTGTTCTGGATCTGGTCCCCTCGCTGCTGCCAGTGGGTTTTCCTGGCCAGAACCTCCCTCCGGGGGGAGCAGGTGATGCAGCTCTGGGGTGGGGGGAACTGTCCGCATTGGCTGGCCGCTGGTGAGGGCTGCCCCAGGTGAGAGACTGCACAACAGATCAACCACTTCTCGCTGGAGCAGGTAGGAGGGGGGCAGGTCCTGGTCCAGAAGATGACGTCAGTGGAAGGCCTGGTGTGTCTGAGTGTACTGAAGGATTTCCACAGTTCGGACGAGTTAGTGACAAACACCTTAAAAACGAAGCGAAAAAGACCATTATTAACGTCCCCCCAGAAAATGCCCAAAAAGGCCACAAAGGAAATGTGACCGGCTCAGCTGGTGAACAAGATTCTCCTGGTCATAGCCATGTAAACCCTGACTACGGATGGGGGTCAAAATCGACCCTGAAACTCTCTAGGAGGGTGCGGAGAAGGGAAGCCTGCTTGAGCAGGGGCGGTGAAGTCTCCTCTTCCCGGGAAGGACGTCAGTGGATGAGACATCACGACGTGGCAATCCAATCCCAGCACCTGAGAGACCGAGCGAGACCTGCCTCGCTGGAAGATTCAGAGGAGCTGAAGAGAGTCGTTTCTGAGTTGCGAGAAGTGATGACAGGAAACAGCGTTGCAAGCCAGGTGGAATGGTCTGACTTCCTGCACTCTGTGCACGCAGCCTGGTTGGAAATCAGATGTCACATGAACAGAATAGAAGCAGC
>NC_043702.1:116694706-116757994 GCF_006229205.1 Suricata suricatta
AAAGCTCGGATAGTCTTCACCAACACTGCTCCCTGACATTTTAGGGGTTTTCCTTCTAGGTTCTTCTGTGTGCACGTCCTATTGTTCCCTGACAAGGCTGCAAACACACCACCAAGCAGTTTCTCACTCAGCCTCTTGCCGTGAGCATGTCTGTGTATTCTACAGTACTCTATAACCTTTGTAAGCATCTCAATGGCCACAAGGGGCTCCATAAAGCAGAGGAAATGTTAGGGTAGTTCTGACTGGACAGAACCCAGGTCAACACCTTTGTGCATAAAACTAACTTTACAGCTAGCTGTGATCTGGAATAGATGGTTTATAATCAAAGTAGTAATAACAGCTAATAATAATCAGGGTCCCTTACTGACACTGGCAATCTCCAGGGACTTCCCTGCCTTCCTCCTATCCATGACTTCCCGAGGTCAACGCTAATGTCACCCAAGGGTACGTGGAGGAACCAAGGCTCGGCCATTCATTGGCTCTGACACAAAGCCCAGCCAGGGCTGCCCTCCGAAGCTCAAACCCTTCCTTTCCTGCGGCATGCTGGTATTCATTCTCTCAAAGGTCACACGTGTCCTGTTCATTCTGTCATTTTCTCCTCAGTATGGGAAGTTTTAATTTTAGGGATCTGTTTATGTCTGAATGCATGATTGAATATTAGACCTGCAGCAGCCTTTAAAGTCTATGACGGGGTGCCTGGAGGGGGGGGGGCTCAGCCAGCTAAGCATCCAACTTCAGCTCAGGTCCTGATCTTGTGGATTGTGAGTTTGAGCCTCACATCGGGCTCTGTGCTGACAGCTCAGAGCCTGGAGCCTGCTTCAGATTCTGTGTGTGTCTCTCTCTCCCTCCCCCACTTGTACTCTCTGTCTCAAAAATAAATTTAAAAAAATTAAAAAAATATATTTTTAAGTCTATATTGCCAAATGCTAGTCTTTCTTGCTTCTAAGCTTGGAAGGTTAGTAAATATCTACTACTTTCTGTTTTCCACTTATGAGACTATACCCCTGTACAATCAAATTAAGCAACATTAAATCGAGTTAGTACCCGGTAGAAAAGGGACATCGTTATATTCCAAGATCATTCTATTCCTGTTTGCTTTTCTCATTCTCAAGAACATATAGTTTTATAGTTTTTTTCCAGACATTGTTCAGTTTCCTTGTTCAGTTTGTTTGTAAGTGTTTCATATTTTTGCTGCTACTGTATTTGGGATCCCAGTTTTTATTATGTTTTATGTTTTTTATGTTATAAAAGCAAGCTATTAAGTTTTATGTATTTATTATGTATTCAGCTACTCTGAACTCATTAATTCTCATTTTTCCCAAATTCTACTCGTTTCAATTTTTATAGATGAATTCCCATCTGCCAACAATAGCCTGTTCTTTCTTCACAATATCTAGGACTTTGTTTTCCTTTTTTTTTTAAGAGAGAGTGTGTGTACATGCATGCATGAGCAGGGAGGGGCAGGGGGGAGGGGTGGGGGAGCGAGCATGAGCAGGGGAGGGACAGAGAGAGAGGGGAGACACAGAATCTGAAGCAGGCTCCAGACTCTGAGCTGTCAGCACAGAGCCCAACACAGGGCTCGAACCCACGAACTGTGAGATCATGACCTGAGCCGAAGTTGGACTGAGCCCTCCAGCGCCCCAACTTTCTAAATGGCATCACTGTTCCCCGGGCTGGAAAGAGAAGCCTTGAATGAAGAGGGTCATTTCACAGCAAGAACCGTCTCTAACGGCACGAACTGGCTGCTCTTTGCAAGGGTGTCTCCTCTCCTGCTCAACGCATGATTGACGCCTTGGGTGTCAGAGTAGAAACCACAAGCTCCTGAAGCGGGTCCACTCCAGCTTTCCAGAAACCTGGGGTCAACACAGCCCACATGAAGGCGGCTGTGCTGAGGGCTCCGGACGGCCTGGTGGGGACCCGCTGAGGCCCAGGCCAGCTCTCGAGTCGGTTTGCTGTGGTCACTGAAGATCTGCTTACTAGTTTCATTTGGAGCTTAAATCTTTGCTCAGCGTTTTAACCTACTTCTCTGTTGGATTTCAATCAGCAGCATTATGACGCCTTCTCTGGTTTTTCCTCCTTTCTCCGGAAACCTGGTTCGGTGCCTGCTGCTCTTGCCCTCGGCTTCATTTCTCGCACAACCTGAGAAATGCCATGGACATGAGGCCACTCACGGCCACCTGCAGCCACGATCGCCATTGTAACTGGACACGGTCGTTTGCTCAGTGCACTAACCGGCTTACCAGAGTGGCTAGGTGGGGTGCCTGTCATCCTCTCTGGGTGCTCCCATCACGTTAAGCGGCCAGTTAACCCCATCCTTCTTCTGAACTAATTAATCCACAAGCAATATGTGGATTAATTCACAAGCTGAACAGCCTCTGAATGATTCCCATGCGCGTCCAGTCTTGGCTAAGCTCAGCTCCCAGGGGCAGTCATGGGGCCCCCGGGCGGCAGCACCCTCCTTACCAGGGGACCTGGCTCCTTCCTCTCCTGCCGCCTTGCTGGCAGGTGCCCCCTCTCCTGACAGTATGGTTTCGGGTAAGAGGCAGGAAAACAGAACTATGCTCCCCACTCCCAGTCATTTTATGCCCAACTCAGCCGCATGCTCAGCGCCAGGAACCATCCTGACCACATCCACCTGCACCCCCAGCTCCCCCGCCCTGCCCCAGGCCTGCACATCACGTGGGGGGGGGTCGTTGCCGGCAGCCCCACCGTGTAAGAAGAGCAAGGACTTTGCTCCACAAACACCCTCAGGGTCGACTCAGCTTGATTCTTAGCTTTTTTTTTTTATTCTTACTTTATGTGAGAGCACAAGCAGGGGAGGGGCAAGGGTGGGTAGAGAATCCCAAGCAGGCTCCTCGCTCAGCACAGAACCCGACTCGGGACTCGACTCCATGATCCTGGGAACACGACCTGAGCTGAAACCAAGAGGCGGCCACTCCACCCACTGAGCCACCCCAGCGCCCCCTCTTGGCTTGACTTTATCATGAACAAACAAGAGGCAAACAGTGTCCCTGTCACGGGAGGGCTGTGAGGGAAACTGAGGAGAAGCGCTCAGCAGGGCCCAGTGCCCTTTACACCCCTTGACGTGTCCTCACTCATGGAGGGAGGGCCCAACCACATAACACCGGGGGTCTCTGCTTCGTCACCCCCAGTGACACCTGCCCCTCAGTCTAGGAAGAACAAAATGGCGGGCTCAACCCAGCGCCTTCCTTTCAGGGGGATGGGCGGGGGTGTCAAGGTAGGAAGGGGGTGGAGGGAGAGCCCTGACCTGCCTGATCCCAAATCCGGGGTTCGTGACAAGGAAGCTGGTGGCAACATGGCCCCTGGACCGTCACTGCCGGCAACCCGCTGGGGATTTTGTGCTTCCCACACCTTGGATCCTGGACCTTGAGGGGTTGGAGGTCCAGGGTGAGGATGGGGAGTGTTCCCACCAGGGACACAGCAGAAGGACCTGGGGTAACAGCTGTGCCAAGAGCCCTGGAAGGAAATGGAGCCATCATTCCATCAGGGGAATGGCCTGACCCGCAGGAGGATGGGTGCTGCCATGGACAGTGGGCACCACCAATCTAGGGTGCAGGTCACCACCTACTGGCGCTCCCCTGGCTGACTTTGATCACAAGTGCACGGTCCAGCAGCCATTGCCTGAGGGAGGCCCAGTGTCCAAGGCTGAGTCCTGCCTGAGGGGGGCCTGGTGTCCACAGCTGAGTCCTGCAGGGTGAGGGCCTGGGCCACAGCTCCAGGACCTGCAGAAGGGCTGCCTGTGGGGGAGGGAGTGTCCATCGTAGCCTCCAGCTCGTCCACAGTGACGTCAGCCCTCTGCCCACCCACCTCTCTGACATGTATCTCCCAGAGAAGCTGCTTCCAGAAACTGTGAGGACCTGGATTCACGTGGTAGGCCCTCCCCTGCACTTCCAGGACGTGCTCTGGGAGCCAGAGGACTCATCCCCTCCACTGCCAGCCCTCCGTGGGGGGCTGCCCCCTCAAGGTCACCCCCAAGGTCCCACAAGGCAGCCTGAACCCAATGGCTGGGTCTTGGAGAAGCAGAAAGGCCCAGAAGTCCCAAGGGGCCAGCCGAGCCTTTGGTAGGACGGCATCCCTTTCCCACCACCTCCCCAACCTCCTCCCCAATGCTGTGGCTCCCAGACCACATCCCGCAAACTGACACCCCCCTCAGACACGCTTAACGCTTAACCCCTTAATCTCAGAGTAAGCAGTGTTCTCTAGTGTAGCCTTGTCCACAGCTGCGACGGTTCTGGGGCGTCCCCTACCTGACCTTTCACCTCGTTTCTGACTCAGAATCGGGGCGGGGGTCATTGGACTGCTTCACGATCACAGCAGCCCTTGTCGTTAGCACACCCAGGAAAGGGGGAAGAAAGGCTGGACAAATGGGCCAAAGGGAGTACGTGAGCTGGTGTTCTGTTCCTCTGGGGAAGACCACACTGCGACCGGGCTTCTGCTGGTGACAGACCCTGGCCAGATGGCCTGCTGGCTGAGCCTGGGGGTCCCCAAGGTCCCGGACCCCAGCTCTGGAAACACGAGAGGGTTGACCCAGCTGAGGGGAAGGAAGGGACACATTTGGGGGTGTCCTGATGAGCCTGGGCCCAGGGCCCCTGAGCTGGGTCCATGGCGAGTCTGTAGGACTAAAGACCAGATCCACGGGTACCTTGAAAGACAAGCCGGGCAGAGAGTGGCCCCAGCCTGTCTTCCTCTCAGGCACCCTCGTGGCACATGGACACCCGTGCGAGTCTGGGAGGTGGGAGCCTCTCTCCCTGGCGGCCTCCCCTTCTCCCACCACAAGAAAGGCTCTGAGAAAGAGAGCCGAAGTGAATTTTCTTCTCAGGATGCCGCTTCTCCTGGGGGTTACTGGTCAGGCTCACCAGCCACACAGGGGACAGCTGTGCCCAGGGGGAGGGTGTCCCCACCTCAAAGGGAAGGAGACAGGCTCCGGCGACCTGCCCCTCCTGTGCATGCAGGGCTGACCCCTCTGCCCTCATTGCTCCCCCACCCCTGCCACATCTACACAGCACGACAGCCCACGGGCCCGGCACAGCCTCGAAGGACAGTGGTCACACACCCCCCACGGAGCACCAGGAAGCAAGCCGGCTTTGCCATCTCCCCACTTTACAGAGGTGGACAGGATGGACGTGGACAGGACACTTCTGTCCAAGTGGCAGAAGACTCACCCGGCTCCAGATGACTAAAGCCCAAGCACCTACGCCTGCTTTACTCTGTAGCTCCAGCAAGTGGCCCTTCCTCTAGAGAGCCCTCCCTGACTCCACCCCCATTCCCAGCCCACTTTCTGCTCACAGATGCATCATTTCCCTTCTTATGCACCTGCTTCCCTCAGCCCAGTGAGGGTTTGTGTCTTACTTATTTTCACGTCCTTATGCGCAGGCAGAAAGAAGCCTTTGATGGTGGAAAGCTAGACCCCTGGGCTTTCCCAGGACTGGAGTACCGCGCAGAATCGAGGAGGCCATGGGGCTGAATCAGAGCCTGGCACTGGCCTGTCATCGACACCAGGTGCCCTCAGGGAGCTCAGCCATCCCCACCTGGGAACTGGCTCCCTGTCGACTGGGTCCACAGAGCACGGCCCCAATGCTTCCAGGTGTCATCAACTGGGACGTGTCCTGGACTGGATGTGTCCCCCATAAATCCACATGCTGACCCCCCACTCTGTGTGGTGGCCTTAGGAGGTGGGCCTCTGGGAGCGCTCGAACCCACGAACTGCGAGATCCTGACCTGAGCCGAAGTCAGACGCTTAACCGACTGAGTCCCCCAGGTGACCCGAAAACTACTGCATTTTTAAAATCATTCCTATTTGAGATCAAATTAAAAGGACTCCAGAGACGCTAGGCCCTTTAAAAAGCTCAGAAAGTCAGTCTTGCAGGAGCCAAGAGATGGTGAATGAGTTTGCTCATGTGAGCGGGGGTGGGGCATCATGCTTGGGGCGGGGGGGGGGGGGGGCTGCTCCCTGACCTATGGCCAGGTGTATGTTTGTCACCTGTCCTCACCCTGTGCCCAAGCCTTGCCCAATGTGCTCCTGATGTGCCCGCAGGCCTGGTGTGTCGCTTAGTGGTCCCAGGGACAACTGGCCCCTCTGACCTGGGCCAGGGGCCTCAGCCAGACTCTTTCTGCCCAACTCACCGCTGGGATTGCAGCCTACTGGGTCATCTTGGGGGTCATGGCCCCCACAGGCAAAGCTGGACCAGCATGACCCAGAGAAGGGACTCTTGTCCCTGGTTTGCCCGACCCCCCACAGAGGAACCCCGGGGCCCCTCATAGGCGGTACCCGAGCAGAGACCTTGGCCATGTCAGGCCGGGCAGCAGCCCAGAGCACTGACCCCAAACCTCCCGGCTGTGTGGTCACTGCCCATAATTTCCTTCAGGTGCCTTCAGTGGGATCTGCCTCAGTCACCAGCCTGTCGCCATGGAAACCTTCAAGGCTCTTAGGGATCATATTTACTTCTTCCTTCAGTTTTCTCCAGATTGAGTAAATACCAGTCCTGCAGGCTGGGGGTTGGTGCCCTGGCCCCCAGTCATCCCCACAATGACCTCAGCCCTGAGGCTGGGACCCCAGGAGTTGGGCCCTTACAAGGGCGTGAACTGGAGGGCAAGAGCCCTGCCCCCCACACCTCCCCTGAGGAGCCTCCCTGACTTTCACCTGCTCCTGCTGGCCAGCCCCCATATGCATGCCTGGTGCTCCCACAAAAATTCGCACTTTGTCACTGTCATTCAGATGACCCTTCGGGGGTCATTTCCACATTTTGTCACAAGAGAAGTTTCTATGAATGTATAGAACACAGAAAGATCCATAAACATAAGGTCCTATTGTCTGGGGGAAATGACTGTCTTGTTATGTTTCTTGATTGTTTCATGTTAATTTTATTTTGCCAGGGGCATTTCAAGATCTTTTAGGAAGGAGAAGTTTGCCTCTCATCCTGCTTCCTGCTTAAAAAACAAAACAAACAAACAAAAAAACCCCACTTCACAGCATCCACCGAGGTGCCGGGGGGCTGAAAAGCACTTGGTAAATACAGTCAGTTTGGCAAACTGAGGAGCCTCCACCCAGGAGAACACCTCGCAGACCAAAGCTTGACAGGTGTTTGTTGAATGAATGAGTGAATGCTCTCCTGTCTCAGAAATGGATCCTGTTTGATCACTCTCCCTGTTGGCCAGCTTGGTGAAGAATTCACCAGAAACAGAAAAACAATATAAAACAATGGAATAAGACAAAAAATATAGTAGTGAGGGATCAGGTGCTTGGCATTTAAGTGACTTCTGTACATTTTACAGGGGGATTCTGGCCCCTAGCCTCTCCTTCATTGGCAAAAGGAGCTGGGGATCCTCTGGGACCTGTGCCCTGTCACCTGTCAAAGCCCCCTGCTTCCTCCATCACGGAAAGGCAACCACAATGGGAAAACTCACTGATAAGTACAGTTATGCACGTTTAAACACTGGTGTCCCAGAGAAAATCTTTCCTGGGACCTTGGCGGCTGTCGGCGGCTGTCTGCACACGCAGACCTCTGTTTGCTCAGAGAAGTGACTGAGGCGAAGTCTTCCGCTTGACAGTGATCGCCTGAGCAGACTGCGAACCCGTTCTCCTGGCGTGCATAATTTCCCCTCTAGGTTAGAATGCTGTTCCCACGGCCACTGTGCAGGGACATTCGTCTTCGCGGCCACATGCAAAAACCTGACCACCAGTGACCAGCGACACCCCACTGGGGTTTTGAGATAGAATCTACATAGATAAAAAATGCATAGTCGAGGAGGAAAGAATCCTTTTCCTTTCTAGAATTCCTTTTGGAAGGTTTCTTCACAAAACAGTTTTTGACTAACTCAAGGTAAAAGTTGAGTCTCTAGGGAATGATTTATTCAATAAAAGACTGTAGGGTGGATATGAGACTGTAGGGGGTGTGTGTGTGTGTGTGTGTGTGTGTGTGTGTGTGTGTGTCTGTGTGTGTCTGTGTGTGTGTGGTGGGGGGGTTGGGGAGGGTTGCAAGTCCCATTTATTTGTGTGTCTTTAAAGGAAACACAGGAAGAGGGAGAGGAAGGGGTAAAGAGTGAAGGCTCCATACTGTGGCTCTTCCCTTTGCTTCACCTTATGCAAAATTACTAACCTCACAAAATAATTGAGGCACATGAATTGGAGAGGCAAAAGCCATGATGGGGCAAGTCTCCATGTTCACACTAATGCATTGTCCAAGCACGGCAGCAGATAGGAGGAGGAAACATCAGGAACACAGAGGAACTATGGGAGGGCTTTCAGAGTTTCACAGAGCTTGAAACACAGTGGAATCTCCTACATCTGCTGAGGACCCAATGGGCACTTTGGATGGATGAATGGATGGATGGATAGGTGGGGGGGTGGATAGATGGATGAGTTGGGGGGTAGGTGGATGAGTGGATGGATGGGTGGATGAATGGGTAGATGAGTGGATGAATGGATGGAGGATGGGAGTGATGGGGGATGGGTGATGGATGGATGGGTAGATGGGTGGATGAGTGGATGGATGGGTGGGTGGATGGATAAATGGGTGAATAGATTGGGTAGGTGGATGGATGGATGGATAAATGAGTGGATGGATGGGTGGGTGGGTGGATGGATGGAGGATGGGGGTGATGGGAGATGGATGATGGATGGGTAGATGGATGGATGAGTGGATGGGTGGATGGATGGAGACAGAGGTAGAGAAATAGATAAGTGTGAGCTCATTGAAGGCTGAGAGTTGTAGTTTCATTTTATTCATATTTGTACACTCAATGTTATACATGGCAGAGATTTTAAAACCTTCATGGGATAAATGAGCAAGTGGGTGAATAAATGATATATAAATGAACCAATAGATGAATTAACTTTCAGCTATTAATGCTCTAATACATGCACTCTGTGTCTGCACTCACCATGTGGTTATCCTGAAACTCATGAGTTTATTTCATATTTCAAGTTTGTAGAAGACACTCTGTCAGCTTCAGCACACTCAGCAGAAAGCAATGCTTTACTGCTTCCAGAAGACAGAACATGTGCTTCGCCTGAGAGATGGGCGCCCAGCCTGAGAAGAGCTGTAGCTCCTGAAAATGCCAATAACTGTGTTCCAGTCCTTTCTCAGGCTTGTCCAGGCTTCTGCAGCAGAGCATGCTGTTCCTCTGCAGACAGCTGTGCTGCTCTCGCCGTTGGCATGCATGAGGGTCCTCTGGCCACAGAGCCACCTGCGTGCATGCACGCACGGCTCCCGGGCACTGCGCTGGGGCCGGAGTGCCCACCGAACGCAGTGAGTTGTCTTTTTTCTAATCACACAGAGAATTTCAGTAGAAGGAGATCATCACAACACTGGCTGTCAGCTCCAGTGTGGCCCTGTAATTATCACCTCGTCAGACCTTGAAATCCTCCCACTCACTATGTCATGGTTTTGAGTTCATTTGAACTTATGAATTATTTGCAGAGATGATGAAACCTATCAGATTTCCTTTTAACTTCATTTGAAGAGAAATGAACTGGCAAGACTATAATGACTTAGGAGAAGACTTTCATGTCCTTAAAATAGCCGACTGACACCCTCTTTCCTTGGCCCTTGGCCATCCCCCCGCCACTGAGCTCCAGCCCTTTCCTTTCCCTTCTCATCAGAGGCTTAGAAGGACAGGGGATGCAAGGAGCTGCTCTTGAGAAAAAGTGTGTGTGTGTGTGTGCGTGCACATATGTGAGTGTGTATGTGTGAGTGTGCACACCTGAGCATGTGAGTGTGTGTGCATGTGTATCATGTGTAAGTATGAATGTGTGAACGTGTATATGTGAGGCGTGTGTGAGTGTGTGGTATGTGTAAGTAAGTGTATGGTATGTGTGACCATCCCTCAGAACACCGTGACCCATAAAATGTAGTGATGGAGAAAAACAGGACACAAAACTATATAATGATTAATGACTCATAAACAGCTCTAAGAAAGTGCACGTTGTAATGTGTCGCAGGGAAAGTGGCTGACTTGGGACACAGGAGCTGAACAGCTGGGCACCCCGGCCCACTCAGGGTGGAACGCCCCCCAATTCCTTTCGTGATGTCTTCTCTGCTTCCTCAGAGACCGCCGGATCTGATGAAACTTATGGACTCTGCGTGATCAACCATAACGTGCCTGCCTAAGCAAGTTCTGTTCTTCTCAGGAGATCACTCTCTGAACACTAGAAAAATCTTGAAGTCTTTTATCGATTGATTATCGCTTCTCCAGTAAATATGGGAATGCTTCTCCAATAAACATTCTCTCTGAGCTGTCGTCCCCTGCTCCCTTTCTCTTACAGCTGACTTGTTTGTGTCACATTCTTCTCCCGTGCGCCTTAAGTGTGTGTGTGAGTGTGAGCATATATGTGAGTGTGTGAACGTGTGAGTGAACATGTGAGAGTGTGTTTATATGTGATATAAGAGCATGTCTGTGTGCACATGTGTGAGAGTGTAAGCATGTGTGTGAGTGTGTCGTGTGCATGTGTGCATGTCTTTGAGTGTAGGTGAGAGTGTGTATACATGTGTGTGTAAGTGTGGTATGTGTTGTGTGAGTTTGTGTGAATGTGTGTGGGTGTGTGGTGTGTGATGTGAGAGTGTGAATGCATGTACATGTCTAAGTATATGAGTGAGTGTGAATGTGTGAAAGTGTGTACATTTGTGAGCATGATTATGTACATGGGTGTGAGTATAGTTTGTGATGTAAGAGCATTGGGTGTGTGCATGTGAGAGTGTGTATGTGTATAAGAGTGGTATGTGATATGAGTGTGTATGTGTGCAAGTGTGAACATATGTGCGAATGTGACTGTATGTGTGGGGTATGTGTAAGTGTGGGTGAATGTATGACTGTGTGAGAGGGTGTAGGAGGGTGTATGTGTGCATCTGAGTGTATGCCTATGTACAAGTGTGGCATCTGATGTAAGTGTATGGATGTGTGTGATTGTGTAGGCATGTGATGTGAATGTGTGGGAGTGTGTGAGGGTGCACATGTATGCAAGTGTGCAACATGAGTGCAGGTGTGTATATCTGTGAACACATGTGGTTGTGGGTGTGTGGGGTGAATATGTGAGGACATGTGTGTGTGTACGTGAGCACATGCAAGTGTGAGCACATGCATATGCAAGGTGTGTGGGGTGAATGTGTGAGAGTACGTGTGTAAGCACACCAGTGTGAGCACGTGTGAGAGTGCATGTGTGAGACCCGAGTGTGAGCACATGTGAGTGGACATATATGAATGTGTGAGCACACTCAGGTGTGAGCACATTGAGTGTGGGTGTGTGTGGACAAACTGTAGAGTCCAATTCAAAAGGAAGGGGACCCCACATCTTCCTGCACCCCAACCAACACCCCGCTGCCCCGGTGAGGTTCCAGAAGGCAGTCCTCAGGGTGAGAATCAACCAGAAAGGATATTATGAATAAAAATATCACCTTTCTCTCTTTTCACCCAGAAGGCTAATTGTAAGCGTGCAGAGTTGGCCCAGAACTTTCTCTCCTGTAACATCTCCCTCAATGACCCACTGATAGTGGCACTTGCCCAACCACAGGCTGCACAGCGCCTTCAGTGTGGCCGGTGAGCCCTGGGCCGCGGACAGTGAGGACGCGTGCAGGCCTGCCGTGTGACCGGCCCTGCCCCTGCCCGTCTGCGCCCAGCACGGTCAAGCCCAGGGGCCTGGAACCAGTGGTGCCTCGGGATAGAAAGGCCCAGCCTGGAAGGAGCTCAGGGAGGCTCCCAGTGGGCAGCATCCCCCCAGGGACCATACATGGTTCCAGAGACAAGCTCCTGTTGTGTCCAGGGTCTACCTGTCACCACGGGTCTTACTTGCCCTGGGGTGGGGGCTACACCAACCCCCCACTGGATGACCTGGATTTTGAGCCTAATGGTGCTGCATACGCCCCAAGAGGAAGGAAGAGTGTGTCACTGACGCGATGTGTCTCTCCTGGGAGCGGGTAGGCCCCCAACAGGACGGCATGAGAGTGCGGAGGGGGCAGCCCCGGCTTCCATCGTGATGGGGGCCGGGACGCAGTGAGGGGTCCCTCGCACAGGATGGTTTGTGTGTGGCTGGAACACTCCACTGGTGTTCGGGGGGCACACAGTCTGTCTCATCCACTGGCTCGACGTGGGCAAATGCACGGAGTCAGGCTCGCGGCAACCCCACGGCTGGAGCCATGCAACCCCCCCAGGGCCGGCTACACCCTGCCCGCTGCCCTACTCCCGCCGGCCCCAAAGCTGGGCCCACGCAGCCGTTGATGTTGCGGAAGTAGTTGGGGTTAAAGTCATTCCTGCCCGTGCCCTCCCCCCGTAGCCCCTGCTGGAGGGTCTCCCAGGGAGACCAGGGCGTCACCAGACCCCCTCTGCCAGCACACTGCTCCAGGCTGACCCGGTGGACGACCTGAGACTCCCGCCAGCCTCCATGTGTCAGACACCACGCCGCAAGCCAGGGACATGCAACCCACCAGAGGCTGCCTCCTCCTTCCCCTGCATTTTCTAAACCACCTCCCACACGGTGCTGCCATCCGGGGTTGGTCCCGCCAGGACTCTGGAGGGCCACCATACCCTCCCATGAGTAAACAGGTTGTGGGTTTTCATGATCCCGAGGAGAACGAGCCAGAGATGTCTTTCCAGTGGGAAATGATGGCAGTGGTCCCCCAGTGCCTATGCTGTTTTACCGCCACTGAGGCCAGCAAGGAGTGTCCAGGACACGGGCCTGGCGAGGCCCCACCTTCCTCCCGGGACTGCACTCCACATCTGCCTGCTGCTTCCTAATAGGATCTTGAAGCCTCTCTGCCCAGCCCAGCCTACAAGAGGGACTCCAGACACCCTGCTCCAGGCACACATGGATTTCCCGGTGTCCCTCGTAAAGCCCCCGGCCACAAGCTGAAGGCCGCAGCTCCTGAGGTGAGGCTGAGGATGCTGGGGACCACAAAGGGCCTCACACTGCCGGCCCACCATCCACTCAGTGCCAGGACCCACTGCCCACCAGCAACTCTGGGCTCCTTGCCCCGTCTAGATTTTCCTGCTGACCTTTTCGGAGCCCCATCTCCGGACCTCCCCTGGGTGCCTATTCTGAGCCCTCACGGAAACCTGTTCAGCTCTGTGTCCTCCTGCGATGGATCGGTGGCCTTCACTTGAGAGTCACAGATGATAATAAACGTTGAACGGGACAGGGTTCAGGGAAAGGCCCTCGTGCCCCATCAGGACGACCTCCCAGTGCCAAAAGTGCTGTCGCCCCACTGCTCTGATTGCCTGGGTCTGGCGTGGGCTGGGCTCCCCAACCGCGAGCTTCCCCAGACCTATGATGGGGGGTTCCCAGTAATGCAGCCCTAAGTGGCACGTGTCTTATGTGCTTGTTTTACCCAGATGTGGCCACTGCTGGGCTTCCCAGGGAGACAAGTGCTGAGTTGTTTTCATCCAATCGTGAAATGTTCCTTAAAACACTAAGAGCTGCCGGTTTTGAAGACCAGTTGCCCGGGGTGCAGACTGTCCCTGGGGATCTGGGGATGACTCGGGGCTTTGGTCCCTTCCATGGAGGGGGCTCTCTGTAGCCCGCAGAGCCCAGGATACCACCCCAACAGCGAACTTACTCTCCATGGAGCTGCGGGAAAATCAGAACGAAATCACAGGACCTGTGCTCCAATGCGGCTAACCGGCCACCCTTCCCTGGAAGCTTCTAGCTCTGTCTGCCCTGCTGTCTTCATTGCGGCGGTCACAACAGACTGTCCCCGGCACGGAGGCCTGATGGAGGTGTCTCATCATAACTTCATGTGGGGACTGGTGTTTATCTGGCTCTCATTTTCCCTACATCCTCTGCCCTAAAATACAGAAACATATTCCTACAGGTAGGGTGGCGCTGTTTCTCTGAGAGCCGGGCATCTCTGAAAGGGAGCCCGGTCATGGCTTCTGGAACAGAAATGTGTGGTGGCATGTTAAGTCACCCTCCAGGAGCAAAACAGCCTCCATGTGCTGGTGCGTCTCTAAACCCAAAGGTGTGTGTTTGCCCCTGGGGAACCTGGTCCAGGGAGGAGCCTGGCTTTCCTGGCGGACAGGTGTGTGGTGGACGGCAGGCTGGGGGACAGGCATGTGGAGGATGGCAGGCTGGGAGCAGACCCCCATGCTCAACAGGCTGCAGAGAGAAGGAGCCGACCACACTGAATTTATTGTGTGTGCAAAACTCAGCCACAGGCCCCTGACACACCCAAGGACCCTCATGAGACTGTCTGTGGGGTGGATAACATGACCGAGTGTGGTCGGTCTTCACCCCCGCATCCACATAAAATGCATGGGTCCAGCTGCAGGAGGGCATGGGAGCCCCTGGAAGGGGACCATCCCCCCACAGGATGGTGGTCCCCAAAGAAATTCAAGGGCATGGAGCTGGGATCCAAGCACAAAACCACGTTCATACTCAGCTGAGAGTTTCACTTGCGTTACGTCTGAGCCCAGGCCCTCGTGACGCACAAGTGAAAGTCTCCTTTCCTGTCATCTCTTGGGGACACAAAGCACATGAGTGTCACTGCTGGGGAGGATGTAGGTCCGGCCCTGAGGGCCTTGGACACTGGGTTCCATGCGGTGGGCCCCCAGTGTTCCCATCGGCATCCTGGAGCCAGCCGTACCACGTGCGGGTGAAGGTGGGCCCTGTGCTAGTGAACGTCCCACGGCAAGCACATGGGGTGTGCAAGGCAGGCGACGGACGGACCCGCAGCTTTACCAATGCTTGTGGTGAAAACACTCCCGCTGAGGCCCATCACAAGGCATCCGTGACACTGAATAGGCTGAGGCATCCTGTCCCTGCCGTGTGGCATTTCCACTGTGGGCACCACAGTTGTGCCCTCGGGAGCACAGACAGTAGGAAAACGTAGTGAAATCATTAGGAGGTGATGAGTTGTGACCACACATCATCTTTGGTTTCCATATAATTTATTTAATTATAAGCTTACAGAAGCACTTTAGTAAGAGCTGTGCTTGGCAGCGGATTAGCAAAACCCCTGCAAAACGTAGCCACGGCTCGCAGGAGCCTAGCACCCTGCGTGCAGGGCAGGAGGACCGAGCGGGCTACGCGGGGTGTCCAGGGGTCAAGGGCAGACAGGAAGACACTCCTGGGCACTCAGGAGCTTTCCAGGAGCAGAAATTGCTGTGGCTGTGTGGGGGGAGGCCTGGGAGGTGCCGCTTCCCCAGGCACCCCGTAGGGCTCCTGGGTGCCAGGCAGCAGGAATGCAATCCAGGGGTCGCTCAGGGTGTTGTGGCCCTCCGCCCAAGCCTCTGAGCAGAGGCGGCCCCAGCGGGTCCAGTTTGCACAGCCCACGCTGACATCTGACCACTCTCCCTAGCGCCCAGTTTGGAAAGGAGCCAGCCCACGTCTGGGGATGGGAAAGGTGGGGACATGGGTCTGTGCGGGGACATGGTGTAGGCGTGACAGTCGTGGAAGCATCTGCTGGCCGTCCTCGGATCTTAGTCGGAAGAACAAAATGTCTTAACAGTGACAACTTTATTGTAATTACCACACCTGGAGACAGGAAGCAGAGGCAGATCTTGTTGGGGGCTGAGCGTTACCGGGTCGTGTGCTTGTGACAGTCGGCCCCAGGACGGGGCGAGGAGGGCAGCCAAGGTTCACTGGATGTGGCCGTGTCCCACTAAGGCAAGCGCTCTGTCATTCTAGTAAAGTCTCCCTTCAAGTCTGCGGGTGAGAAGGGTCACCAAGGGAGGAGGAGGGAGGAGTGCAAAGGGAGGAGGGGAAGGGGCCTAGGGCAGGGGGAGGAGGGATCCCAAGGGCGGAAGGGGGGAAAGGGGCACTGGGGGGGACCACGGGTGCGGAGGGAGGAGGGGCCAAGGGCAGAGCGGGGAGGGGTTCCAGGGCAGATTGGGGAGGAGCCAGGATGCGGAGGATCACGTTTCTTGAGTGCTCATTACAAGACAGGCCCTCTGGTGTCACAACCATATCAGCCAGGGAGGTATCATTGCCCCACTTTACAGATGAGAAGGCTGAGCTTCAGGAAGGCGGGGAAGCTTACCCAAGACCAATCGATCGTGCAGTCATTTCCTGGGACAGCCTCTCTGGTTTTCCCTCCTCCATCCCGTGGCCCTCCCTGTACCATCTACAAAATGCTCACGGCCAGGGGACACAGACGTGGTTGGGGGTCCAGCCCCCACACCCCACTGGTAACCGTGGCTCGTGTAACCTCCATGAGCTTCAGTATTTGACGGGTGAACGGGGCACAGGGACAGCGCATCCCTCACGGCATTGTCCTGGGGGGCAAGTGAGAGCGCGTGTTGCGTGCTCTGCTCGGATTCTGCACTTGGCAAGCGTTCAAGACCAGTTGTCATCATCGACTGGAGAGCGCGGTATTGGAAACAGGGGCTGGGGTACTTCACGGGAAGGAGGCACCAGGAAGAGGGCTGGTCTGGGTGACCTCCCTCTCTCTGGATAGCGCTGCCCCTGCCTGGGCACAACGAGGACACCGCCTCCTGCAGAGTGGGGGCCTCCTACTGAACTTGCAGCAGGACATGAACACAGAGAGTGCAGTGGGTGCCTTTCCAACTCCATCCAGCACTGTGAAAAGGAGCTGAAGTGACACCCCCTCGGCTGCTTCCCCCCATCCCCCAGCTCACCCCCCAGGCCTGAAGCGCTGCCTCTCTGAGGAGGCGGGAGTCAGGTCACAGCAGCACCTTGCCGATGGCTGTGTCCCTGAGAAGCTCTCTCCCGGGTGCCCGGGCCCGTGCCGGGGAGGGAGAGGCAGCCATCAGCCACTTTGGGATTTATCCAGAGCGCTGCCGCCACCCCACTCTCCTCCCTCCTTGGGTCACGTCTATGGGATAAACAGGTACCCAGCAGCTGTGCCTGTCCCTTACCAGCGCAGCTCTTAACCGGCCACCAGAGGCAGCACTGAGCCCTGCCTGGCTCGTTCACTGGGGCAGCGGCCAGAGCCTCCCTGGACCTGGTCCCTCACATGGGGTCACTGTGTCGGGGGTCATGGCCCGGAGCCTGGCACCCAGCACGGCTCCGACAGTGTGCCCATCGCTCTCAGCCCTGTGGTCACCATCAGTTTCTCCCTGGAACTAAAAATCGGCTCAAGCTGAGGACAGATCACCAGACTCGGGCCCAGCCACAGCGTGTGGGAAGGAAGCACTCGGATGCCCCTCTTTCAGAAGCATAAGACCCTCCCAGGACATGCTGGCAACTTTGAAACCTTTCAGGGGACGCCCCCTTGGGAAGAACGTGTCACAGTAAAGCAGTTCTGAGGCTGGGGCACGAGTAAAAGAAAACCAGGCACTTTTTCTCTGAGTCTGTCTTTAAATCTCCTTTTCACAGAACGTTTATGCTAACAGAGCATTAACAGGAGCCCAAGCTACTCTGCTGGCTTTCCGGTGATGGAAAGGATGTGGGGTTTTTGAAGTCAGACAATCTGGGTTTAAAGACAGGTCTGTGGCTGCTGTGTGACTACAGGTAAGTCACTTACCCTCTCTGAGCCTCCCCGTCCTCACTTAGAAAATGGGAAAAATAGAGGTGTGCCTGGGGGCCTCAGTTGGTTGAGCATGTGACTTCAGCTCAGGTCATGATCTCACATTTTGTGGGTTCAAACCCTGCGTTGGGCTGATAGCTCAGAGCCTGGAGCCTGCTTTGGATTCTGTGTCTCCCTCTCTGCCCCTGCCTGCTTGCATTTTGTCTCTGTCTCTCAAAAAATAAAAACATTAAAAAAAAATTTTTTAGTTAAAAAAAGAAAGAAAATGGGGAAAAGAATAGGATCGACCTCAAAGAGTGAAATCAATCTGCAGACAATAAAGCCCTAGGCAAACATGAGCCGAGAATGATATACATCGCAGGAAACGGAACCTTGGGAAGGCGGGGTGTCTGAATCCCCTCCCTCCTTCCTAGCGGTCACTGTGCCCCTGTGTCTACTATCATGAACCACTTCCATCTTCTGGGAAGGAGGCAGAGTACAAAAACGAACAAGACAGCTCCAGAGAGAGACGCGTGGGGGTGAAGGTCACATGCAAGCTGTCTTCTCAGCAATGGGCTCAGAGGCAAGGCCGACTAGCCCTGAAGGCCGCTCTCCCCAACCTCAGTTATGCAGCCAGGACAGTGGGCACGGACAAAGGGGCGTCTGCTCCCCAGAAATGTGGCCCGGAGTCCTCCAGCTTTATACCTACGGCCTCAGAGGAGAAGTCTGAGTTTTGCTCTCTACAGAAATTTTAGAAACAGAACAGCTTTTTGAGACTTTTCTTTTCCTACCTACTGGTTTATCACCCGTAACGGAGAGGCATCCAGCCTGTGACGGGTTTAAATAGGGTGGCCGGGTAGGTGCAGCGCGCAAGCTGTCACTGTGTTTTAAACATAGCTCACGACGCGCTGCACAGACACCATTCATAAACCTGAGTCACCGGTTTCAACGGGAGCTGCGTACATGTATAAATAGCCTGTGTGTGTCACACAGAAGAAAAGAAGGGAAGTGTGGGGAATAAAGTAGAAATCATTGTGCCCAATTTAAACATAAAAGCCTCAGCCTTGTCATTATTTACAACCCCGAGAACAACTCCTACCCAAACAGGAGAGGACGTCAAACGGAAAATTCTAAACAAGCCAGTCCTTGCGTCGCACTAACAGAAGGAATGACGTAGAATCGCAAAAGGCTGTAATCATGCGTCTTGCCTCCTGGCCACCGAACACACACAGCACAGAGCAGGTGCGGGGCATTTCCCAGGCGCCACTGTTCGGGGTCCTCAAGAGAAGGCGGCATTGACAATGTTGACCGGTCGATTTGCATCCGTTGATTCTGCGACGGTTTTGGATCGTCGGCAGAAGAATACAGTCTGTGGTGGCAAAGAACTAACACCCTGAACATGAAAATGTTTTAAAAACTCATTTTCCCCTCTGATTCCCGCCTCCCCTGTGACTTTGGACATAACGCATGACCAGCGGCCTGAGCCCCAGCTCCCGCCGACGGCCCGAAGGCTCAGGGCTGGTGGGAGCCAAAGGTGAATCTTCGGCCCCTGACAGACCCTCCCACGGGAGCACAGGGCGTGGCTCTGAGGAAACACAGGACACTTGGGCAGTCTGAGACACCTGGGCAGGTCCTGGGCCTGCCAGCCACCCCCTCCCGAGGTCCAGGGATCTGCGCAGACGGCACCGGGCGGTCAGGGGGGCTGCGCAAAGGAAACAGCAGTCCTCGCTCAGGAGAGGTCCCATGGCCCAGATGGGATCACAACCCAGATTCGGGCTGGGCAGCAACCCCAGCGCTCCAGGACCTCGGTCCCCGCTGCTGCAGGAATCTGCCGTCCGCAGGTGTCTCTCACGCACCCCAGTCCGGGCCTTTCCCCAACACCAGCCAGCACACGTGAACTCCGCCTCCGGCCTCTCCCGTCCCCGTCTCTGGTGACTGGCGCCATCCAGGTTAAGAGCTCACTAGCGTGTAGATCATGCTGAACGCAGAAAGAAGAAAAAGAGGAGTGAGGGCTTCCCATGGCCCAGAAGGGACTCAGACCCTGACAACAGGGTTCTTCCCAAAGCCGGACCCCTGGGCTTCCTCCTTGTCCCGGCATTGGGGCATCTACTCCCGCTACAGTCCCCACTACGTTGGACTGAACATCTGCTGTGAGCGCGTACCGGGTCCCCTGGGTGACAGACATGATTGCTGTGCATGCCTGTTAGGCTCCTCATCCGCACAGCTCTTGCCTGCGACCGTGAGGCAGTCCCCGGGGTAGGGGTGTAGTGGACTTCCCCACCAGCAGCCTTGTGCTTACATGATGGCTGAGTCTGGGGCTCCCAGATGATGCATCACATGTAGCTGCTGGGAAAATGCCCAACATCCCTCTCCCGAGGACTGAGGGGCACACAAACTATGTGAACTCTTAACGGGGTAACTCCCTGGCCCTCCAGTTTTTAACAGAATCCAGGCATGAAATGTGCATTAGGAGCACGTGTGCTGAGGTGTCCCAGCCCTGCCAGCAAGGGGGGGGGGCACATGCCCCTGTGCTTTTAGAAAGGGCTGCAGGCTAATTCCACAAGACGGAGGAATGTCCCACGCCAAAGTATACCACACACTGTGTCTATGTATATTCCAAAATATGCCAAAATATTTGACACAAACAAAAGCGGCCATTTTTTCACATTATAGAGAGAAAAATGGATACTCTAAGGAAGAAAACTGAATGAAAGAAACTGTCCTGTCCTCAGAATGACTGTTACACCTTGTAGGCACAGAGCATCGCTGGCCGGGCCCCAAGCCGTGCCTCCCCCAGCTCCTGCCTGTTCGACGATGTTCCAGACATTCTGTCTATCTGTCCTTCAATCCATCTCTGCCTCCATGTTGCCTTCGCTAATAACAAAATTGGAACCGCTGCCCTGCCTAGTGGGCATCCCGGTTGGTGGCCAGGGCTCCCCTTCCTCATTGAAGCTGGTGCCTTACTGCTCTGCAGAGCCCCTCAGAGACCCTCTCTGGCCCCAGAACTCCCAGCCCCTCGACCCAAGCCTTGAGGGGTCCCGGGACCATCAGCCCCGGCTGCTCTCAGGAGTAAGGGGGTCCACAGGCATGCCAAGGGCTGCGTCTAAGCTGAGCAGCGAGACTTGAAGTGACAGCTGCTGGGAATCCGGTAAAGGTGGGGCTGGCACCTCAGTTCGAAAGGACCTCGCAGACGTTAAGAAATGTGTCCAAGGCCCTAGCTGGCTGCTGGGTGTCTGGCCTGGAGCCTTGGATCCTCTCAGCAATGTGTGCTGACCACCCCAGCATCCCTCTCTCTGGTGGCCTTGAGGCCAGAGTCGTTGACAGGTTCCTGGGATGTGTCCTGGCTGATGCCACAGAACCATCTTCCCAAGCCAAGAGATCTAAGGTGGCACCAGCCTCCTGCCCGGGGACCCTGGGTCATGCCACCTCCCTGGTGTTCATCCCCCCCCCTCCTACAGCTGACCTGATGGTAGATACCCCTACCCCCTATGGCTGACCTGATGGTAGTCATCCTCCCCCCTACAACTGACCCAGTGGTAGGCATTCCTCATTCCTATGGCTGACCTGATGGCAGACACCCCATCTGACTTGTTCACCTGTGTGTCTACAGTGCGCACAGTAGGACTACGAGCTCCTGGCTCTGGCTCTGCACTGGCTCAAGGCAGGCGTCAAGGTGCACACTCAGCATGGTCTCCCTGCACCAAGAAGGGTGCTCAGCATGCAGGAGGCGCTCAATAAATACTGCATGAACGAGTGACCAAGTGTGAGCAGGGCAGGTGAAGAGCATCCGAGACATCACCTGCTGTCACCACAGAGAGGCCGTGGGCTTTGGCAGAGGGCTGCGCCTCCTTGCCTTGACCTCAGTGGCTCTGGGACCCTGAGCCATCGCTTCTCACGGTCCCTCCCCTCCCGAGTCTGCGGTGGGGTGTCCGGAGCCCCACAACGAGAGGCTGTGAGCACACGGCAGGAAACACCTTCACCTCGTGTTAGCTTCTGTCAGGCCATTAGACCCATGAGGTTCAAGCAGAAACCAGCTTGAATGAATTTTAGTTGCTAGAAAGTTCTGATTTGGAGTCAGAGAGAACCGGGCAAATTGGTTGGGCACCCTGGAAGTCTCCAGAAATGCTTCAGAGACCCTAAGGTTCCTTGTAGATTGAAGCAGGCAATGACCTAGTACCCTCCATACAGAAGGAGGGGGAAGGGGTCTCCCTGAGCCTGGACCAACCCTCCACCCCAAGAATGTGGTAGAATAACTCTGAATTCTCCCCAAGACTGATTTATCCCAGAGGAAGTTATACCCCAAGGGCCTCTGGGTCTTCTGGACTCTGGGACATTCTGGGGAGATGGGCAGGTCTTACCCCTGGGGGATGCCTGGCCCCGAAACCCTAAGCCAGCAGATCCAAGCCCCGGAATCTGCCTCTTTAACAAGCACACCCTCTTCACCCCCCGATTGTGATGCAGAAAGACAGACCTGACTTGGATAAGACTTTTCTAGAGTTTTCCAGCAGTTGGGAGCTCCGTGTTTAGGACCGGACTTAGACATACTTGCAGCTGTGACCACAGGAAAATATGTGACATCTGGGTTTCGGTCTCCTCATTGCTAACATGGGGGCAGGGACGGCCGCTAGACTGAGAGCCCCGCATACCAAACTCTCGGCTCGAAGCAGGACTCATGTGTAAATGTGGATAAAGGTGCCAAAGGCGGCCTTGCTAACATCCCCTTCCTCCTCGTCCTCGCCCGGCTACTGTCCACAGACCAGTTTGGAGGCAGCACTGGGATGCTGGCAGGTTTCGTGGCTGCGGGTTATGACAGGGTGGCAAGGTGGCAGGTGAGGTCCCCAGAGATGAGCCCAAAGAGGAACTGGAGGGGATGCTTTCAGAAAAGGCACTCTCACCCCGCGCCCCATAAGGCAGCCTGTTCACAGCCATCTGTTGGCTAGGATGCTCTGCCCACAGGTGCGGGGTGCGGGGGGGAGAGGGCGTTTGGGAATAACTGCAAAGTTAGCACTTTTTACCCGATTAGCACAAGGTTAGGGAATATTGGGAGAAGCGTGAGCACATGCATGTAATGGCCCAGTGTGCCCCTTCAGGAGTATGACTGCCACTTGGGGTCTCTGTGGTGGTTCTCCAGATACTTACACATGGACTAGGGATCACAAGCTAGGCATCCAGGGGCCACATGTCCCCAACCACCTCCTCAGAGGTATCACAAGAAGGTGTTTGCACCGTGTGGCCCTAGGACATGCCCGCCTGCAGGCAAGGACCCTCCGCCTCTGTGTGCAGGCCCTCACTCCAGACCCAGAGGGAGGTAGCTGGTGTCACACCCGCCACGAGGTGACTCCCACGCTCACAGCGCCCCGCCCAGAACTGCCTCCCTTTGCTGCAGGAGAGAAGTTGGGGGGGGGTAGGGAGTGGCAGACACGCACCAGTAGAGGTAGTAGAAGAAAGACAGCAGGTAGAACGCCAGCTTGCACCAGGCCTCCTTCTGACAGTAACTCAGGGTGTCTGCGTTCATGACGGCGGGCGGGTCGTAGGCCAGCTCCGAGCTGTCTGCCGGGCAGTGGAAGTACCTGCGGGGAGAGAGGACACGGCATCTCTGGCTCTGAGGCATCAGGGGAAGCTCCCCCCGGTGCAGGGCTGAGTCTGGGGATCTCCCTTGAGCGTGGGTCTCCGCTGAGTGGGCATCTATCGTTGCTGGAGTGGTCTCCCGGCCTGTCCTGTGGCTGCTCTCGGACACCAAGTTCCCCCGGCATTACAGGGATTTCACCCACTTACACAACAGAAGGAGGGTGCGTCACCTGGTGCCTGGAGGCAGCAAGATGAGTCTCCTTCCTCGAGGTGTGTGTGAGGGGGGTTCTGCCGCGTGCACCCGAGTGGGTGTCCACACAGGTGTGGGGGGTCCCCAGTGCACCCACGTTCGCACAGGTGTGGGGGTGCCACGCTCAGAGAGCCGTGTGGCCACGCCGCACTCACTTCACCACCACCGGCTCTGCTTTCCCACTGTCCTCCCCCCAGACCCTGTTTCAAAATCCTGAATTCCAGGGGCACCTGGGGGGCTCAGTTGGTTGAGCATTCTTTGATTGACTCTTGATTTCAGCTCATGATCTCATGGCTTGTGGGATCAAGGCCCTCCCCCCTCCATGTTGGGCACTGTGCTCACAGCTCAGAGCCTGTCCCCCCCTCAAAATAAATAAATAAAAACTTTGAAAAAACAAAATAAAATCCTGGATACTACTGGAGCATCACTTTTCTTCTTGTAGAAGGACCCAGAACAGCCAGAGGACATTGGCCATAGTGGGGAGAGGGCAGGAGGGGACTGGGAACAGGGGAAGGGGAAGGGCGGGGGTAAGTGGGGGGGGGGGTTAAAGCCAACTTGGAAACACCGGGAGGCCCTGCACCCTGCACCTGCCTCATTCACAGGAGGGGGGGACTCTGGTGCAGGAGGCTGGGCAGGGGTGGGGGGTGAGGGCCACCAGAGGCTGACCTCTGGCCCCTCTGGGGTCTGCTGTGTGTCCAGGTTGGGGAGAGGGGCTCAGAAGAGCACCTTCTCACTAGCACTGTGGGGGCTGGAGTTCCAGCCCCTCCTCACCCCTGTCGGAGGACAGTGACTGCGTTGGTCACCATCTCGTGTGGGAGGATGACACAGGCTGCACTCCTCATGTCCCTGGGGACAGATACAAAACCTCCAGGCCTTGGTGGAGACTGTTCCAGGCAACCCCATTCAGTGGAGGGGTGCAGCAGGGCGTCCAGGCTCAGTGGGGAAAGCCAGCCTCTGTAGCTCACAAGCCACAGGACTGACCTTCCTCTAGTCGGCCGTTGACCTCTCTTTGCTGTGTATAAAATGGGGACAAAAGTGCCCACCCCACGGGCTCCTGGGACCACTGTGGGGATATGGGACACAGCAGCTTGCAAGCAGGTAGCAGATGCAGGTGCCACGGCCACTTTCTGTAAGCACTCTGAGGGCGAGCACAGGGGGACCGAGTCTCAGGAGAGCATCCTGGCCCAGGCCAGGGGACCTGAACTAAGATGGCCTTCGAGGACCCCTTCTCTCCTCGTTTCTGTTTCTTCTGTTTTCCGGGCACTTGAATGGCCAGAAACAGGCTAGAGCCAGTTAGGGACAGAAAGTCAGACAAAGTCCTTCCAGGTGAGGAGACTCAGCTGCTGGAGCCCAAGGAGACGGGTTGGCTCAGCCTCCCTGCCTTTCGGAGGAGCGACAGCCCTGAGGATCCCACATCGTGAGTCCCCAGCGAGTTTGGCTTCTGGATGGACAGCTCACTACTAGAAGGGTCTCGGGTGATTCCCTCACAGGCAGAGACTTCACAGGGAGCAGGCCAGGTGACAGGGGCATGGACTGTGACCTGCACAGAGGCAGGGCTGAACCAGCCCTGCAGGTCCCCACTGGGCAACTCTGGGCCATGACCCCACCTTGTGAGTCGCTGGGTCCCTGAGTGTAAAGGGGGAGGCACCCTGGTGCACCGGCTGTGTAGACACTGGGGGACACAAACCCACTAAGTCCACGAGCGGGCAAGAATCCATCCAACACCAGTGTCCCCACCTGACTGCCTTCCGAGGTCACACCTCAGTGGGTCATGTCCCTTAAAGCAGGAACTTCTTGTGTGACTCCGTCATCGTCCCTTCTCCCCAGCCGGCCCCTCCCCCTCCCTCCTGCCCTCGGTCACTGGGCTTCGAGGCTGCCTCTGCCCCCCTCCTGCAGCCTTTCACCGGCCAAGGCCAGGTTCACCCCCACGGACCCTGTCTCTCCGTCCCAGTTTCCACTGCTCAGTGACAGTGGGACTCAAGCTCCATGACCTCTTCACCTCCAATTCCGTGGTCACCTCCTCTTCAGATCCACCCTCCAGAGTTCACCCTCCAACCCATCACCCGCACAGCTTTCCTCAAACCCAGATCAGGCAGGGCTACTTTCCCACTCCCCTAAAAGCTTCTGGGAGCTTCCATTCCCTGCGGAATACATGGATTCCAGCTTCCTCACCAGAGAGGTTCAGACCCTCCGTCTCTGCTCCCTGAGCTGTCAACCTCGTGTCCCTGCACCTCCCTCCTGGACCCCTGGACACAGCCTCGCTGAGCCAGTGCAGTCCCCAAACACGCCAGGCGCTGCCTCACCTCCGAGCCTGTGCGCCGGCTGGTCCCCACCTGCGGTGCACATGCATCCCCACACTTCCCAGTGTCCCTCTGCCGGTCTCATCTACATGCTCGTTTCTCCACACGCCCACATGTACTCCCCGCATCTGCGAAGAACCCTGCCCCCCACCACTGGGGTACACGCTCCTCGGGACCTCTCACAATGCCGGCACACGGCAGGTCCAGGTCCGCTAGGTGACGGAGTGCATGCTCCAGACAGGACAGGGGCAGGCTGCGTTTTATGGTAAGATGACAAAGATGAGGCGTTTGGGGGACTGGAGCCCTGGGAACAAGGGGCAACACGGTTAATGCGCCTGCACAGCTGTACTCTTCTGCTCCCCCCTCCACACCTCCTAGGTCCACATGGGAGCCAGGATTTACAGAAAGCCCAAATCACATGATCTGAGGCACAGTCTTGATGGAGAACAGAATATTTAAGATCAGAACTGTTTCAGAAAATCCAGCCCATCTGACTGGTGCTTTTCTTTTACTAAGACATAACTCACAG
This sequence comes from Suricata suricatta, assembly GCF_006229205.1. Classification (NCBI taxonomy): domain Eukaryota; kingdom Metazoa; phylum Chordata; class Mammalia; order Carnivora; family Herpestidae; genus Suricata; species Suricata suricatta. The sequence goes on from NC_043702.1 coordinate 116,720,768, forward strand.
GGGCGCTTGGGTGGCTCAGTTGGTGAAGGGTCCGACTTCAGCTCTGGTCACGATCTCACAGTTCGTGGGTTCGAGACCCGCATCGGGCTCTGTGCTGATAGCTCAGAGCCTGAAGCTGCTTCGGATTCTGTGTGTGTGTCTCTCTCTCTCTCTGCCCCTCCCTATTCACACTCTGTCTCTCTCTCTCTCAAAAATAAGAATAAACATTAAAAAAAAAAAGACATAATTCACATACCAAAAATGTCACCTTTTTAAAGTACACAGTCCAGGGATTTTCAGCATATTCAGCAAGTGGTCCCCTGTCACCAGACCGGATTTCAGGACACTCAAGCCGGAAGAAGAAAGCCCTGTATGCTCCCCTGCCCTGCCCCCCCAGCCTTGGGCAACCACCGACCTTCCTCCCTTCACTTCAGAGCTGCCCGTTCTGGACTTTTCACAGAAATGACCTTTCGCGCCTTGCTTCTTTGACTTGTCAAGTTTTCAAGGTCCAGCTGTGTCACAGTGCGTATCGCTACATCACTGCCTTTTACTACCAAGTGACACTGCATCGCAAGAACATGCCAAGTTTTGCTGGTCCCTTAATCCATGCTTCTGTTAAAAAGTGCTTGGGTTCTCTCCACTTTGGGACGATTGTGAAAATGCTACAGCTGCTTTTGCCGTGGACACGCGAGGGCTGAGGCCACTGTGAGCGGGCCAGGTAAGAAGGGCCTTCCCTTACAGGCTGCTGGGAAAGAAGGCTGCGGAGAACGGGTCTCTGAAAGGAAGGCAGGATGGCACGAGGCGGCTGTGTGATCCTGGGGCCACGGCCACTGGAGGGCAGGCTGCCCAGGCTGGGAAGAGGGAGCCCAGACCCGCCCCCGGCAGACTTACCTCCAGAAGTGATAGAAAAGAAGGGGCACGTTGAGCCCCAGGGTGAGCCACTCCTGAGCACACAGGAACATGATGCAGAAGAGGCTGTGGATGGAGTATTCTGGCAGCACCAGCTGGAGGGGAACAGAGACACAGGCCTGCGTTAGAGGGAGAGCAGTCACTGCTGCCAGACAGGCCGCCAGTGGGCTCGCGACGCCCAGTCACCACCCCGGGACCAGCTCCGTTTCTGCCATGCTCTCCTCTTTGTGGTCCCGGCGCCATGCTTCCCACCGAGTCTGGTGGACACAGGCTCCCAGCGCCCGACACTGGGGGTCACGGGAGGCAGGAGGAGTGCCCAGGAGAAGACACAGGATGCAGGTTCTAATGAGTCTGCAATCACCGGCTCCGGCCCTCCTACCCCCATGCACCCTCCCAGACGACCCACACACCACATAAACATGTGTATGTATGTCAAACGTCAGAGGACCAGGAAAGCCCTGAGACACAGGGGGCGCCCAAGAGAAAGAACATGTAGTGGCGATGGAGGCAGGGAGGCCAGCCTCTAGAGGACAGAGGCCAACCCGGACCAAGAAGGGTCAGACGCGGGGGACCAAGCAGGAAGATCAAGTCCCCCAGCCCCGGTGTGCCCACGTGGGTATAAATGCTGCAAAGACCTCAAGTTGATTATAAACTCCCCGGTGTGTGAACACTGAGCGGAAATCAAAGTTGTGACAGTACCAAAGTGACATCACAGGAGAAAGTTGGTCCCTAGGCCAATAAAGAAACCCAGAGACAGAGACAGAAACATGCCACCTTCTCCCTCACGTAGGAGCCTGTGTGTGCTCTCCCTCAGTGCCTTAGCACAGCAGGAGTGCCTCGGGGCTCCTAGGACAATCTTCCCAACCACCCGGAAGGCTGACCGAAGGTGCTGTTTTCTAACAGAGCCCGCACCCAGGCCACCCCTCCCCCCCCCAGGCCACCCCGAAGCCCCAGGCCCACAGTGTCAGCACCCACTCCGGCCCCCAGCACCTGCGCACCTGTCCCCCACCCCCATGCCGGCTCTGCTCATTTGTTTGCACTCAGTACAGACTGAACAAACCTGTTACACCATGAGCGAAGCAAGTGCCTATGTCTGCAGCATGACCAGCTGGCCCTAGGGACGCAGCCTCTGGTCCCCAAGCAGGCTTTCTCTGGGCAGGAAGCAAATGGCCTCAGGCTGTCCCAGTTCCATCTGGGTACAGAACAGACTGTGGCCCCCTCCCTCCAGGTGGAGGCGGTGACCGCCCCAGATGACAGGACACAGGAGACACGTTCCAGGCACATGTGTAAGAAACGCACTTTGTGCCCACGTGGTGTTTCCCTGACTCCGAGTCTGCTGAGGGACATGTGCCAGCCTGCACCCGGGAGCCCTGGAGTTGAGCTCCAAGGGCCACTTTCCAGAGCAGAGACCTCAGTGGGTGAACCCTCAGGGCCAGCCCATGAGCCGCAGCCACCTGGCAGGTACTTGGGGGCCTCCGTGCACCTGCCTGTGGCCCCACCCGCTTCCCTGTGCACTGTGGGTTCCTGGCCCCCATCAGTTCCCACTGCTTCTCCCCTCCTGGGGCGTGATTCCTAGCAGGAACTCCAGCCCCCCTTGTCGCCACGCTGAGGAGGGCCTGGGCGAGAAGAGTCCGTCCCACCTGCTCCCCTCACTGACACTGGACAGCTCCCCTGCAAGTGGGAGAGGCCCCCCAGTTCCTCTGCACCTGGCGGAGGGCTGGTGCCCTGCCTGCCTGCTCTCGGGCCCTCTTGCTCCCCAGGCTCCCGGCTGCGCCGTGTGGAACACGTGGGGACCTACCATCCTGGGGCAGGTGACAGGCGGCCGGACGTCCACACTGCCTGCACCTCAGGGGTCCACATGCAGGGACACCCATGCGGCCAGGCCGGGCGCCCAGCAGCCAGCACCAAGCACTGTGAGGCCCTTCTCCCTCCAGCACAGCGATGGCGTCACGGTGGGGGTGCCCTGGTCCCGGCCCGCAGATGAGAAGAGGCCTGGGTCATGGAGAAGCAGGGGACATTTAAGCTGCTGACCTTCAGGCGCAGGCTCTTAGCACAGCTTGGTCTGACCCGTCCATCAGGAACACACAAGGCACCAGGGGAATGGCAGGGCCGGGTTCCTCCCTCTTGTCCCCAGTGTCACCCCGTCTCAGAGCACGGCCACCTTGGGGCCATCACCTTCATCCCTGTGCAGCAGACTTCACCCTGACCCCTGACCCCAGCAGGTGGCCCCTGGCCCCTCCCCTCTCCCCACTGCACTGGAAAAGGCTGGCTTTTCCCAAAAGCCGCTGAATGGCGCCCATCTCATCCGTTCCCTCGGGGACAGAGATGTGGCCACTCACAGGCTCATCTATGAGAGTCCTGGGTCTTACCAGGCTTCTCGGGGCAGAAACACTGAACAAGCCACAGGGTGTGGGCCCCGTGAGGTCACTGGAAGGCTGAGGTCACCCTGCCCAAGGTGGTGGAGGAAAGCTGGGAGGGACCAGCAAAGCCTGGGTACCCAGGGAGGTGAGCCAAGGACACAGCGGTCCCATCGCTGCCTGGGGTGGGCCTGGCACCAGCTGCCTCAGAGGGCCCCTAACTCTCTCCGTGGGGGCTGAGTCCAGGTCAAGTGTGGGTGCCCACTGCCAGGACTTGCCCTAGCTCTCAGAGCGCCCAAGCAAAGCCCGCACACCTCTCTGGGAAGACCTCATGGATTTTGCCCACTGCCCAGTGATGGAAGATCCATCCACTGCACCTGTCCTGTCACCTCCTTGGCTGGCAGAAGTATCCACCCCGGTGCTCCCCCCACACCCTTCCAGCACCTGTAGGGACCTGCCTCCCAGGGGCCCTGGTGTGGACAGCTGCCAGCCTGGACCACTCACCCACTCCCCACTCACTTGGGCCCCTCATGCTCCCAGCCCCTCACCCCCACCCTAGACTCTTCACCTGCCTGGACCCCTCACCCACCTGGAGCCCTCACCCTCCCAGACCTCTCACCTCCAGGCCCCTCACCCCCACCCCCAGGCCCCTCACCTGCCTGAACCCTTCACACCCCCCACTCCCCAGCCCCCAGACCCCTCACCCACTCAGGCTCCATTTTCCCTTTACAACAGCTCTTGCCCACTCTTACTTTCCTCTTTCTACTGCCCTCACTGGTCCGGCTCCTGCCCCTGCCCCCAGGCCAGGGCAGGAACTTTCCTTCGTTCCACACGTGCCCCTCCCCCGCCCGTCACTGTAGTGGTTTGACTGCATTTCTGCGTCGCCCCTTTCTTTGGCATGTCCACTCACACCTGGCTTTGGTCCACACGCCACCTGCCGACCAGTAACCTGACCTGTCACGGGAGCAGATGCAGTGAGGTAGCATGCGTCTCCTCTCATGTCATCCTTGGGGGGGTGGATGGGTGGGGTGCAGGGCACGGATGCTCTCCGGCCCCCATGGAGGGGTGTGAGGGGGTGGGAGGAGGGGATCCCCTGAGGCTGGGGGTGTGGGAAGGTGGTGAGAATGTACCCCCCCACCCCCCGCACACCCGCCCTGTCTCCCACCACACATCCTGGGTGACAGGACCGCCAGGGTCCTAACATCCAAGGGCCACACCTGCACGCTACCGGGAAGGCCCCAGGGCCGAGTCAAGCTTGCATCGCATGCAGGTGAGATCCAGTCTCTGTGGACGCACATCAAGTGTTCTGCTGTGACCACATTGGGTTAAAAATACTAGCCCGCTCTCTCAAAGCGTTACGTAAGCACTGGCGCTTACATAATGATGCCGTGTGGCACCGAGAAATGTGACTCACCACACGGCGTCCGTTTCCCTCACCTGTGAACACCGGCATTTACGATGTACCGACGGGGCGGCAGTGAGGACCCAGCCTGTCCCGTGGAGGAGGCCACTCTCAGGTGAAAAGGTGCTGTCCCCATGAACGGGACCATCGCTATCACCAACAACCGAGTTCGCTAATCCCCAAGTAGGTAACACGCCACTCCTGCCCAGAACTCCGCCAAATGGCCCAGAACCGACTGGGGTTTCCTGAGTCCCAACCCAGACTGGCAACCACCCTGTCTACACCCAGCTCCCAGCTCCTCCAAGCAGGGAGAGAACCCCAAGGATGTAAGACAAGCCTGCCTCTCCAACTGTGAAACCTCAAGCCTTGCCTGTTTTCAGCGCAGACAGACACGCAGGCCCCGCATCTATCTGCCGTGGGCCCATGAGTGTGAAAGAAAAGGATGATGTCCTTGTATCTGATTCCCCAGCCTGAATGAAGCGGGTCCTCCTACAGGGATCCTCCTGGGCTGAGCGGGGTGGAGGCAATTTTGTCATAAGCGTCCAGCACGGAGGTGCTGTCTCTGCCTGTCTCTGGGTGAACAGGTCCATAAGAGACGCACTTGAGCAGAGGGTCAGCAGGAGGAACACCAGGTGCGGAGGCTGGGAACCTGGGATCGCTGGGCAGCAGAGGCCCAGGGAGAAGGTGGATGTGAACTTGCACCCCTCGGCCCACTGATCCTGGCCCCAGCATGTGAATGGCCCCCGTTCACAGCTCGGCCCAGAGACCCCAGCTGGGACCTGGCTGTGCACTGACAAATCCAGGCCACCTGTCACACGTGCCCTGGACACTGGCACTGCCACTTGAGACTGCTCTGGCTTCCCCACACCCTGTCCTGAGCCCCCACAGCTGCCTACTCCTTCCTGCCCTGACTGCTGCTTGGACCAGCTCCTGGCCTCGCTGATGCCCTTAGGCTCCACGGCCACGGCCCAGGGGCCCTTGTCCCCTTCTCGGCTGCACCCTGTGCTGCACCCCCTCCCCTTCTCCCCCTGCCCCCTGGCTTTGATCCAGGAGAAAATGTGTGCATGCCCAACATTGACAGGAGGAAGAGGGTTCTCAGCTCTGTTTCTGGGGGAGGGGAAACTGAGAACAGAGGGAACCGAATGGGCTTTGCCACGCGCTCTACTTCCCTGACACTCCTCCCTTGCCTCCTCTCCCTGCCTGTTTCCTTCAGCTTCATGCAGTGATCATCTCCAACTTCAGGATACTCCCGAGTCCAATTGGGGTATTGCCAAAACACAGGCGGCTGGGGCCCACCCCCAGACTGTAGGCGTGCGTGGGGCTTTCCTAACCAGTTCCCAGGAGCCCACCCCTCAACCCGTGGTCCCAGGACCACCATCACCAGCATCACCTGGGAGCTTGTGAGAAATGCAGAATCTTGGCTCCACTCCAGACCTACTGAATCAGAACCTGCAGTTTAACAAGATCCCCAGGGGATTTACAAGCACATCCAAGTTTGCAAAATGATGGTTCAGCACTGATTCCCAAAATAGGGTCCGCCATCCACCTGCAACAGGACTGCCTGGGACACATGGGTTAAAATGCAGATTTCTGGAGGCACCTGGGGGCTCAGTCGGTTAAACCTCTGACTTCAGCTCAAGTCATGATAAGCCATGTTCCATGAGTTCGAGCCCCGCATCGGTTCAGCTGGAGCCTGCTTCAGATTCTGTCTCCCTCTCTCTCTCTCTGCCCCTCCCCTGCACTTGCTCGCTCTCTCTCTCTCTCTCTCAAATAAATAAACATTAAAAACATTTTAACGCAGAAATCGGTGTTGTATCCCTGTCTACCGAGATAGACTCTATGGGCCAAGAATCAGCATTTTCCAGAAGCATCCCAGGTGATTTTGTGAAGCCCTGCCTGAGCTAAGATTCATAGACCACAGGCTCAGAGAGAACCCTGGGTCTCCATCCTCACCCCCAACCCCCAGCAGGGCTGCGAGCGTCCTTCGCTCAGGCAGCCTCCACGGGTGAGAGCATTGTGTCCAGCGCCCCCACCACCGCCAGGTGGGAGAACTCTGGAGAAGAACCCAGAGGCTTGGCCATGGCCTCTCCTGGGGCCAGAGCCTTGCTCCCAGCCTCCTCACCCCCGAAGTGCCCAGCCTCCCGTCCTGCCGACTCTGCCTGTTTCAGCAGGCTGACCCTCCCCACTCTCCCCAGCTCCTTCCTCCTATCCCACGGGGCTTTCTAGATTCAGGGAAGTGGATGGTTCCTTTCAGGACCAAACCTTTGGGTTCTGGCTCTGCCCAGCCCACACCTCCCAACCTGCATTTGTCACTGTTTTCATGCTTCTGGGGGGCTCAGTTGGTTAAGCGTCCGACTTCAGCTCAGGTCATGATCTCACAGTTTGTGGATTTAAGCCCTGCATTGGGCTCTGGGCTGACAACTCAGAGCCTGGAGCCTGCTTTGGATTTTGTGTTTCCCTCCCTTCTCTCTGCCCCTCCCCTGCTCATACTCTGTCTCTGTCTCAAAAATAAATAAACATTAAAAAAAAAAAGTAACAATTCTCTTAGGAACCCAAAGAGACCTAAAGTCACACTTGTAGTTGCCTACTCCCTTCCTCCTTCTCTTTTTTTTATTTAAAAAAATTTTTATGTTTTTTATTTTTGAGAGACAGAGAGAGACAGCACAAGCAGGGAAGGGTCAGAGAGAGAGGGGGATACAGAATCCGAAGCAGGCTCCAGGCTCTGAGCTGTCAGCATAGAGCCCGATGTGGGGCTCGAACCCATGAACCTTGAGATCATGACCTGAGCCGAAGCCAGATGCTTAACCAACTGGGCCACCCAGGCGCCCCCCAGCTTCCTCCTTCTCTTTAAGGCAGGCATGCTGGGGGTAGGAACTGCAGTCAGGATATAGTGAGGGATTAGGCAACAGCTCAGTAGGTTGAGGGGAGAGGCACAAACAGGAGGGAACATTCTAGAAGGAAAAGGGCAGAGAGATGCAGGTTTCACAAGCCTGCCTGCTGGGGCCGAAGGCTCCACGTTCGCACTGGGCAGGTGGGTCCCGTGAGCACCCAGCAGTCTGCACGCAGAGGGTGTGGAGTCTGTTGCACAAACGGGCGCCGAAGTACGGAGGGCAGCGCGCAAGACACTCGATGCGGGAAGAGTGGAGACGAGAAATGCTCGTCTGAACGAGGGAACCTGGCTGAGCTCCAGCGGATGTAGTGTCTAGGCCCAGGGCATCCCTGAGGGGCACAGTCACGTTTTCCTCTGTGCCCTGGAATGACACGACTTACAAATCTCCCACGGAAGGGACCTGCACCCCCAATTCCTTGGTGCCAGCTACTTAAAGCATCGGGACTCCGGGAGGCGTCCGTGGAGATTTCTCCTGACCACAGAAGCCATGGGGCAGCACGGAACTTTCACCTTCACTCTTCCCGCGGCCGGAGCGGAAATCTGTGCCCACGGTGGAGACAGTGAGTCTCAGGCCCTCCCTATCCAGCGTGAAGGCTGGAAGACCCAGCTCCTGTTGGGACCACCAAGGCTACACCTTCGGGGATCCCGTCCTCTCCATGAGGCTCTGTTGCTGCACCTTTTAGGGAACAAGCCCCACCCCCCTCCGTCTCACGTGGCCACAGGCAGTTTCTTAATAGAGCACGAGCTCCCAGAGAAGAGCCTTTCCCGGGATAAAAACAGATGATGACCCTACTTCACAGCTATTAAGTGGTGTTAATTACCTATTACCTCCAGCCAGTTGGGGACTTTTTGTTCCAAAGGAGCCAAGGAGTGTGAGTGGAGCAAGAGTGGACAGAGAGTGGAGTCTCAGCACCTGTGGCCTGCATCACCACCTGGTCGCATTTGTCCAGGTTCTTGGGCCGGGGGGCTAAACGACGTGAGCCTACGGCAAAGCCGCGAGCAGCAGATGCAGCCCTCCAGCAGGCCCTGGCGCGCGTGCCCCCTGCAAACATGGGTGAACAGCACACATGCCCTGACATGTGCACATTTGACAGCACAGGCTGGAGATGCGTTTTCTCAACTCACTTTACTGCCAGAACGCAGGCTATAGCCTGATGGATTTCGACTGCGGGAAGGGTGGGCACCCCAACCCCCGTATTGTTCAAGGGTCCACCACGCACACGAGATGCTTTCCAAAGTCGGGCAAAGGTGACTATTAGCAGGACTGCCACGCTCTACCCAGAATCTGACTTACCAAGCTAACATTCTGGAGAAAAGGCAATGTAGTATTGCAACCTTTGCTTTCAGGAGGGGCCAGAGGGGCAGCACCCCGGAGAAAACAGTTTCAGATTAGGGAACAAGAGAGACCTGGGCTCCAGACTTACCTGTCAGGCGCCAGACGCGCTGTGCATTCCCAATGGGCTCAGTTTCCTCATCTATAAAATGGGGACAATAATGGCCTCCGCTTTGCAGGACTGTCATGAGTGTTGAGTTAATGTGTGCGAAGCTCTTCAAATCGTATCTGGTACGGAGTGAGACCCCACAGATGACATTTGGCCCGCACACGACGCTCCCCCTGCCCTTGTCAGCTCAATCAGCCCACGTACTTTGCAAAAAGCAGCAACTAAACTCTCTTGAAAATTAAACTGACGCATCTTCCCTTTCCTCCTTCTCCAGCCTATTTCTAGTGCTTACAAACTTTCAAGGTCCTCTCTCACTGTTCACTTATGTCCCCAGAAACGCCACGTGTTGTGGGTCATCCCAGCACTTCCTGTCAACACTGACCGCGCAAGCTCCTGCGTTCCTCCAGAGTCCTACACATGTCAGCGCCATGCATTTGTCTGTGTGTCTTTGCAGGTCTCTCTCCACATGGCTGCTCCATCAGGCTCAGTGCCTATGAGTGCGAGCAAACCCGCCATTTACTCACTCTGCAAACACATGCACAGAGCCTCCCTGGAGGTGTTGGGTGCTGTGATGGGCACCAGGCACACCGATCCATGAGCACCGTGCCATGCCTGCCCCCCAGGCTGAACACCAGACAGTGGGGAAACCGAGGCAAACACAGTCCAGTATTCGGCCCCGGGAAACACCGTGGCCGGCGCCAGCCTCCGTCACCTGTCATGGGAGTGACGGCAGCCTCCTGACCGCGGGGCCCTCTCTGCCCCAGCCCTGCTCCGGGTCCACCTTCACCTCAGCCACAGAGATCCTGTCATGTCTCTTCTCTACCCTGCATGGCCTCCCCTTGTTTTTCTAGAACAAGACCCGACTCCTTACAACAGCCTCCTCCAGGCTCTCCGGACCCCACACTCCACGTCGCTCCCACTCATCCATTACTGTTCTTCAAAGCCAGGCTGTCTGTCTCCACCTCAGGGCCTTGGCATGTGCCATCGCCCCTGACTGGGAGCTCCTCCCCAGACTCCTCCCTGCGGCTCCTCCTCAAAGGAGCCTGCCCTCGCCCCCATGTTCTGTTCTATTTCCTCTCAGTGGACACTTACCACGACCTGAAAATGTCACACATCTGTTTGCTTGTTTACAGCCCGTGTCCCACGCCCGTAATGAATGCTCACAGCTGTACCTGAAGGACCCGGAATGTAGTACCATCTTGTGAACCCGGCAATCACCATCCCAGAGCGAATTCCTCCATACGAGAAACCCAAACAGCTGTTGGGAGCTAAAGCAGGGTGCTGACTCAACAGTAAGCTGGTGAGTCTGGGGTCGCCAGTCTGGCCCCACACCCACAGACGCAAGCCCCAGCCCCGGCCAGTCCCTTGCCACGAACGAGACTAGCCCCCAAGGGCTGGAGTAAAGAAGGCTCAACAAGCTGAGCTCAGAGGGTCCAGGGCTGTGGGTCAGCAAGAGGCCAGGCGAGGTGAGCAGGGCCGTCGGGGACCATTAATCCCACACGGGGAGAACAGGAGTGGGAGCCCAGCGGGCAGGTAGGAGGGAGGAGGCAGGGTAGACATCACTGTCCCTCAATAACACGTACAGCGCTAGGGACAGACCGGATGCATCCCCCAGAGTCACACGCGTAAGTGAGGTCAGCTGCCTGATGAGGTCTGAGGTGAGGCCCCTGGGAGGTGGTCAGGTCACAAGGCTGGAGCCTGTGAGGGGACAAGTGCTCTCCAAGGGACGCGGGAGAATGGCCTCTTTGCCCTGAATGCCAGGGTCACTCAGCACCCGCACGGCCGGCGAGGGCCCAGGGAGAGGGAGCGCTGGAGGAGGAAGCATTCTAGGGAGACGGTGGAGTCTGGGGGCTGGCTGGGGGCAGGGTCAGTCTTCACAAGGGGACCTGGGGGCCGAGGAAACATGAATGGCGAACGAAATTCAGACAGACTGCCTGGCGGGAGGGTGTGAGCGGATAAGACAGAGAACAAAGTCAAGCACCAGGTCCTGGGTCCCCAGGCTGCTGGGCCAAGGGGAGAAGGAAGAGCCCAGGACACTGAGGAAGGGCCCACGAGGCAGGAGGTGGCAGAGGCTGGCATCGGGACAGGCACGTTAAAGATGGGAGAGAAATGGCAGTGGTACATGGAAGAGGGAGGTGAACGTCATGGGGAGGAACCACGCAGTGGCCTGGGGTACTGACATCCCCCACGTCCCTGCCATGTCCCACCATGTCCCCACCACATCCCCACCACATCCTGCCATGTCCTGCCATGTCTCTGGCTGATGAGACAGCATTTCTGTGATGGGCAGACCTGGGAAGGGAAGGGAACAAGGGCCTTCTTCTCAGGTTTTGTGAGGGCGCAGGCTGATGCAGTGACAGACTGGTTCTGCAGCCATGGTGACGCCGCCACTGCCCACACCATGTAACGAGACCCTGGAGTGATGGGACCCTGAGCACCAGCCATGGGGATTCCCAGCTGGATTTCTGGAATGCATCCGTGCTCCCCAGGGGGCCTCCCGTCAGGTGACCCAGAATCGGCACAGATGGTAACTAGTCCCTGAGTGTGGTCCCCGAGGTCCCTGAGGTCAGGTCATCACCTTCCACCGGCTGACACCCCTCTCCATCCAAGTGTGCAGGGGACACGGTCCTCCCCCTACACCAGGGACAAGGCGGCTGCTCCCCCAGGATCGTGGGGCCCAAGCACCTGGGGGTGCAACCCCCTCCCCCCGCCACGCAGCTGTCACCCTCCTGTGAGGCGAGGGTGCTCAGAGAGCAGGACGCAGGCAGCACACACCTTCTGGTCCCAGGGGCCCCATGGAAGTTTGCTGCATGAGGTGACTCTCGGTGACTTTCAGGAGTGGGGGTCAGAAGTACACACTTTCATGGAGTGGTTGTGATGGATCATTCCGGAAGAGCTCAATGGAATGGCAGGGCTCCTGGTAGGCGGTGTCCCGTCTGCCCCCCAGGCTGGTTTCCAGAAGACTTCGAGGAGCCCAGCCTCGTAGACGCCACTCAGAAGATACACGACTTGAACACTGCTGCAGACCAATTCCAAGTTGCGTTGGACAGGGTAGCGCAAGCCTGGCTCGGACCCCCACCCGGCAGGTTTCGTTGTGGGGAGCAAACCTCACCCCTTCCTTCCGGAAAGCCCCGGCTGCACACGTCCATGTGGTTAGTGGGAATTTTTGCAGAGGAGGAGCTGAAGGTCAGAGCAGCACCAGTGACTGGCCCCTGGGAGAGTCGGAGGCTGCAGCCTTGCCCTCTGACCCCAGCAGCTGTATGGCCCTAGGACCACCCAGAACTGTGCCCTGCGCCAGCAGGAGGAGGAGGAGCTAGGACTCGGCAGCACCGTGGACCCCGCCGGAGACCTGCCTGTGACCATCAGAAGCACGTGCACCTCCCAGCAGCAACTCAGTCTGTCCTGCATCTGGCTTTCTGGTAAAACCAGCGTCGCATGTTCTGGAAGCCATCGCACGGCGATAGGTTCCACATGAGCTCTCAGCCGCAGAGGAAGGGGTGTGTCCTGCCGGCCACGCGCTCGCTGCTGGGGACGTGGCTCAAGCCCGAGCAGGCGCCGAGAAGGATGGTGCTGGGAGGTGGCAGCCCACAGGAGCTCCCGGAGACGGGGGTGCTCCTGGAGGGTCATGGGTGGTGGCCCCTCAAGCAGGGTACGGCCATGAAGCGCCGTGGCAGCTGGAAATCATAAGGCGTCTGGAGACAAGATGAAGTTTTCCAGAGTTTTCAAGGTTGTTTCCAGAGCAACTATGTTCTCAAGAGCTGAAACGTTCTATTTTAAAAACACCCTGTTGACGATCAGAAAGCTAGAAGCGCAACAACCGAATAATAAGGTACACGCTAGAAAGCCTGATAGAGAGGGGCCCCTTCTCAAGCCTGGAAATAATTCACTGTGTGAGGAATCTTTCAACCCTGGAAGAAAACAGATTTCAAAGTGACTCCCCAGAGGCCTGATTACCACCTGCATTTTGCACGGAATATTGAGGTCTCTCTCACCCAAGTCTTCTCTCCTGAGTCCCGGGTACGGCACACGGTCCCTGCACCTCCTTGAAGAACCCCCCTTACCACATTCATGCAGCACACTCTAGTGCAGTGACTGTCACATCATCATGAGCTGTGTCCTGGCTGGGGCCCCGGAGGCTGGACAGCTTGGAAGGAAGACAGATAGATACACAAACACTCACAACCCAAGGCAGTAGGAGATCCTATCCAGACAAGAGGGTGCTAAAGCCATGGGTTCCCAAAACTGCTGTGCGCCAGAATCCTTCTGTAGATCTTTATTAAGATGCGGATTTCAGGGTGCCTGGGGGGCTCAATCGGTTAAACATCTGATTCTTGATTTTGGCTCAGATCATGATCTCATGGTTCATTAGATGGAGCCCTGACAGCACAGAGCTGCTTGGGATTCTCTCTCTCCCTCTCTCTCTCTGCCCCTCCACCCACCCCTCTCCAACTCACTCTCTCTCTCAAAACAAATACACTTTAAAAAAAATTTTTTTTAAAAGTAAAATGCAGATTTCCAAGCATCGTGTCAGAATTTCCAGAGGGTGGGGGGCCCAGGATCTCTAATTCAAATGCTGTGCTCATGAATCTGATGAGTAGCTGGGTAAGGGAGGAAGAGTGGGCTCAGGTGACAGGACAGGTGTCAGGAGGTGGCTGGTGTGGAGCCTGTGGACTCTGGGGGGTTTGCAGCTCCGAAATGTGGCCCAGGCCCCTGGAGAAGCAGGACTCGAACATGGGACAGGCCCCTGGGTGGGAGTGGGAGGGCAGGAAGGTGGGCAGCGGACGTGGGACCTGGTGGCCCAGGTGACAGGACATGGGTCCTAGGTGAAAGGTCCCAGGACACACAGCAGCATCACCAGAAACGGCTCCGTGGGGTCACAGAGCGGGGTCAGCACCCGTCGGCACCTGGTGTGAGAGCATTCATAAGCATGCCTCTGGTCCTCAAGAGGAAAGACATAAAACCCTGAGCCACAGCAGGGACGAAAAGCAAGAGATGAAGAAACACTATTTAACGTTTTTATTAGTGGCTTTATTTCAGAATGGGTTGTAGGCGGCTCACAAATCTGTTAATTAATCATGGCATGTTTATCTCTGATTGCTATATTTAGCAATACCTACGATCATGTGTAACTTATTCATGGCTTTAAACACTTCCCTCTGGCTTTGTTCCATTTCCTACTTTGGAGAAAAAGCCATTTTCTAGCTGCTCAGCAACAGAGCGCCTTGTGTGAGGATGGTGCAGCAGACATGCCAGGCTGAAGACCAGCGGGGACGGGGGTCAGGCGTGTGCACCAGGCCCCACCGTCGGGCCGGCCAGAGAGAACCCGGCAGGACGAGAAGCAGAGAGAATCTCTTGTCTCGTGGATGAGAGAGGAAGCTTTGCAAAGACAGAGTGTCTGTGCTGGACCTACAGGATAATATTTTAGCCAACAGAGAACATTCTGGGTGATAAAATAGCATAGGAAAAGGCACAAAGAAAGGAAATCACAGAGCAGTCTCACACACCTCTGTTCACAGTATTTGGCACAGTCCTGGCACACAGGAGACACTCGATAAATGCTGGGCGAGCAGATAAGTTTGGAAGGGAGTTTCCAGTAAGGTGGAGAGAAATCACAGAGAGCCTTAGAAGGAGCTCGGAGTGTTTGGTCATTTGTGCTGCAAACCCAGGACCCAGCGGAAGCTCTGGGATAAGACAGTTTTTTAAGATCAAGGTTTGCTCCAGTCACTCCAACAGTTTCATGGAGAGTGAACCCGGGAGAACTGGAAAACAGACCAGAGGAAAACAGTAGTGAGGAGGCTACTATACCAGTCCAGGCAAAAGAAGAGAATCTGAGGTCTCACAGAAGTGACCTTGGCCGGGGGGGCGGGGGGGGGGGTAGTGCTGCAATTCACAAGGCACATGGGAAACAGAAACCACAGACCGAGGACAGATGTGGTGTGAACCTTGACCTTGAGCGGCGCAGAAGATGGTGACTCAACTAACCAAGATGGGTCAAGTGAGGGAGCAGGTGTAGGCAATGTGTCTGCGGCGGGCTGGGCGAAGGGACGCCTCATCCCCCAGCACCGCCCTCTGCATTCCTGCTTCAGCCTGTAAAACCGGAATCCCCACTGGCGGCTTCCCCGTCTGGGGAAGCATTAGTGAGCAGGCGTGGGACCTGCCTGTCCCCAAATGGCATGCCGTCTCCCCCCACCCCTGCAAGCTTGCGGCAGATGCAACAGGCCAGGGTCTAACGCCTACCTCCATGGCAGCACAAGACCACAGCCCACCCCTCTTTGGCACTCACTGTATCTGTCTGTCTGTCCCTGTGTCTCTGACTCTGTGTATGTCTCTCTCCCTGTGCCTGTGTCTATGCATGTCTGTCTCTCTATGTGTGTCTGTCTCTGTCTCTTTGTTTTTGTGTCTCTGTCTCTTTGTCTATCTGACTCTGTGTGTGTGTTTGTCTCTGTGTATGTGTCTATCTGACTCTGTGTGTGTGTTTGTCTCTGTGTATGTGTCTCCATCTCTGTGTCTCTGTCTCTGTCTCTGTGTGTCTCTTTCTGTGTATGTCTATGTCTCTGTCTCCATCTCTTTGTCTCTTTGTGTGCCTGTCTCTCAGTGTATCTATGCATGTCTCTGTGTCTGTGTGTCTGTCTCTTGTCTATTTCTGTCTCTCTGTGTGTCTTTCCATCTGTCTGCATGTCTGTCTCTGTCTCTGTGTCTCTGTCTCTGTGTCTGTCTGTCTCTGTGACTGTGTGTCTCTCTCAGACTTGGAGGTACTGGAGTCCCATCATGACCGTCCACACAGCTGGTGGATGTGATACTGTATTTTAATCCTCACCTAGACTCTTGGGTCTGTTGTCAACTGGCTCAGACCCAGAGACGTGGACAAGTGTGGGTGTTCAGCACATCTGACCCCAACGCTGAGCTTTGTCACGAGACCAGGTAAAGGTGCCCAGTGGATGGTGATGTCACTTGCCCCAATCCAGGAGAGGGAGCAGGGGAGAAGGGACAGTTGGGGGGCGTCGGGGGACGAGTGACGACAAAAGGGGAGGCAAGCCCAGAGGAGGCACACGCTGCTCGGTGGTGGGAGAGGGGAGGCCTGAGCTGGGCGGGGTCTGTACAACATACCTCCCATTGAGGTGCCGTCTGTGAACTGACCCCAGCTGATGGCTTCCTTGAAGAAAACCTGGCAATATTGCCGGATCCTGGGTGTCATTTCCCAAAAGAAAGCTGAAAATCCAATTTTCTGTGGATTTTTCAGATGCTTAAAGTATTAAATGGGTCAAACAAAACACACTTGCAGTTGGTATGTGACCCGAGGTCATGCAGAGTCTCGGTACAGAACAAGGAGTAAACAGGGCCGAGGCAGAGCCCTGATAGTCACCTGTGTCTTCGGCCCTAAGGAGCAGGAGTCGAGGCAATGGAGGTGAGTGGGCGCAGGACAGAGGGAAACCACGGCATGGCCACAAGGGAGGAGGCTCACAGCGTCCCGCGACAGAAAGGCAAGGGAGTGAGGCGGGCGCACGTGTCCTCTGATTAGGTCATCAAGGAAGGCTTGGTGTGTCTGAAGATGGGGAGAGCAAAGTGGTAGCAATGAGAGCCAGGGAGCTGGTCCAACATGCTCCAGAATGAGCTGGAAGGAGCCAGAATCGAGGGGGGCCATGCAAGGGGCCTGAGACAGGATAAAGGCAAGAGGGCACTAGTGCCCCACTTCCTCATGGTACACGGGATCACTGCTGGGAAACCGCACAGAAAGTAGGGGGCTAGCGATTGTGCCACAGGGTCATCGGAGGCCAGTGTGAGCTGCATACGGGAAACAGGACATGAAGTCCTCAGCCCTCTCCTCACACCCCAAGGGGACCCTGAAAATCCACCTGGCCCAGGGATTCTGCGGAAAGGCCAGTGTCCCGAAGAAAAGCACAAAGACTAAAAGAGATTGTGGGAAATGTGACAACTGAACAGAATGTGTGAAACTTGACTGGATCCGGAATTCTTCTGCAAAAAAACAAAAAACCAAAAAACCAAACCAACCTATAAAGCATCTTAACGAGGAGCAGGGAGATGACCGTGACTTTAATGGGGAGCATGAAGATGACCGTGAGTGTAATGGGGAGCAGGGAGATGACCGTGAAGATGTCATCATCGTGACGGTGTCCTTGGGCATGGCCACGTGTTGTGGTCATGCTGGCAAATGCATGTGGGGTGAAAAATGGCAATGCATGCAACCAAACAGTCCCACGAAACAAGCGTGTGCTCTCGGCGCCGGGGAGGGAGGGACAGACAAGGCCCACGAGACCACGAGGGGTCACTCAGCATGCCTCCTGACGTCTGATGTTCTGCTCTACTGCAAAACACCGGGTGAGCTCCCAGCCAACCTCAGCACAAACTCAGGGGGCGGGGCCAGAGCATCCGTGCCTTGTGACCCCACTCCTGGGCCCCGAGTGCAGGTAGAAGGGAAGACCACTTCCTGTGTCTTGACCCCAGGCTCTGACACCCTACCCATCCAGGGGGGCCAGCAAAGGCTTTTTCTGCCTGCCGGAGGTGCCAGGAGTTTTGGGGAGCTAACGGGGTCCCTCGTACCCCATGCAGCCCTGCACTGGACGGGAAGGGCAGGGCCACGGTGGGCCAACCACCAGACCCGCCAAGCCCCAGTGGCCAGGCCACCAAGGCGGCAGAAATTCGTTAGTGAACCTGAACGATAAAGCCTGCTTAGCAAAGGGTCTCCAACCAGGCTGTGCATCAGAATCACCCCCCGGGGACGTTTTAAAAGTCCTGATGCCCAGGATTTATCATCCCAAACCAATTAAGTCAGACTCTCTGGGGATCAGAAGATAATTCCTAAAAGTTCCCAGGTGATTCTGACATGTGGCCAAGTTTGAGAACCAGTGCCCCAAGGAGCACTTTGCAAATGTTCGGTATCACAGACACTAACTGTCATCCGGGCAAGGACGAGGGCCAGCTGCTGACTTCCTGCTGTCTTCGGGGTCTTGACCTACCTGGATACCTCTTTCAAGTGTCCCCTCTGTCGCCCTGCACCAGCCCTGCCTGAAGCCGCGCACACAGGGACCGTTGTGTGTAGCCTGCACGGCGCCACCATCACCCCCAGCCTAGGACGGTGGTCACTCCCACTGGCCTCTGGACGGGTCATCACTCCCCAGTTGTCACTCCTGTCAGCCCCAGGGTGGGTCGTGCTGTCCTGCTACCAAGCGATACCCCTGGGCAGGGAAGACAGAGACCTCCGGGGAAAGGATGTGCCATAAATGAAACCAGTTACAATAACTCCGTGACTCCTATAAGCAAAACTTCAGTGACTATGCCCATCACAAGCATGAGTTTGGTGCTGACACAGGCCCGCCAGCAACAGCACCCAGGACTGATCAGAATGAGGAGTGACCAGGGGCTCACGATGCATGCACTTAACCCCTCTCTGGGTTCAGGCAGCTAGCTGACCTTTCTGGACCTTCTCCCCCTGGAGGATGAGGGGAGCGACCTTCACAGGCTTTGCTCAGAGTGAGTTTTCTTTTTATCCTGATAAACATGCAATAAGTCCTACAGAAAGCGGCAGTCTGGCCCCTCTTCCCTGGATTACACCTGTGGGTGCCAAGGTAAGGCCAGCCCATCGTCCTGCCCATGGGATGTCGTTTCCCTAGACTCTTCTCTGGTGCATGGATCCTGTCCCCCCAAAAGTCACACTTGAGGACAAAGGCAAAGGCGGCCACCTGCAAGCCAGGGAGGGGTCCCTGCAGGAAACAACCTGTCTACGATGGATCTTGGACCCCCATTCTCCAGAGCTGTGAGGGAAAAAATCTCTGTTGTCCCTGCCATCCGGGTAGACGAGTACCTCTATGCTAACAGATGGCGGCGCAGTGCCTTGGGGTGGCTCCTTCAGGCCAAGCCATCCCCAACAGTCTCTTGAAAATGAGAAGATGCCTTTGGTCCAAGAACTCAGCCTGCTCTTGACATGGAGGCCGAGAACCAGGTGAGAAGGCCATCAGACCAGAGGAGCACGGGGACGGGGGGGCCTACCCCGAGTGCAGGGGTTAATGTTACGGCTGGCCACCGGGCATCTCTGAGAACCACAAAGGCACGGGACTGTCCTGGGAGATGTAGACGTGGGAACACGAGGACTTCCGTAAGGTAGGAGGCTGGGAGTCAGAGCTGGGTGTGACCCTGCACCTGCTGCCCCAGAGACAGGGATAAGGCAGGGACCCCAGGGCTGCCAGCAAAGCGCTCTGAGTTACACGCCACTCCAGGGACAGCCAGGCATCCAGACCTGCCTGCATCCCCAGCAGCACACAGAAGAAAGCCTACCCTTCAGGAAGGACCACAGCTCTGACTGTCCCTATCCCCACCACTCGGCCTTCCTCTTAAAGTCCCAACTATCTGCGTTTGAAATACTTGGTCAGTAATGTCAAGCAAACCAACATCCATGTGGTGGCTGGCATCACCGCTATGAAAAAGCATCTGAGAGCATGATGGCCTGGGTGACGGTCTAGCTCACTGGGGGAGGGTGACATGGCCCCTCTGTCATCGTGCGTCCCACTGATGTAATCTGACCTCACCAAGGGGCTCCTTCATCTGCTTCCTACCAGGACACCCAGGTCCTGGTGGCTTGAGCCACGAGGGGTGGTGATGTCAGCAGAGCTGCCCCTCCTGGGCTACAACTGGTGACCGCTGTCCTCCAGGATTTCATCGCAGCCGTGACCATTTGGCAGATACAAAAAGAGAACAGGCCGGTCTCTCTGTCCCTTTAAAACAATGGCACTTTGCATTTGTAGAGCACACTTGACGCATTCGTGTCTACTGGCTGGTCTTATCCCAAAGAAAAAACTCCATGTGTTTCATAACTGTGCCGCAGCGACAGTTAGCGGTCAGAGCCAGTGGGACTCCATGCTGGAGGAGGACCAGGGCCCCAACTGCTTCCAGAGAAACAAACCCCACGCCAGCGGCAAATGGAGCTGGCTCGGTGCCCCGGCAGCGCGGCTAACCGAGGGGAGAAGATACATCCGGGGCTGAGCCATAGGAGCTCTCTGTGGGTATAGGCTGGTGCTGGGGTTGAACTTCACAGAGGCAGAGACTAGGGAGCCCTTCAGGGAACCAGAGGCCATTAGAATTTGGTGATATTGGCACATCTCATGGCCTAGAAACATGACCCAGAAACGTTTCTTGCTTTTTCAGCAATTGGAAAAAGGGCAGGAATGATTACCTGGAAGGGTGGGCCCTGGTGGGGGGGGGGGGTTGAAAAACACAGGTTTTTATCCCTCATCATGCTGTGGAATAGGGAGCTTCTAGAAGGAAAAGCAAGGTTTCTGCAGATTATAGGCAGAGCCCTCCCCCTGGGTCAACCCCATCCTCTGAAACAGGAAGTCAGGAGCTGGCTCCTTCAGTCCGCTTGGGCACCCGCCTGCAAATTACTGCTTTTACTGTAGTGCATTTAGGAAATGATGGCCCTCTAAACCGCCCCTGGGGGCTGAGACAGTGGAGGCCTCCCGCCCTCTCCTCCCCCCCCCCCACCGCCTGCTCCTCCCCTCCAGCTCCATAAGCTGCAGCCCACCCAGGGGGCAGGGAACAGACCCCCAAACCCCGAAGCCCAGGCCGTGTGCCACAGAGACTATGGGACAGACCAGGAGCAGCACATCCCAGGTTCCCCAGGTGATGCCAACCGGCCTGAGGCCGAGAACCAGCACTCTAGCCCTGTCCGTGGGCTTGCCCGCCAGGCAGGGAGGGGCCCTCTGATGAGACAAAGTTCATCACACCTGCCACCAGCCTCTCCTTGGTCACCTGGCCTGCCTTTATCCCGCTCAGCAGGGAGAATTCTGCCACATGTGTTATGAAAATGATAGTGGCTGCCAGGCGCCTGTTCCCTAATCCATCTAGCTAATTAGCGCAAAGCAGACACCTCGCCAGGCGGTGCGGTGTGTACAAAAGTTAAGAAGGCACGATCCCTTCCAAATTACAAATTTGTAAGGTAATTGTATGAGGGACTGTAACGGAAGGTGTGTGGCTGGGGCTCTGAGAGACTCCGAGGCAGGAATTCAGGGGGGAAAAAAACAAGATCCCTTTTCGCAGGACTGAGCATGTCTTCACAGCTCACACACACACACACACACACACACACACACACACACACACACCCATCAGCACCCGGTACAGGACCTAATCCATTTAGCACTAGAAATGGATTCCAGTCAAATGAGTGAATCAAGTCAGATCGCTGCCCACCCACACCCACGAGGCCAATGTCCAGGACTCCCCGGCTTTTCCAAATACTGCAAACCCTACCTCAACCTCCACTGCCTGGTGATCACCACCTCCGATGCCTGGCCTGCCCCTGCCCATGCAACCCATAGAGTCCCAGGTGCAGAATTGTGGCCGTGCGCCCTGCAACGTGGCTCTGCGGACCAATTCCTCCCTGAGGCCAGGATCTGCCCCTCTCCCAGTGTTTACTGCCTCCTTCTCTCTGGAATAAAATCCCTCGTCTTGGGCTGAGCATACGGCCCCCAAAATGAGACCAGCTGTGCCCATTTGCCTAAGATCCGGCCAATGACTTAAGTGGAAGAGGTCTGTGCACCTTCTGGGACAAGTCCCCCTCGGAAACAGCACTCTCCCTCCTCCCCCTCCACCCTGGGCTTGAAGGGACATCATGGTGTGACACCCTGCAGACCGAAGAGACCCAGCAGGAGGAGCACATGTGGGTCCCCTGGTGGCCCCTGGAGGCACCGCCCTCCTGACCACACCCCACCCTGGATGGGCTCCCTGTGTCCTTCCCTGAAGCAGAACCCACACTCATCACCCTTTCCTGCCTCCAGCACCCGCGGCACCCGGAGTCCCTTTTCACACTCATGAGGGAAGAAAGAGGTTACAGAAAAACAGCTCATTTCTGTCAGAACGGGCAGTGGTCTGAGGACTTCTCACAGCAAAACCACCATGTCCACACACCTGCCTAGAAGGTCAGGTTGTGAGAACAGATGCCATGTTGGTGAGCTCTGTACCCTGGGGGTGAGGGGGAGACAAAACTCATGCCTAGTAAATGCTACACACAGTGAAATGGCCACTAACGTGGGGTCGGGATGTGGGAAGTGTTACTGAATCCTGCACTCTGAGTTCAGCCCTGGGAAGGTCCTCGTGAGCAAGCAGGTGGGGTCCCTGCCCCAGAGAGCTCACAGATGAGACCAGTTCTGTCCAGCTTCGGTGACCTTGGACACTCCACACAGCCAAACACCCCAGACACACCGGCTGTGATGTATCTCACCACTGAGCCCCCAAGCCTCAGTTTCCCCATCTGAAAATGAGACGTCTGATCAGATGACCTCTAAGGTCCATTCCAGAGTTAGCATTTCATCTCTGGATCCCACGCTGAAAATCAGCCTTGGGACCCACATCGTACTAAGCTGTGGGGGCTCAAGGAAGACTGAGACACTGGTGTCCACACACCACGACCTCTTTATCCACTCATCCACCAATGGACACTTGGGTTGTCTCCACGTCTTGGCTACTGTAAGTAAGACCACTATGTACACAGGGGTGATGCATCTCTTTGGCTTAGCGTGTTCATTTCCTCCGAAGAGATAACCAGAAGTAGAACTGCTGGATCACAGGGTAGTTCTATTTTTAACTTTAAGGACCTGCCATATTGTCTTCCGTAGTGGCTGCATCAACTTGCATTCTCACCAACAGGGCACAAGGGTCCCTTTTCTCCACAGCCCCCTCAAAGTTTGTTATCCCTTGTCTTCCTGATGCCTGTCCTGACAGGAGTGAGGTGTAGCCCATTGTCCCAATCCCTGACTCTTAATCCTCTTCCTAAGGATGTGGTAGATGGACAGCACTTAACTGTAAGTGCCCAGGAATGGGCTCGCCACAGCAACACCTTTGCCGGTGACTCTGTAGTGCCTCTCAGACCTACTCTGTGTTGGTGGAGGTCACCAGGAAGACATGACCAAGGGCTGACTGGTGAGGTGGGCCCAGGTGCCCAGGCCCCTCGCCCCCTCTCCTGCCTTTGAAAAGTGGGTTCTGCTTGCCCTCCCCACTCCCAGAAGCTGCCCCAAGGACAGTGACATGGTGTTGGAGCCATGTGAACAGCAGTTGTGACTGAACCCCATGAAGACCTCTTTACTAACTTTTAAAACAGGTGGGGAGCTTCTGAAATGACACCCTGGGCTCGGCCACATCACTTGTGTCAGCCCATGCATGGGGCGCTAGTAGATCCGACACAAACCAAAGCTTGAAAAAGCTCCTGCATGTTTCCACTTGTTCTCCGGCTTCTCTGTGAGACTGTGAGCAGAGCCTGGGCAGGTCACCGGAGGACGAGATGGAGAGCAGATCCAACCCCCCTCCCCTCCATGGAGGCTGTCCTAGACCAGCTAATGGTCTGCTAGCCAGACTAGTGACAAGAGTGGAAGGCCACCCTCTTCACCCCATAAGCCCAGCCAGCATCAGGGGACCAACCAGCGCCCCGCGGACCGGTGAAAAGTAGATGTCACAGCTGTCATAACTGGCCTGACCCTCTATGATGGTGGTGATGAAGGACCAGAGAGGATATGGCCAACCAGCCACAGGCAATGGGGAGCCAGAGCTGCTGTAGGTCCTCTGCTGCTTCTGCCATGAGCGAGGTGAGGACAGAGCCCCTGCTGCCCCCAGCCCCCGGCTCTGGTTCAGCAATCCCGGGACAGCACTGCTGTTCACACGGCGAGCAAAATGTTCCATCCTTCCCTCTGACTAACGAGGAGTTTGCCACAGAAAGTCACGGAAAATACATTAAACATGAGACACAGTTTCTGAACTAGTTGCAAGCGTTGTCCTAGGATATTTTTACTTTTCTTCAAACAGTCCCTTGAGGAGAGAACCATCCTACCAAGTAGTTAAATGGAAATGGAAAAGAGCCTTAAAGGAATCCACTCAGCCCCGTCATGGGGAGACAAGCATACGACAGGGTCCCTGCCGTTTTGGGGATCCGTGCCTTCCCTTCAAACAGCTGAGCCATATTGGCGTCTGGTGGTCCACAAGCAGCAGGTGTCAGAGAAGCAACAACTTCCCCGATTTTGTGATTAGAAGAGTGGACTTCAGATCTGCCGACTTGAGAAATAGGAGACCCCAAAACGGTAAAGCTCTCTGCACCCCGACTCCCTCATCTGTTAATCAAGAGTGCTTCGTAGTGTTGTTATGAGGATTAAGAGTTAATTCTTGGGGTGCCTGGGTGGCTCAGTCAGTTAAGCATTCAACTTCAGTTCAGGTCATGATCTCGGGGCTAGTGGGTTCAAGCCCTGTGCCCTGTGCTGACAGCTCAGAGCCTGGAGCCTGCTTCAGATTCTGTGTCTCCCTCTCTCTCTTCTCTTCCCCCACTCACACTCTGTCTCTCAAAAATGAATAAACATTAAAATATATACATAAAAGAGCTAATTCATTTAAAGGTGGGTTGTGGTCACTCTAGAAACATACACAGCTCCTGTCTCCAGCACTGTTTAGAAATCCACCAGCCAACTCAGAATTTCATTCTGGAAAATTCCTAAGTCAAGGATGGTCTTTCAAGCAGTCCATGCAACTGCCTCTGAGTTTATGTGTCCCTTTTCAACTGTACCATGTCCTTTTTCAACTGTACCATGTCCCTCAATACACTGTTCTCTCCAGAGTGCAAAGGAAGAACAGCACCAGCGGCTAAAAAGAACCGAGATTCAGTCAGTCCCTGTGGCAGGAGCGCTGGGAATTACGGAAAAGACACCATCCTCACTATTCCTCCAGGTAGCTAATGCCGGACAAATATGGCAACCCAAAGCAACTTGAGTCTTTCTCTGGGCTCTGGTACGTTAGTGCATTTAGCAGACTCCTCTGAGGTCAAAGAAATTGGGACAGAGTTTGAACTGGTCTATTCATAAATGTGTAGAGTCAGCAAACAGCTGATGTGTGGCACAGAACACAATCACTTTTTAAAAAAGACTCTGCCCCTTATATAAGTAGCACATGCTTGCAGTATCAGTTAGTCATTGCCGTAATAATGCTGCATAACAAATCATTCCAAGATTCAGTTCCTTCAACAACAATCACTTACACTTGCTCACACAGCTGAAGGTTGACTGGGGGTCACTGGATCTAGTGGACAGAGAGCCTACACAATCACACAGCAAGATCACAGAAGCAGGCAGGGCTGAGGGGAGGGTGAGGACTCGGGAACAGCAGTGTGATCTCCCTACTCGACCAGCAGCTTGTACAGGACCACATTGTGGGGCCTCTGCAGTGGATACAGTTTTCACACCATTCAGCTGTGCTTCCTGCCGTGACCCCTCCCCCAACACAGGTGTGGCTCCGGTAAGCATGAAGGGGGAGGGGCACAGGTGGTCATTCGTGGGAAGTCCTGTGGCTTAACAGTCACCGTGTTCTTTCCAGAATAAAACCTGGTGCACCTGCCACCTCCCACCTGGTTACACTGCCCCAGAGGATCAATACACCCCCACCCCACCCCCCACCTGTCCTCCTCTTCCGCGGCATAGGCTATGGCTGGATAGGGGGAGGGAGCTGGATGAGGGGAGAAGGCTCCATGCAGGGGAGAAGGCTCAATGCAGGGGAGGGAGCTTGATGGGGGAGGGTGCTGATGTGGGGGAGGGAGTTCAATGGGGGGAGGGATCTCAATGCAGGGGAGAGAGCTCGATGGGGGAAGGGGACTCGATGTGGGCGAGGAAGCTCTATGGCGGGGAGGGAACTCGATGCGGGGGGGGGGGGGGAAATTATCCACCCACTGGGGCTTTTTGCAGTCACAGAGGTCAGAAAACCTGCAGTGGACACAGGCTTGCAGAAGTTGGGGGGACATGGAGAACACAGATCTGTCAGGCCACACAGCATCCTGAGTCCTGCCACGCACACAGGCTCAGGGGGACACGAGGACATCACCGACATCCAATCTGGCCCAAGGGAGGTGACGTTTCCCAGGTCCCAGGACAACCAAACCCAGGGTGTGCCAGCCAGTGCTAGCAAGGAACACTTCTCCCCACGCTCATGCCGACCTTGGGCTCTCACTGAACTTCCTTTCCTGAACTTGGAGATGCAGCCAGATGCTTCCCGCTCCCAGCCTGCCCTTCTCTGCGCCTCACGGAGCGACATCCTGCTCCAGCGGGAGGGCGGCGTGCTGAGTGCCTCTCACCCTAGAAAGTGAGTCATACACACACATCGACGGGAGGACCCTGCAGCTCAGACAATTACCCAAAGAACACATTTTCTGATAATTACAGAGCTTGAAATGGATCCACTTTGAAAATCCCTTCCTTCCTCCCGCGAAAGCTGAGGAGGTGGTTTAACAACAGACAACTCTGGCTGTCAGGGGACAAGTTCCAAGGGATTTCTTGGAAGGTGCAGCTCCCAGAAGGTGGTGGTGCTCACTAGACCCACTCACCCTCCCCCCATGCCCGGCATGGGCTCTGACTCTGGCAGGAGGACCAGAGCAGGCGGGACGGGTGGGGCGCCCGGGGGAGGCCACCCACCACGGGCCACCGCACCTGGACCGCCGCACACCACGGGTGTACTGGGGGGACGGGGGCTCGTGGGTTCCCAGCTGCCACTGAGGGTCTGCTCTAAGCTGTGCGCACCTGTCTTCTCCCAGTTAATTCCCCAGCAGCTGCACGAGGGGGCGGTGCACTCACTGCGCCTGGGGTTAGAGTCGCACCGAGGGAAAGGAAGCCTACGTGTGTCACCGCCTCTCCCGTGGAAGGGACCAGAACTGGCAGGGAGCAAATATGAGTCAGGTGACAGTACAGACCCCAAGGAGGGTGCTGGGCACAGAAGCGTGTGAAGGCACAGGGAGTTGTGGGTTAAGGACCTGCTGTGTAGACCGTGAGCACGACAAAGTTATGTGTGATGTAAAAATACAAAGTGTAGTAAGAGACATGTTTTGGGTTAGTCCTTGTGTAGCCAGTGTCAGGGCCGAGGCCATTGGGCTGCAGGACGAGTGATTGGGGCGCAACTCTGACACCTGAAGACCTGAAGTCAGTGTCCCTGTCCCCTACTGTCTACTGGAACGTCCCTCCCTGGCATCTCCCACTAACGCTGAGTGGCACCTGCCTTCACTGGGCCGCAGAGACCGAGGCAAGGCGGGCTTGGGAGGTAGGGGGAACAGGGTCTATGAAAAGTGCAAGAAACAGAAAAAGGCCCTTAGAGAATGTTTCCTGGAGACTCCTGTTTATAGAAATGTATGCAAACTATATGTAAACTTGCAAATGGTAATGCTAATTCTTTCGCAGCCCCCCGTTATTTCACACCCTTGGCTTTGACCTTTAGGCTGTAAGGCAGGACCCTAGCAGAGGCGGCCCCAGCCCCTGCCCACTGTCCACTGTCCAGCCAGAGTAAGCAGTCAAGCAGTTCAGAAGGGTGAGCAAACCTTATGTGAAGGATGTGGATCACCGCCCTGCCAGGGTACATTCAGGATGGGGGAAAGGGATATGACAGACACTTAGCTGTCAGTCATAAAGTACCAGCCAGAGACCGGAAGTCACAACTGAAGGCATTAGTGGCATCCAAGATACTACCTGGAAAATAATTTACAGATTCATGAACTACCCTTAATACCAAATGCCATGTGCTGTTTTCTTAAATCACACTTAACTCTTGGATCACTAGTGTTTTCACACGCTTCCCGTCACTGACCATGCTTCCCGGCTGCCCCGTCCAAGACATGAATCTCCAATACAGAGTGTTAAGAAAACCTCACCGTGCAGGTAATTAGCAGGAGAAAGAATTAACTTCTTGATTAAGCTCGGTCTTCCAATGGAAGGCATCAATACTGAAATCTAGAAAAATTTCAAAGGCTTGCACCATGATTTCCCTTCTGTCAATGCTGGCATGGTATTTGTTTCTCTCCTATTCACAGGAGGCTCAAAAGCTCCTTTTGGGTTGACAGGTGGCTCTCTCGTGTCCTGTGGCCTACCTGCTCTGGACAGAGACAGGGGGTGTCCTCTGACTCAGGAGAGAGATGGGGGCATCCTCTGGCTCAAGGCCACGGCACCACTTACTCTACCTGCAAGTTTCTGCTCTCTACATTTTGCTGCAAAAAGCACATGCCTTCCTGACTAGAGAGTGGCAGTCCCTCCGCCATCGGGTTTTCCCAGCCGCGACACAGAGAGCTTGAGCTGCACATGCGCCCATGAATGTGCGTGGACACACGTGCTTCCCGGGTTCACTTGGGCAGCTGTGACTGCTGCCCATCCATTCAGAGCAACGCTCCGAACGCCCAGCTGTCCCTTTCGTCACGCTTCCCATCCCACCCCCGACACACTCCCCATGACGCAGATCAATCTGCACAGCTGAACATTTCAGAGCCCAGCCCCAGACTGGAACAGAGGCTGCGGGGGCAACGTCAGGTGCAAACACCGTCCATCGTCACGCAAAGACAGAGGCCCTCCTGATCCAACCAGAGGCACCTGCAAACACCCAGTGCTGCCACTTTGATGGATGGCCACCCATTCTAATCAGCTCCTTTTATCTCTGGAGGTTTCCAGCCAGCTGCTCGCTCACTGGCTCCAACCCCCGCCCCCCTGCCCTTCTGCCATTCTGGGGAGGCGGGGCTGGAGCAGGCAGGAGCTGTCCCTCTGTGTGGCAAGGTGGTGTTCATGCACTGACCTTTCTCAGGAGAAGGCAGATGCGTTCAATGTTCCTCAGCCGTTCCCTCTTCAGGATGCATAAGAAAGGAAAAGAGGGGAGGTTAGGAGGTTAGATGTTCTGCTGGAAGAACGTGAGAAGCCCCCACATTCAGCCCCCAGTAGAGGAGGCAGAGCCCACCAGAGGCCCCTCCCGGTCGTGTGGCCTACTCCCATCCAGCACCTCCTAAGAAGAGTTTCTGCTCATAGAACTCACTAGCAAAAAACCAAATAATCCAAATGTAAATGGGCAGAGGATCTGAATAGGTATTTTCCCAAAGACGACATACAGACAGCCAGTGGGCACGTGAAAAGGTGGTTGTCACTGATCACCAGGGAACTGCCTATCAAAACCAGGGATCCCCTCACGCCCGTCAGGATGGCCAAATCAGCATGGGAAACAACAGGTGTTGGTGAGGATGCAGAGAAAGGGGACCCTTTGCACTGGTGGTGGGAATGCGGACCGCTGCGGCCGCTGGGGGAAGCCGTGTGGGGGCTCCTCAGAAAGTTAAAAATAGGACTACCCTACAATCCAGTAATTCTACTTCTGAATATCTGCCTGGAGAAAATGAAATCACTACCTGGAAAAGATGCCTGCACCTCTGTGCTCACTGCAGGATTATTTATAATAGTCATAGCATGGAAGCTATCTAAGTGTCCATGGATGGATGAATGGAAGAAGAAAATGTCATGTATACACACACGCACACACATATACATACACAGCGTATACATATATAATATGATGCACACATGTGCATGCGCACACACACACACACACACACACTGGAATTTACTCGACCATAAAAAGGAAGGAACCCCTGCGGTTTGCAATAACACAGACAGACCAGAGGGCATTATGCCAAGTGAAATAAGCCAGACAGAGAAAGACAAATACCGTACGATGTCACTTACATTTATGGAATCTAAAAATACAACAAAATCAGAGCAAACGCATAGAAAAGGAGATCAGGGGTGTGGTCATCAGAGACAGGGAGTGGGGGAGGGGTGAAGAGACACAAACTTTTGGCTCTAAGACAAGCACCAGGGACGTCTAGGCGCCCACAGTCAGCTCTCCCTGGAGGACCTCCCACTGGGGTCCCTGGAGCACGTGTGTCCTGATTTGTGTCTAAGGTAGGGCAGGTCCCTGCCCGTTGGTTTTACTTTTTTTTTTTTTAACATTTATTTATGTTAAAAATTTTTAACATTTATTTATTTTTCAAGAGACAGAGAGAGAGTGTGTGATTGGGGGGGAGCAGAGAGAGAGAGGGAGACACAGAAACTGAAGCAGGCTCCAGGCTCTGAGCTGTCAGCACAGAGCCCAGTGCGGGGCCCTAACTCACAAACCAAGAGATCACGACCTGAGCTGAGGTCAGACACTTACCCAACTGAGCCGCCCAGGCACCCCTGGCTTTACTTTTCTACAGTAAGTGTATTTAGGGGAAATAATCATCCCACTATGCCCCCAGGCTAAGACCTTTGCAAATGTTGAGGTCCCTCTCTGGAGCCTTCCTCACGGCTGCAGACAGGTTCTCAGCGGCCAGACAGGTGGTGACTTTCACGTCACACACCGTGTACTACCTCCCTTTCCCCACAACAGCTTTCTTGTGTTCCAAAGCCACTGTGAGCACAGCTGCGGCATCGCCAGCACTTCCTTACCGAGGTAATTTGGTGGCCGTGGATGTGACGGTGATGAGACTCCTCACAGATGTGGAGGAGACAGTGGCTGGGACACTTGCGTCCCTAAGTGACTCATGGTGATTCCTGTGCACTCCTGCAGCCCAGAGGGAAGAGCTCACATCAGGACTCCTGGCGAGGAAGCCAGACCACACGTGTGTGTGCCCACACAGGCACGTGCACACACAAACCCACACACAGCTGGGCATCGAGGCTGCCTATGTGGAGAATGAGCAGAGGTGTGTGGAACCAGGCACAGAGAGGGTGCTCCGGGATGCACCATCTGGGCTTCTGGGGACAACGGCTCCCTCGCTCCATGGCGACACCGAAGGATGGGAAGGGCTAAATGAGAAACTAGAGTAACAGGGGCCCCCTCCCCCTCTCCTCCTGGAAGAGGGGTCTACCCTGAGGGCCCAGCAAGACTGTGCTTTAGGGGATCTTCCTAGAGTGACCGTGTAGGAGCCGAGTCCACTGGCAGGCGTCACCGCCCAGGGAGGGGGCTGCTCTGAGCCTCTACGGAGGCCGAGATCAGTCCAACAGGAATTAATGAGGCAGCTAAAGCACTCAACTTCCTGCCAGGGAGTAAATCCTAAGACCCAAGAAAATGTGCCTAATACTCTTCAATGTAGGGTTTTACTAGATTTTTTTAAAAATCCCAGACAAGAGGGGCGCCTGGGTGGCTCAGTCAGTTAAGCAACTGACTGCAGGTCAGGTCACGATCTCACAGTTCGTGAGTTCAAGCCCCACGACAGGCTCTAGCCGACAGCTCAGAGCCTGGAGCCTGCTTCGGATCCTGTGTCTCCCTCTCTCTCTCTGCCCCTTCACCACTCTCCCTCTCATGCTCGCTCGCTCTTTCTCAAAATAAGTAAATAAACTTTCAAACTCCCAGACAAAACTTTCCTGGGGCTTCAGTCATCCTGAATCTGGTTGGCAGGGTCCAGGCTCCTTAACTACATCATGACCCGGATCAAAGCATGGCTCTAAGGACAGGAGAGCTGAGACCCAGTGTCCAGGCTCACCTCACCCTGCAGGATTCACTCTCATCAACAATAGCTGAGCTCCTGCTGTCTGCAGGCTCCGTTCTTGCTCTGACCCTTCGCAGAGTCCCCGCGGACCCCGTGTGGGTCCTGGGGTCCTTCCAGAAAGCCCCGGGTGTTCTAAGTGAGCTGCGTCCTGAAGTGAACCCGGACAGCTAGGAGCACGGAGCGCTGGTCAGTGACCTCCCTCTCCAGCTGAGCAGCTCTGCCCCTGGCGGGTGTGGACAAGCCACCGCCAAACGAGAAGCGTCCAGAAAGTGAGGTAGGGGAAGGGAGGGGCAGCCCTTTCAGGCTAGGTTACCACCGGTGGGCGGGGACACTGGCAGATGGAAACAAGGTGGATTTTAACACACATTTCACAAAACTAGGGAGTTTTCAAGTGCGTCTCAGGGATTCTTTCAACTTGCTACAGAATTCTGCTTCCCACAGCCGACTCTGGAAGGCTCTACTCCGTGGCATCAGATGCCAAAGGGATTCTAAAAATCACGCTTTCGAAAATCAGATCTCTGAAAGAGACCACACAGAGGAGGAGGTAAGAACACAGACGGCAGGCCTCGAATCCTGACCTCGCCGCCTGAGCGTGTGGGCCCTCACACAACAGTCCGTATGTGCGGTAAATGGCGCGGTAGAGATCACAGTTCTCCTACACGCAGCAGAGGCAGAAAAATCCTTGCAACTCCAGCAAAAACCTGCACTTCACGGAGGCGACTCTGAAGCCTGGTCCCCTGGCCTTGTGGTTCCTCCAGGGAGATTAGATCCCTGTGTCCCTGTCACTAAGCAGTGAGCCCTGACGTCACACTAGCAAATCCTGCCGGTCGGGCTACAGCATCCAACTAAAAATATCACCAGGGTGCCTGGGCAGCTCAGTCAGTTGAGTGTCTGACTCCTGATTTCAGCTCAGGTTATGATCTCACAGTTCCTGGGTTTGAATCCCACATCAGGCTCTGCGCTGACAGCTTGGACCCTGCTTGGGATTCTCTGTCTCCCTATTTCCATCTGCCCCTCCCTTGCTTACTCTCTGTATCTTTCTCAAAATAAATGTGGGGCGCTTGGGTGGCTCAGTCAGTCATGCATCCGATTTCAGCTCAGGCCACGATCTCTCGATTCATGAGTTTGAGCCCCGCGTCGGGCTCTGTGCTGACAGCTCAGAGCCTGGAGCTGTTTCAGATTCTGTGTCTCCCTCTCTCTGCCCCTCCCCTGCTCAAGCTCTGTCTCTGTCTCTGTCTCTGTCTCTCTCTCTCACGTTCCACAGCAGGAGGCAAGCCAACCTCTCTCAGGCTGAGTGTCTCCCGGGCAGTAGACGTGGGCTAGAGGCTCGTACAACGTGCCCTGCATGTGGCCCACTGAGACGCCCGCTGACGTGCGGGTTCAGGGGAGGACAGCCACAAGACAGCCCCAGAGGCCTCAGCACCACAGCCCCTCCCCCCTGGTGACTGCGATCTGCACATGTGACTTGTGAGGAAGTCCAGATATTCCACCTCAGAACCAGACATGTCCTCCACAGCCTGGAGCCAGGCACTCGGGGCCCAGGGTGTCCTCCACCTGCCCTACCCCCATCAGAACCACCCTCCTCCACAGGCCCACCGCCCTGACCTCCTCCACCCTGCCCTCCACTACCCTGCCCTCCTCCACCCTGCTCCCCACCACCACCCTGCCCTCCTCCACCCTGCCCTCCACCACCCTGCCCTCATCCACCCTGCCCTCCACCACCCTGGCCACCACCAGTTCCCACCACTTACCGCATGAACAGGGTTGCACTGGTCTATGGGGCTCTTAAAATCTGTCCTTAATTCATCAAAGGCAATTATCTGAAATGAAGACACAGAATCAAGATGTTAGTGCAAGGATGAGTCAATGTACCATGTCACAAGCTCCCTGTAGATTTGCTGCAAATGATATAGGAGGCAGGGAGGTCAATGACAGGAGGCTGGCTAGAGTCGGTCACTGTCAGAGCTGGCGACGGACACCTGGGGCTGACTGTGCTCCTGTCATCCTCTGCGTCCGCTTAAAAATCCCCGGAATAGGGAATGGGCCGGGTACCGCATAAGGGCTCATCCCTGTGACTAGCAAGTAAGTCCCACAGATGCAACACACAGCCTGGTGAGGACGGACAGCAAAGCTGTCCTCTCAACGCTACACTCGCTAAGAAACTAGCCCCTCACCATTGGAGACACGAGAAGAAACCACACCTCTGACGGGACAGAGTAGCCGCTGACGCCATAATGGCAGCTGCGTCCCCAATGTTAAAGGACCAGATCACTGCCTCACACAACGCTGTTGCCAAATACGCGGATTCCAACTGTTCTCAATCCCCAAACTAGAGCCGCGCCAGCCGCCGGTGCTCTACAAAGACATGGAGAAACTCTATTACAGTGGGGGGCGGGGGCGGAGGAAGGACCAGACAACTGACACTCCAAACCAGCGCTTCCCGATTCTCTCTTTATAGGAAGAAGCTGTTTATTTTCTATTGTCATTGATTGTGGCAGAGATGCCGATGGAAGTGAGACGGACAGAAGTCAGGATGAAGGGAGAAGAGAAGAGCCGGGAAGCCGTGCTGATGTCACAGAGAGGACCCGACAATCCGCTCCCGAGCAGTCGCATCCTCTCGGACAGGGCCGTTGGATGTGGGTCCCCGACCTCACTCTGGACGGAGACGCAGGTGGGGTCGCGGGACGTGGGTCCCCAACCTCACTCTGGATGGAGTCGCAGAGCTCACTGAAGAGCACCAGCTCCCCCTCCCCTCCTCCAGGCACGTCCATGGAAAGTGTCAGCTAGAGGGGACGCTCCTTCACCCTGGCTCTTTTGTCCCCAGAAGGGGACTTGATGACAGGCCGGTGGAGGCCTGAGGTGCTCTCAGGAACATCGCTCCCAGGCAGCACAAAAATGTCATAACTACCCGCCCCACCCCCCGTGACAGTGCATCCCAGGGGCCCTGATGCTTGGTGGAAGCACAGAGCCACAGCCACCCCCCAGTGTCCCCATCCTGGCACCTTAGGGTGTCCCCGTCCCAACCACACGGGGCCCAGAGCAAGTACCCAGTCAGGCGAGCCGCTCACCTCCCCGCACAAAGCAGGTGTCACAATAGAGCAGCCACGTGTCATCCTGACTCCAAACCTCCCGCAGAATCCAGGGGAGATTCCAGGAGGACTTGTACTGAGCAGACATTTCTACATCATCCTTCGCCAGCTGGTGAATTGTCCAGCCTGCTCTTGAGCCCATTTGTGACAAGAGCTCCCCTCTAACTGGGGATGCTCCGGCTGTTCCCGGGTCCCTCCAATGACTACCGCCTTCCTCTCTTGAACTTACACTCCTACCCATATTCAGGGCCAGACTCGGCAAGCTACACAGGCCCATTTTTGTATGATCTGTGAGCTAAGAATGGTGTTTACACCTTTAAAATAGTCAAAAAAAATGGGGCGCCTGGGTGGCTCAGTTCGTTAAGCATCCAACTTCAGCCCAGGTCATGATCTTGCATTTTGTGAGTTTGAGCCCCATGTCAGGCTCTGTGCTGACAGCTCGGGGCCTGGAGCTGCTTCAGATTCTGTGTCTCCCTCTCTCTCTGCCCCTCCTCTGCTTGCACGCTATCTCTCTGTCTCCCAAAAATAAATAAACATTAAAAAAATTAAAATGAAATAGTCGGAGAAGAATATCTTGTGACATGTAAAAATTATATTCAAATGTCAGGTCCCAGAAAGTTTTATTAGAACACAGACATGTTCATTCTTTCCTGTATCGAGTATGCTTCATGCTGCAATGGCCAACAGACATCACATGCCCCACAACGTCCAAAATAGGTACTGGCTTGCCCTTTATAGAAAAAAAGATTTGCCAACCCTGATCTACTCTTTCATTTCCCTTCTACAGGTTCATTGTCCAACAAGGCAGCTGCATGTAGCCATTTTTAAATTTTAATTTTAATTAGTTAAAATTATTTTACTTTTTTTTAAATGTTTATTTATTTTGGAGAGACAGCATGTGCAGGGGAGGGGCAGAAACAGAGGGAGACACAGAATCCGAAGGAGGCTCCAGGCTCCAAGCTGTCAGCACAGAACCTGATGCGGGGCTCAAACTCATGAACTGCAAGATCCTGACCTGAGCCAAAGTCGGACGCTTAGCCGACTGAGCCACCCAGGTGCTCCTAATTAGTTAAAATTAAATTAAAAGTTTAGTTCCCACACTTTAATCGCTCAAAACCCACATCTACCCGGCAGCTACTGAACGGCACAGAGAGAAAAAAACTCCCATCATGATGGAAAATCCCAGCATGCAGCACTGCTTTGGAAGCACATAGCACAGGGCAGATCACTCTTCCCCCAGAAGTACTATCAGCCATCCCGAACCCGGCAAATCCATGTTCTTCAAGCTCAATGCCTCCAACCTTTCTATAAACTGGCTCTAAGTTGCCGCCACATCCCCATCGCCCTCTGCTGACGTTACAGGTTGTAAACGGAAACACCATACTCAAGATGAGCTCAGCTTAGCATAGAGAGTAAACGTTATCACCTCCTCTGTTCTGCGACCTATGTCTCTGTTAATGCAACCTGATAGCACCAACTCTTTTGGGTCCACATCACGTCCCTGGCTTCATATGAACCTTCCAAATGTAGGCTCGGTTAAACTCAGTCCACTTTCTACTGCGCGCATGTTGTTGGATTTGGAGGCCTAAAGGCAAGAACTGGCCATTATCCCTGTTGGTTTTTCCCTATTGAGTTTGCCCCATCAGTACAGTCTGCTGAAATCAGACATCCTCAACAGGAACACCCACATTCACCCCAACACAGGACAAATGGAGCAGAATGGAGGACGGAGCCCGGAGCCCAGCCTTCCCCAGTCCCACAGGCTGGCATCCGCAAGCCATCGGCCTGCTGGTTATCCCATGATAGAGACAATTCGCCATACTCTGACCCAGGAGCTTTAGAACCCCACAACTGTGGGTGCACCACCTTTGAGTCCCCGGAGAGGTGGGAGCCCGGGGGACGGAGTCAGTGCCCATGCTGTGGCTGTGACGGCCCAGCTCCCATCCTGCCCTGACCTGTGTAAGCGCTGGGAGGGGGTCTGGACTGAGGGTGCGTGAAGTGGCCAGGCGACCCCAGGATTGCCAGCAGCCGAGTGTTTGCGAGCCAGGCAGCCCCTCTTCGCATGAATTCATGGTTCCCAGCCCCCACCTCCCGACCGTGTCCCAGCTCAGGAGACTCACAATATGGTGTGGGGGCCCCACGGGGACAGACTGTGAACATGGCTGTGAGCCTTTGTCCTCGAGCGTCACAATGACACCACAATCGAGGACAGCCAGGGGCGCCTAGGCGGCTCAGTCGGTTAAGCGTTGGACTCCGGCTCAAGTCATGATCTCACAGTTCTTAAGTTCAAGCCCCACATTAGGCTCTGTGCTGACAGCTCAGAGCCTGGAGTCTGTTGCAGATTCTGTATCTTCCTCTCCCTCTGCCCCTCCCCTGCTCGTGCTCTGTCTCTCTCTCTT
Organism: Suricata suricatta; assembly: GCF_006229205.1. NCBI lineage: Eukaryota > Metazoa > Chordata > Mammalia > Carnivora > Herpestidae > Suricata > Suricata suricatta. Next base: position 116,757,529 of record NC_043702.1, read on the forward strand.
TCAAAAATAAACATTAAAAAAAAATTTTAATTAAAAAGGACACTACTTTAATCCAGTAAAGCCCCACTGGCAGCAGGAAGTGAGCATCAACTGTTGCTCGGACGAGAAGAACACTTCAAATCCTCTCCGTGTTTTAAAACTCATTTTAAAATTTATATACATTGCAAATGACATATCAGATAAAGGGCTAGTATCTCAAATCTACAAGGAACTCACCAAACTTCACACCCACAAAACAAATAACCCCCTGAAGAAATGGGCAGAAGACATGAACAGACACTTCTCCAAAGAGGACATCCAGATGGCCTACAGCCACATGAAACGATGCTCAACATCACTCATCATCAGGGAAACACAAACCAAAACCACACTGAGATGCCACCTCACGCCAGTCAGAGTGGCTAAAATGAACAAATCAAGAGACTATAGATGCTGGCGAGGGTGTGGAGAGACGGGCACCCTCCTA
>NC_043702.1:116758094-116798388 GCF_006229205.1 Suricata suricatta
GGTCACGCCTGTGTCGACAGTCCCTTTCCATGGCCGAGTAGTGCTCCATGGCCTGGGGGACCCATGGCTTGTGTCTTCTCTCACCTGCTACAGAACCTGCCCGAGTCCCCAGTTTTTGACAATTGTGAATACAGCTGTTACACACATTTGCATAACTGTTTGCTCTGAAATGTAAGTCTTCAGTTCTCTTGGGTAAACAGGAGGTGGGTCCCTGGTCCATGTGGCAGGTGTGTGTTCGACTTCATAAGAAGCAGACAAACTGTCGTCCAAAGAGACTGCACCATCTTGCATCCATCCAGCAATGAATGAGAAGCTGGGATTTCTTCCCTGGTCGCCATTTCTTTACGTGTGTTAAGGCCATGATAGTTCTAATTTGCACTTCATTTCTCCAGTGACTCATTGGAGGCATTGAGGGTCTTTTCACAGGCTTAATCACCACCTAGATGCCTCCTTTGGTGAAGGGTGTGTTCAGATCATTTGCCCGTGATTTTTTTTAAGCTATTTGTTTTCTTATTGATTTTTGAGAGCTCTTTATATACTCTGGATAGAATCTTATTGATTTTTGAGAGCTCTTTATATATAGTGGATACAAATCCTTTGTCAGATCTGTGATTTGCCAGTGCTCTGTGGCTTCTCTTTCCACTGTCAACATCATGCTTCTCAGAGCAAACCTTGTCCTTTTAACACTTCTCAATTGATCCAATTTATCCCTGTTTCTTTTATTGATCAAATAAACTTCTGGCATTGAGTCTAAGAAGTCCTAGGGCCACACAGATTTTCTGCTATGTTTTTCTCCCTAAACATTAGCATTTCGTTTATGGGAAGGCTTATACTATAACTTCAGTTTCTTGCATAGATGTATGAGGATTCGGGTTATTATGAGCTCTGATAGTTTGCAGGACGGGACCCACGTCATCAAAATTAAGTTTACCAGCTGACTTTGAACACAGGGCCACCCTCATTGTTTGTTTCACTTTCTCTCGCAGGCCATCTCCCCTCCTTGTTTTCTCAGCAAACTTGAGATACAGGTTCAAACGAGCACAGACGAAGGCCAGAAAGGGCAACTGCAGATCACGAGCCACAACAAGAGGCAGAAATCTCCCAGCAGCCACATACCACGGGACTGTGCAGAGCCAGGCTGGGCTGGGCCGGACACGGCAGAAGTGAGGCACAGGGTGGAAACTGGGCATTTGCAGGAAGTCAGAGAGAGAGGAGGTCAGAGGCCAGGGCCTCGAGGTATGCCGGAAAGGCAGGGCCAGGCCAGGGGCGTCTGCAGAGAAGTCAGGAAGGAAGGAAGAACTCGGCAGGAAGTTGTCCTTTTTTTAAGTTTATTTATTTTGAGAGAGAGACAAGAGAGTGTGGGCAGAGGAGGGGCAGAGAGAGGAGACAGAAAATCCAGAGCAGGCTCTGTGCTAACGGCACAGAGCCCTATGTGGGGCTTGATCTCATGAACCACAAGATCATGACCTGCGCTGAAGTCAGATGCTTGGCCAACTGAGCCACCCAAGAGCCCCACATCAGAGTACTTTCCAAGTCTCCCCCCTTTTATATGAGCCAACAGTAATTTTTTTAAGTTTATTTATTTTGAAAGAGAAAGAGAGCAAGTGTGCACGCATGTGCACAAATGGGGGAGGGGCAGAGAGAGAGGGAGGAGAGAATCCCAAGCAGGTTCCACACTGTCAGCCCAGAGCCCTATGTGAGGATTGATTTTAAGAACCATGAGATTGTGACCTGAGCCAAGACCAAGAGTCGGAGGCTTAACAGAGGAAGCCCCCCAGCGCCCCCATGTGTGAAGCTGTGTCTGTGAACATTAGGCACCACCACAGAGGTCCTGCCCCAAATTCTCCAGCCCCTCCCCAGCCCCAACCGCCACAGGGTCACAGAGCAACGACTCACTGGCCTAGTGGAGCCCCCTGAGGGGTCCCGCTAGGGCTGGAGACACCCCGCCTGTAGCAGCGCCAGTGGGCTCTCAGGGGGGCGGGGGGGGGGCAGTTGGGACCCGCCTCACAGGCAGGAATTATATCCCAAGGAGCCTGCCTCCTTTAGGCCACAGCACTTATCAGGGGATTAAAAATCACCTTGATGGGGTGCCCGGGTGGCTCAGTCGGTTAAGCATCTGACTTTGGCTCAAGTCATGATCTCACGGTCCTTGGGTTCAAGCCTCCGTGTCGGGCTCCGGGCTGACAGCTCGGAGCTTGGAGCCTGTCTTCAGATTCTGTGTCTTCCTCTTCCTGCTCATGCTGTCTCTCTCTCAAAAATAAAAACATTAGAAAAAAAATTTTTTTAAATCTCCATGTTTGTCTAAAATAGTTATTTTGCTAAAAATAACAGCGCTGCCCTGGGGCAAACCCTCCCTGGAAGAGTGAGAAGCTGCTGAGCTCTTAGCCGGCTACAGGTAACGCATCCCCAGGGCTCCTCACTGAGAGCTGAGCATTTAGGAGAAGCCCCTTTCCTCCAGAACGTTCTCTCCCCCCACAAGGTGCCTGCTAGCTTCCGGAAGCTTCTCCCCAGGCGAGCCCTCACCCTCTCGCATCTGCATCACGTTTTCTGACTGCTCATGCACCGGGTGTGCTGGGTGGGATGCCCGCCTAGCGTCGGGTTTGGGGAGCCCCAGCCCCAGACACCCCGCTCAAATAACGGGGTCTACGGCTCAGACAGAGAGCAATGGGCCCCCCGCCCTGGGATCCAGGATAGACTGTGCGCCTTCCAACACAGTGTGTCGCTTTTCTGGACCTGAAAGGGCAAGAAGAAAGTGCGTAGTTACTGAAGACGCCGGAAGACTCCTGGCCCTGTCCGTCACTTGGGGACGCGCCAGCGCGCTGGAAGGCGCAGCCCTGCAGTCACAGCGCTGACCACAGGGACAGGGTGGGGGTGAGAGGAAGAAACAGAATGTGGGGAGGTCCAAGAGGTCTCTGGAGAGGTGCCCCCCCACCCAAGAGACCTGGACGACCAGGAACCAGACATGAAAAGTTCCAGAAGGAAGTTAGGCTGCAAAGGCTGTGGAAGGGAGATGCAGAAAGGCCACAGCGGCCGAAGCCCCCAGAAGGAGAGACTGAGGGCGACAAGGCCAGGAGCAGGCACCCGCCAGACCCCACCTGTGCAGGGCTCCTGTGGCCCCCGCTCCGCCAGGTAGGCCTCCGTGGCCCCGGGCGCTGTGGCCTCCGGGGGGCCTGCAGAGCTGAGCATGTCTGCTGCTTGCAACCTGACAAAGGGAGCCGGCTGGACGTGACCAAGCGGCCATCAGGAACAGACCAGCGCTGGTGACTGGGCGCTGAGCGTGCACGCCGGGAAGATCAGGCCTTTGAGCAAGGCCACAAGTTCACCCTGCAGAAAGCCAGTGTCCAGAGAGGGGAGGAGACAGGGTCATGCATCCTGGTTCCCCAGCCCTGGGAAGCCAGATGGCAGCTGGGAAAAGCTGGGGAAAGCATCCCGTGCTTTTCTAGTGGGAGGGGGCTCATGGCCTGAACCCCCAGAACTTCTGCCTCTGGGCAGAGACAGCCCCCTCCCCCAGCTCTGTGCTCAGATGCCCACGGGCAGTGGGACCACCCGGGCCAAGCTCCTGTGATATGTTTCTCCGTGTTGTGGGCTGAGTAACATCCCCCCAGGCTCTCACCCTCAAGGGACCTCAGAACGTGACCATATTTGGAAGTAGGGTCTCTGCAGATACAATCCGTTAAAATGACACTGCAGACCCAAAATCCAGTGACAGCGTCCCTGCAGAGAAGGGGACAGGGAGACTGCAGTGGCATGGCCACAAACCAGAACCATGGACTGTCGGTGGCCACCACAAGCCAGGAGCCTCCCTGGAGCCTCCCCAGAGCCTCCCGAGAGAGTGGCCTTGACTTGGGATTTCCGGCCTCCAGGAGTGGGAGCAATGATGCCTGTGGTGTCAGGCCACCTGGTCAGTGTGAGCCATAAAGCAAGTCGTGGGAAGACAGCACACTCCATTTGCAGTGTGTCTGAAATTACCGCTGCTGGGACCTGAGATGTCATCGGGAAGAAATGGCTTTGGTGCCACACAGGAGCATTTCTGGCACAAAAATAGATACCTCACAGACCAGCACATCCAGGGTGTCTGGGTATCCCCCTAACCTCACCCCGATTTCACCGCCGTATCAGTCAGTGTTCTGGAGAGAGTTGGCTGATGCAGTTAGAAAGGCTATGGAATCCTACACCTGTGGGGCGGGCCGGCAGCCCGGAGACACAGGCAAAGTTGATGCTGCAGGTCCAGCTGAAAGCCACCTGCTGCAAAATTCCCTCTTACTCAAGGGGAGCTGGGCTTTTGTTCTACTCAGGCCTTCAGCTGATTGGATGAGGCCCACCCACATTAGGGAGGACAATCTGCTTTTACTCAAAGCCACTGATTTATTTTTATTTTAATTTTTTGTCATCTTTTTAAAATCCAGTAAAGACACAGTGTTGTATTAGTTGCAAGTGTACAACACAGTGATTCACCACTTCTACACGTGACTCAGGGCTCATCCTGAGAAGTATAATCTTAATCCCCTTCTCCTATTTCACCCGTCACCCCCCCAACCTCCCGTCTGATGACCATCGGCTTGTTCTCCAGAGCTGTGAGCCTGTTTCTTGTTTAGTCTCTCTGTTTCTTTGTTTTGTTTCTTAAATTCTGCATATGAGTGAAGTCATATGGTATTTGTCTTCCTCTGACTTATTTCACTTAGCATTGTACCCTCTACAAGCGATCCATGTTATTGTAAATGGCAAGATTTCATTCATTTTTATGGCTGAGTAATATTCCATTGTATATATACACCAGTGCACGGACACTTGGGCTGCGTCCATAGCAATTGTAAATAATGCTGCTATAAACACCAGGGTGCATGTGTGCTTTTGAATTAATGTTTTCATATTCTTTGGGTAAATACCCAGTAGAAGAATTACTGATCACATGGTAATTTTATTTTTAATGTTTTGAGGAACCCCCACACTGCTTCCGACAGCAGCTGCACCAGTCTGCATTCCGGCCAACCGTGCCTCAGAGTCGCCTTTTCCCCACATCCTCGCCACACCTGTTGCTTCTCCTGTTGTTGATTTTGGCCATTCTGACAGGGGTGCGGTGACATCTCGTCATGGTTTTGATTCGTATTTCTCTGATGATCAGTAACGTTGAACATCTTTTCATGGGTCTGTTGGCATCTGGATATCTTTGGGAAAAGATCTGTCCATGTCTTCTATTTTTTAGTTGGATTATTATTTTTTTTTGTTGAGTGGTGTAAGTTCTTCATATATTTTGGATACTAGCCCTTTATGTCATTTGCAACTATCTTCTCTTGTTCCATAGGTTGGCCTTTCAGTTTTTAAAGTTGTTTCCTTCACTGTGCAGAAGCTTTTTGTTTTGATGTAATCACAATATCTTTTTGCATGTTTTTCCCTCAGGAGACATATCTAGAAAATCGTTGCTATGACTGATGTCAGAGCCCGTGCTCTCTGCCAGGATTTCTATGTGTTCAGGTCTCACGTTTGTCCTCCATCCAGTTGGAGGTTAGTTTTGTATATGGTGTGAGAAAGTGGTCTGGTTTCATGATTTTGCATGTAGCTGTCCAGTTTTCCCAGCACCAGTTTTTGAAGAGACTGTCTTTTCCCCATTTGTATATTCTTGCCTTGTTCTTGAAGGTCAATTGACCATATCATCGTGGTTTTATTTCTGGGCTTTCTATACTCATATTGATCTGTGTGTCTATTTTTATGCTAGTCCCTTAGTATGTTAATTACTACAGCATTGTAGTAGAACTTGAAAGCTATAATTGTGATACCTTCAGCTTTGTTCTTTTTCAAGACTGCTTTGGCTATTCCGGGTCTTTTGTGGTTCCATACACATTTTAGGATTGTTTGTTCTAGTTCTGTGAAAAATACTGTTGGTAGTTTGACAGGGATTGCATTAAATGTGTGGATTACTTTGGGTAGTACAGAAATTTTAGCAATAGTTGTTCTTCCAACCCAGAAGCATGAAATGTTTTTCTATTTCTTTGTATCGTCTTCACTTTGTTTCCTCAGTGTTTTATAGTTTTTAGAGTACAGGTGTGTCACCTTTTTGGTTAGGTTTATATTTACATATTTTATTATTTTTGGTGCAATTGTAAAGATTGCTTTCTTAATTTCTCTTTCTGCTACTTCATTTTTAGTATAAAAATGTAACAGATTTCTGTATATCCATTTTGTATCCTGTGACTTTACTGAATTCATTTATCAGTTCTAGTAATTTTTTTGGTGGAGTCTTCAGGGTTTTATGTACATAGTATCATATCCTCTGCAAGCAGCAAAAGTTTTACTTCTTACTTACCAAACTGGATGCCTTTGATTCCTTTTTCTTGTCTAATTGCTGTGGCTAGGTCTTCCAATGCTGTTGAATAAAAGTGGTGAGAGTGGACATCCTTGTCTTGTTCCTGACCTGAGGAGAAAAGTTGTGTTTTCCCCATTAACGATGATGTTTGTTGTAGGTTTTTCACATGTGGCCCTTATTGTGTTGAGGGATGTTCCCTCTAAACCTACTTTGTGGAGGGTTTTTATCAGAAATGGATGTTGTACTTTGTCAAATGCCTTTCCTTCATCTACTGAAAAGATCATACAGTTTTTATTCTTTCTCTTGTTGATGTGTTGTACCATGTTGACAGATTTGCAAATATTGAACCCCTCTTGCATCCCAGGAATAAATCCCACTTGATCATGGTAAATGACTTTTTTTAACATATTGCTGGATTCCATGTACTAATATTTTCTTGAGGATTTTTGCACCTTTGTTCAGAGATATTGGCCTGTAGTAGTTCTGTTCTGTTCTCTTCTCTCTCTCTCTCTCTCTCTCTCTCTCTCTCTCTCTCTCTCTCTCTTCATCTCTCTTGGTGAAGTCTGTCTTTTTGGTGTCAGGGTAATGCTGGCCTCAGAATGAATTTGGAAGCTTTCTTTCTTCTTCTATTTTTTGAATCATTTGAGAAGAACAGGTATTAACTCTTCTTTAAGTGTTTACTAGAGTTTTCCTATGAAGGCATCTGATCATGGACTTTTGTTTGCTGGGAGTTTGTTTTGATTGCTGATTCAATTTCATTGCTGGTAACCAGTCTGTTCAAATTTTCTGTTTCTTCCTGGTTCCATTTTGGAAGGTTATGTTTCTAGGAACGCTTCCGTGTCTTCTAAGTTGTCTAGTTTGTTGGTACATATTTTTTTCATAATATTCTCTTATAATCCTTTATATTTCTGTGGTGTATATTTCTGATTTTGTTTGAGTCCTTGTTTGGGTGTGTGAGTCTGGCTAAAGATTTATCAATTTTGTTGATCTTTTCAAAGAACCAGCTCCTGGTTTCATTGATCTGTTCTTTCTTTCTTTGGTTTCTATTTTGTTTATTTTTGATCTAATCTTTACTATTTCCTTCACTCTACTGGTGTTGGGTTTTGTCTTTCTTTAGCCCCTTTACGTGCCAGATTAGATTGTTTATTTGAGAGTGTTCTTGCTCTTTGAGGTAGACCTGTATTGCTGTAAACTTCCCTGCTAGAACCACTTTTGCTGCCTCCCAGAGCTTCCGGATTATTGTGTTTTCATTTTTCATTTGTCTCCATGTATTTTTTAACTTCCTTTTTGATTTCCTGGTTGACCCATTCATGGTTTAGTACCATGTATTTAACCTCCATGTATTTGTGTTATTTTCAGATTTTTTTCTTGTGGTTGACTTCTAGTTTCATAGACTTGTGGTCAGAAAAGACGCATGGAGGGTCACCTGGGGGGCTCAGTCAGTTAAGCATCTGACTTTGGCTCAGCTCATGATCTCACAGTTCATGAGTTTGAGCCCCACATTGGGCTCTGTGGTGCCTGCTTCCAAGCCTCTGTCTCCCTCTGTCTCTGCTCTTCCCCCACTCATGTGTGCTCTCTCAAAAATAAATAAATATTTAAAAAAAGAAAAGAAAAGATGCGTGGTGTGACTTTGGTCTTTTTGAATTTGTTGAGACTTGTTTTCTGGCCTAATATATGATCTATTCTGGTGAATGTTCCATGTGCACTTGAACATGTGTTTTCTGCTGTTTTAGGATGGAATGTTCTGAATATATCTGTTAGATCCATCTGGTCCAATGAGTCACTGAAAGCCACTGTTTCCTTGTTGATGTTCTGTTTGGATGATCTATCTATCGATGTAAGTGAGGTGTTAAGTCCCCTAGTATTGTTGTATTGTTACCAATTACTTCCTTTATTGTTATTAGCTGCTTTATGTATTCGGGTGTTCTCATGTTGGGTACATAAATACTTACAATCATTGTATCTTCTTGTTTATTACCTTTATGGTTATATAGTGCCCTTCTTTGTCTCTTGTTACAGTCTTTGTTTTAAAGTCTATTTTGTCCAATATATGTATGCCTACTCCAGCTTTCTTTTGACCTCCATATGAATGATTAATGTGTCTCCATTCCCTCACGTTCAATCTGCATGTGTTTTCAGATTTGAAATGAGTCTCTTGTAGGCAGCATATGGATGGGTCTTGGCTTTTTTTTAAATCCATTCCATCAACCTATGTCTTTTGATTGGAGTGTTTAGTCCATTTACTTTCAAAGTAGTTACTGAGAGGTACATACTTTTTGCCATTTGCTTTATGGCTTGTCTTTGTAGTTCTCTGTTCCTTTCTTCACTTGCTCTCTTCTCTCATGGTTTGCTGGCTTTCTTTAGTGATATTCTTGGATTTCTTTCTCCTTATTTTTAGCAGATGCATTACCAGTTTGGGATTTGTGGCTTAGGTTTATATATAAATCTTATGCAGCTAGCAGTCCATATTAGATTGATGATAGTTTATGTTTGAACTCACTCTTTACTTCTCTCCCCACCTCTCCTCCACCCATATTTTAGGTATATGGTGTCAGACTTCACATCCTATTATTTTGTGAATCCATTGACTGATTTTTATAGATATACTTATTTATACTCCTTTATGCTTCCAACTGTTCTGACTCCTACTTACAGTCATTCCTTTCCACACAAAGAGTTCTCTTTAATATTTATTGTAGGGCTATTTTAGTGGTGATGAATTCCTTTATCTTCTGTTTGTCTGAGAACCTTTCTCTCTCCTTCTGTTCTGAATGGTAGCCTTTCTGGATAGAGTATTCTTGGTTGTAAGAATTTTCCTTTCAGCACTTTGATTATATCACGCTACTCCCTTCTGGCCTGCAAAGTTTCTGCCGAAAAATCAGCTGATAGCCTTACAGGGTTTCCCTTGTACATAACTGGGTTTTTTTTTCTCCTCTTGCTGCTTTTAAAACTCTCTCTTGATCCATGCTTTTTGTCATTTAAATTCCTATGTGTCTTGGTGTGGACCTCCTTGGGTTGATTTTGTTGAGGGCTCTCAGTGCCTCTTGGGTCTAGATTTCTGTCTCCTGCTCCAGATTCAGGAAGTTTTCAGCTATTATTTCTTCAAATAAATGTTCTGTCCCCTTTTCTCTCTCTTCTCCTTCTGGGCCCCCTATTATGCGACTGTTACATTCGATAGAGTTGCTGAGTTCCCTAGGTATATCCTCATTTTGCATAATTTCTTTTCTCTCTCCTGTTCAGCTTGATTGCTTTCCATTACTCTGTCCTCCAGGTCACCGATCCATTCTTCTGCTTCCTCCAGTCTACTATTTTGCCGGCGTTGGTGGTATAGTGGTGAGCATAGCTGCCTTCCAGTCTACTATTTACTCCCTTCTATATTTCTAATTTCGGTTATTGTGTTCTTCATCACTGATTGGTTCTTTTCCATGTTCTCTGTCTCCATGTTGAGGGTCTCACTGAAGTCCTCCACTCCTTTCTCAAGTCCACTGAGCACCTTTATAATCATAACTTTAAATTCTCTATCAGGCATATTATTTATCTTCATTTCATTCGGGTCTCCTGCTGTGATTTTGTTATGTTCTTTCATTTTGGACATATTCCTCTGTCTCCTCATTTTGTCTGTCTGTGTCTGTTTCTCTGTGTTAGCTGCAACTCCAGCTCTTGAAAGCAGTGCCTCGTGAAGAACAGGTCCTGGAGTGCCCACGGAGCAGGGTCCCCTGTTCACCAGGAACTGGCACTTCAGGGGGGGGGTCTCCTGTGTGTGATGCATGTGCCCTGTTGTGGCCGAGCTTTGTTCGCCCCCGTCCAGTCATCTGCAATGGCTCTCTTTGCCTGTTGTGGGCAGGGTCCTGTCCCTGTGCTGTTGTTGGGTCAGTCTAGGGCTGCACTGGGTCAGACCAGGAGTTTGCCAGGGATGTGGTAGCTCCCAACTGCAGGACACTGTCCCTGTGTTGTCCGGAGAAACCAGGAGGCGGGGCTGCAATCAGTCCCCATGTCCATCCCCAGCCCATCGCTGGGGCCACAGGCAGACTGGTGTGTAGGTTTGCTTCCCCTCTTCCCAGGGCAGGACTCACTGTGGAGTGATGTGGCCCCTGTCTGGGCAGCTTGCACACTTCCAGGCTTTGGGCACCGCTCTGGATGTGCTCCACAGAGGTGTACTGGAGGGGGAAGGTCCACAGGAGAATGCAGGGGTGGGGCACAAGGTGCCAGCAAGGCCTGCACGGGTCCATTGTGGGAGGGGCAATGCGGCCACCCAGGGAAACCCCTCTGATACTGGAGGAGAAGGGGCAGGTTCTGCCGCCAGCAAGTGGTGGGGGAGAGTGTTGAGGAGGACCTGGTTCCCATAGTGTCCTGTATCCACGCTGCAGGCGGGAGAGAGGAAGCACCTGCCAGCTCTTCTGTTCTTGGAGAAGCCTCCAAAGGCCCTGCCCTTCCGGCACCCATTCTCTGATCAGTAAATCAACCTCCTCCTCTGTGCCCCAGGAGCTTTTCAAACTGCTGCTTCCTACTGAAGCTCTGTGGGGCTGTTCGTTGTTCTGCCTCTTTAAGGGCGGGGACTTAGTTTCCTCCTGCCCTCCTGGCTCTCCCGGAGCAGCTCTGCTCCAGGTGTTAAGCCCCATTGATTGTAAGAACTGGAGGAGTTAGGTCCCTCTGGTTTTCAAAGCCAAATACAGAGAAATGTCTTCCCCATGCGGGTCCCCGTGTCCAGGGTGGGGTCAGCTCCTCTTCCCTCTCCATGCCCCAGGTCCCTCCCTCCTTAGACAGTCTCAGGTTGGTTTGGTTCCCAACTGTGTCTCTGCCCTTCCTATACGCTTCAATGTGGCCTCTTGTCTATGCTTAGCTGTGGAGAGTCTTTAGGTCACTTCTGGGTCCTTATGCTGCGTTGAGGGTTGTCTCCTTGTATGCATGTGTCCGCGGGACGAGGTGAGCCCAGGACCCGCCTCCTCAACCATCCTCCCTGGAAGGCCCTCAAAGTCACTGATTCAAATGTCAGTCTCATCCACAGACACCCTCACAGGAAGATTCAAAATAAAGTGGACCACCTATGGGGGCCCCATAGCCCCATCAAACTGATGCAAAATTAAGCACCCAAGCCCCAGCAGTGGGGGCTGCCGCAGGCTCCGGACCATGCTGGCCTGGCCAGTGGGCTCGGCTGGACCCACAGGACAGAGTCATGGCCAGTAGATCCTTCGTGAAATTTGGCATCTGTCAACAGGCTCCTTTTAGCTAGGAGCCTGCCCCAAAATAACGTGGGAAAAGTGTGTGATCCATTCAGGGTTAGGGACCCTAGGTGCCAGGGAAGAAAAGGGACTTGCAGGTCACTCTGCCCCCATGGCACACCCAGGGAGTTCATCATGTCGTTATGAGCGGGGACTCCCTGAACTGTGGGGGCCCCATGCAAGGATGCCCAAGCCATGCGTTCCCAGAGCAGGGCCCACGCTGGGATGCACGACCTCATGGCGAGTGCACATCACCAGCCCACCTCACGCTCTTTACCACCTGTATGCTCACAAACGGTGCAGCGCCTGCGCTCAGAGACAGAGCATCATGTGTGACTCAGGAACTTGAGTTTGGGTCCCAGTTTTGCTCTTGACCCTGCCACATTGCCCCCTTGAGCCTCAGTCTCCTCATGTGCAAAATTAGCCCACTGGATTAGATCAGCATCGCTGAACACCTTTTTTTTTAATGTTTATTTATTTTTGAGAAACAGAGTATGGGGGGGTTAGGGGCAGAGAGAGAAAGAGACACAGAATCAGAAGCAGGCTCCAGGCTCTGAGCTGTCTGCACAGAGCCCGACGTGGGGCTCGAACTCATGACCTGAGCCAAAGTTGGATGCTTAACTGACTGAGCCACCCAGGTGCCCCTGAGCACCATTTCTGAACAGTAGTAAGCATTTCAGACTCCTTGGCGAAGTTGTCAAACCACAAGAGGGCCCAGGCTGTGCCCTGGAGCTAAATCAAAACTGGAGGGGAGCATTGCCAGGGCCGGTGAGGGCAACCCCTCTGTTCAGCTCTGGAGGTGCCTCCAAGGGTGTGGTGACACCAGGCGCCTGCAGCAACCCTCACACGATAACACACACTAGCCTCGTCAGGAACTGCAGACCCAAGCCACAGATTCACGCTCAGTCTCTCACTCCTACCTACGGACACCATTTCATGGAGATACTACTTTAAATCTCTGCAAATCCAGGGGCGCCCAGGGGGCTCGGTCAATTGAGCGTCTGACTCTTGGTTTCGGCTCAGGCCATGATCTCGTGGATTAGAAGTCCGAGCCCTGCGTTGGGCTCTGCTCTGATGATGCAGAGCCTGCTTGGGATTCTCTCCCCTCTCTCTCTGCCTCTCTCCTACTTGCTCTCGCTCTCAAAAATAAACTTAAAAAAATAATAAATAAATAAAACAAGTCTCTGCAAATATAAACGTCTTTAGCATCATAGCCTACATCTATAAACCCTAATTTGAAAACACGACTTTGGTCTGAAAACTTCGTGCTAGCACAGGCCACGTATGCAGAGAATACAGAAGACGCACGGGGACTCCGGAACCCGGTGCACTGAGGGCACACGGCTCCGCTCCTTGCTGGTGCGAGACAAGGGAAGGCGCAGACACTGGCCCCCGACCCCCATTCGTGGCACTGAGCTCCTCAGATCCTCGTTTCCTTCCTGCGAGCAGCTTAGCAGCTTGGTTGTAATGACGCATCTTTTGTTCAGGGTGGTCTCCTGCCCGCCCCGCCCTTGCCAGATGGGCGGAGCCACGATCAGATGCTAGGCATCCGCAGCCCCGCCCCCACCCTCAGGAAAGGGATTAGGTGGAAGGGAGCGAATAGTCCTATAGCCACGTCTCTGTGAGGAAGGCCCCGCAAAACGCCAGCAGTACAGGGTTCAGGAAGCTTCCCGGTGGGGGAGCACATCCACCCCGAGGGGGTGGACCACCCGGGCCTCGCAGGGACAGAAGCGCCTGTGGTCGGGAGCCCCAGCCCTCACCCCGCGTGTCTCTGCATCTCCTGGGGATTCACCTACTGCCGTTGGCATCTGGGGCGAGGGGGTAGTCTCATTGGACCGAGCCCTTAACCTGCGGGGTCCGCGCCGTCTCCAGGTGGACGGGGTCAGAACCCACTTGTAGGACACGCAGTCCACGTCACAGAAAAGAGCTCAGTGCAGGGAACCCCTCCCCTCGAGTGGGGAGTCCGGTGTGAGCAGGTGAGATGATCGCGGAGGCAGGAAGGAAGGTTCTCTCACCCACCCCCAGAGCGGGGCCAGGTGCACGGCGGGCTGCTCGCCAAGTATCCACCGAGAGAACGAACCAACGCGTTTACCAGCCTTTGAGTCCTGGCAGTAACTCGCAAACCGGCACGTGAGCAGACATGAGGGGTTTTCACACTTCTCTGCACGGCCTCCCAAACCCCTCAATAGTGCGCCGCACCCACCCACCCCGTTCTCACAGACAGACTAGAGGACACCCTGCTACCTTTCGCTGTGTCCCCCACTGGGTACGTGCGCGCCTAAGGACGGGTTTTCTCCGCACCTGCACTGGAGCCCAGCGGAAATCCGGGAGCCGGTCCCAGGATTCGGAACCTCGGTGCAGACCCGCTAACGACCCAGTGATTCCCCCGCAGTGAAGAATTTGTGTGCAAGGACACTCCACCTGATGAAATAATCATGTCGGGTGGTTCCTCAGAACTGTATAAAATAGTGAAAAATCATTGAGAAGAAAAATTGAGAATGAGAACACACACATGTGCGCACACACGAAGATCCTAGGACTCCAAACAGCAGAAAAGCTGAACCTCACTTCCCAGGAGCTAATGTGGACAGAGAGACCAGCGACATGGCTCTTGATGTCCACACAGAAGGGGGGCATGAGCTCGGCAGGAGACACCAGCTGTCGACCCGACACGCGCATCTAGACGTGGCTCGCAGCACGTACATTAACGACAGCAAAGGGCAGCTTGACGCCACGGGCCCTGGACTTTCCGCCGCGTCATCCGTGATGGCTGGGATCGGCACGGCCGTGTGGCACAGCCAGCAGGACCAAGACTCCACGACCCAGGCTTTCACGTGCTTCAGATCATCTCCCCTGACCCTCCTCTTGGCCGGGCGCTGGGCAAAAGCAAGAAGAGGTCAGGGTCTCCAGCAGAGACCTGCCCGAGGGTGACCCATGTGGCTCATCAGGAGCGGCCCCCACCCTGACAGCGATTTGGGGAAACTGAGGGGTCTAAGCAGGCTTCTCACTCCTGCCCGGATTTCTGTTTCCTTCCACCTGGAGCAGAGTCTCCACTTACCTCTCCCCCTCCTACACCTGCTCTCTGGAGGGCACCTCCAGCCCTCCTCGCCCACGGGCTTCTCATCACCTTAGGCCAACAGGAGGCGCCCATGGGAGACCACAGAGTCCTGGGGGCAGGGGCGGGTACTTATTCCCCGTTCCCGTCCTGCAGGACGGTGGCTCGGGGTCTCTGCTCCTCCGTTGGGGACACCCCACAACTCTCATGAGTAACAGCCCACTCCCCTCACCCCTTCAGACCTGGGGTGGCAGCCTCACTCCTGCCTCTGGGCCACACCTGCCGTCTGACCCCTACCCTGCTCTGTGAAGGAGCTCCCCTCAATCACCCCACCCCGGGGTAATTTTCTCAGTCTTTTCCTGGGACCCTGACTGAGCCCAGAGCCTGAAGAGCAAGCCAACTTGCCTTTCCTAGAAACTGAGTAACTGGATAGATTCCAGCACGTGAATGCATGGCTGATCACAGCCTCGACGTCCTGGCTGGAGAGGATGGGATTATTTCGGCCCAAAGTTCCAAAGCAAGTACGGCTGGTTACTAGTTGCTGGGCAGACAGTTCCGTTTGTTGGTTTAAACCTCAGGCGTGCCGCTCTCAACAACTGAGCTGCCCGGTGAATTCTCCAGGCTGAATCATTTATAAAGTGTGTCCCTAAATAGCTGGAGTTATTGGATACATACAATTAAATACTGCAGGACGTGGCTGAGTCTGGGTTTAGAACAAGGCTTCAGACAATGGCTGAACCCAGCATCTATTCAGGTGACTCCTAGCTTATGACCAGGGAGGGAGAGAAAAAGGCTGTGTCATCAGCATACAGAATGTGCTCTTGATTTACACACAACAACAGGGGCACCTGGGGGTCTCAGTCAGTTGAGCATTTGACTTCAACTCAGGTCATGATCTCATGGTTCGTGGGTTCAAGCCTCACATCGGGCTCTGTGCTGACAGCTTGGAGCCTGAAGCCTGCTTCCCATTCTATGTCTCCCTCGCTCTCTGCTCCTCCCCAACTTGTGCTGTCTCTCAAAAATAAATAAATATTTTTTAAAAAACTTAAAAACAACAACAGGGGCATCTGGGTGGCTCAGTTGCTTAAGCATCTGAATCTTGGTCTTGGCTCAGGTAATGATCTCAGGGTCCTGAGTTCAAGCCCTGCATTGGGCTCCATGCTGGGCATGAAGCCTACTTGAATAAATGACAAATAACATTGAAAACAAAAAGTAAAAACAGTGACAAACTCCAGAGCAAGGAGGCAGGCATCGAGACTATCCAAAAGGAGCTCTCAGTCTTGGGCTCAGGTTAAAAATAGAAGAGGGGCTGGGACACAGGTGCCTTACTTTGTTCAAACCGGACACCCTGGGCCTGCAGAAGACCACCCCCACGTGCAGCAAAAAGCAATGGTGCCTGAGAGTTCGCACGGGCCTCACGCGGCCTCACCATCCAGAGGGGAAGGCACAGAGGGATTGGGACAGGGGCCCCCAAATGAGAAATGTGTACACGGGATCCGTAAAGATGTAGAGATACCTGCGCCCCACCTGCTCCCCACATAAAATACTGACCTGAGAAAGGCAGACCCATGGACTTAAGGAAGAAAATCACAGAATGCCCCGGAAACGTCTAGTGAAGTACAATCCATTTAACGATGAGGCTCTCCCGGTCTGAAACAAGATTGGTCTCACGGCACTTCAGGAGGGAATTGTGACCTGATCGGTAATTCACTTTAGCAACCAACACGCGGCTGGTGGCCCAGCTGGGCCGGCACAGAGCGCTTCCCTTCCCTCCAGCTGGCCTCTGGCCTTCTCGGGTCAGGAAGTAAGTAGTCTCGGCAAGTCCTGCTTCTGCCCCCTGCCCGCTGCCTCTGCCCCGTCAGCCCCGTGGGGGTAGACCCGGGAGGCCCTGTGCTAGCATGGTTTATACAGCCAGGATCCCTTCTCAGCCCCCCTGCCCCATAGAAGACCTGCTCCCTGCGACCAGAAGTAGCTGTCCGGCAACGCTGCTCAGCCCTTGTCTATGCCCACCCCCCCAGCCCCCTCTCCTCCTGCATCAGCCTATGGGCCAGGCCCCAGCTGACCGCAAAGAGCCAACCTCCCGCTAAGCTCATCAAGCCTGCTGGGGCTCCTGCACAGCCGGCCAGCAGCCCTGGGGCCTGGAGCCTGGAGCCGCATGCGCCACCCGATGGCCCTCTGAGCCCAGGGCGTCAAAGCCGCCCCAGCTGCCGTGCGGGTCTGCATCGGTGCTGACCCCGTCTACTCATGCCTCCGGCCTTGGTCGGCAGACCAGGAAAGCAGGTCCAGGCAAGGTCCCAGGCCAGGTGTCTGCTACCCACCAAACCCGGAAATTATGGGTCAGACTTCTGGGCACAATGCTCCTGCTTCGCCAGCACAGCTTCAGTCTTCTGATGTCTCTCCACCTCCCCGACAGGCTAAGGAGCACAAATGTAGGTGACAACGAGGTGTTATTTTACACCTATCAGATCGAAAGAGACACCTAAGCATGCTCAGTAAACTGGTGGTGGGGAGGCGGGGAAAAGGATGGCTGCCTGTTGCTGGTGAAAACGCAAGCTGAGGCAGTCTTTAGACGATATGTGGATGAAAATACACGTACCCTGCACCCAGCAACCTCCATCCTGGGGACCCAGGCCGTTGAAATAAAGGCACCAGGGTGAAAGGATAGGCATCCAGGGGAAAATGGGCAAGACACTGGAGACAGAGTCCGTCAGAAGGAGGAGGGCAGAGTGGGCATGACCTGACCCAGAGGGGCCGTCGGGCCACCACTGGATGAGAAAAGCAAAATGCAGGAAAATGGAAACCCAACACCAAGATGCACCCTAGACAGCGTCCGTGTTTGTGCATGAGCACCAGGGGTCTATGAAGGATGGACGCCAGGCTGTTACCACTGGTGCCCTGCGTATGGAGGGGACGGTGGAAGACGCCGTGGGTGGAGGGGACGGTGAAGTAGGAACAGCAACAAAAACCACAACTTTCTTAAGTTGCAGTGGAAAAAAAAATCCAAAATGCATGATGTACCTCCTACAACTTCATTCACGTATGACTGTGCACATGCATCCACAGAAAGATAGGCAACTGCTCATAGGGCGGGGGGGACTGTGCAGCGTGGCCACACCACAGAGCCAAGAAATCTTCTCGATCGTGACCTCAGGAGCCAGGTTCCGACAATCTTGTCCTGGCCTCGTATTTCCCGGACAGCTTACACGGCCTCCCACGGGAACAGAAAACCCTTTATGAACTGGTGTGGACTCACTCTGCGATGTTTGCCGCTGCGGCTGCTTCCGTGGGGATGGTCCTCCTGTCCCCCTCCCCATTTGGTGCCCACACAGCAGTGGGTCCCAGGGCCACACAGCCATGCGGGGGGTGGGGGCAATGGGGTCAGGGGCCACCTTCCCAACCAAGGGAGCAGGCGGGGCTGCTAAGCGACGTTACACAAATTCACACTTGAGCCTCAGGGGCCTAATTCCAAGTCCTCGCAGAGGGTGCCACCCACCCGCGAGGGCTCCTCCAGCCTCAGAAGCCGCTGCGGGCAGGTCTGGTGTGGCCGCTGCCTGGCGTCGGGGATCCTTCTTGTCCTGGACTCTCAGAACGTGTGAAAGTCAGAGCCCCAGCAGTCTCCCTGCACACAGCTCCTGGCACCTGCCACACAGCATTTCTGCAGATGGTGACCCATAATGCCTGGGCCCATATGGACAGCTCCAGGGCTGGCACCGCACTGCTTGCTGGAACTTTCCACCAGCGCAAAGACCTCTAAGAGTTGGTGGAGTGCAGCGTGCATGTGGACTTCTCGGCTCTGCAGACTTGCAGGAGCCCCCCCACGTGGATCTGGATGAGGGGGATGACCCAGCTGGGACAGGTACTTGGCACCCGGGAGTTAACAGAGGGGCCGCTGGGATCCCCTCGCCCAGGCCAAGTTCCCCCCAAGTGTCTGCGCATCCAGATGAAGCGAAACAGATCTCAAACAGCACCAGAGAGAACGTTTCTTCAAGTTGGAGGGAAATGTGGGACCCATTATTCCGCTGATAAATGACATCGGGTATCCATTACGTACGGAGACCCCAGGCACACGTGGGAAACAGGCACGGGCTGGCGAATTCATTTCCTATAGCTGCCATATCAAATCGCCACAATCGTAACCACGCACAAGAGGTCAGAACTCTGAAACGGGTTCCCTAGGGCTGACATCAAGTCTCGACAGGTCTGTGTCCTTCTGAAGGCTCCAGGGGAGAATCTGTTTCCTACCACATCACTCTGGCCCTCCCACCCCCCTTGCCAAAAGAGCTTCACAGTTGTGGGCCCAACACACAACCCCTTCCCCACCTTGGCATCTTTAATCACACCACGAAGTCCCCTTTGCCACATCAGGTGACACTGCAGCTTCCAGAGACCAGGGTGTGGGCACTGTTGGGAGCGCCTACCTGCTGCCTACCACACTGGGAGCAGTGCCCCAGGAGGCCTCACTAGCCACCAAGGGCTGGCGGTACAGGCCGGGAACTCAGGAAGGAAGAAACCCAAGGAGCAAGGGACAGCAGATCATTCACACTCAGGATAAACCTCAACTGCCAGGCTGGCCTTCCCCTCCTCCCCCAGCAGCAAGTACCTCCGGCCCCTGGCACCCTGGCTCAAGGTCCTGCCGGGAGCAGCAGGGCTGGGCACTGGATGTTTGGGAAGCCCTGCACGCCGCCCCTGTTGCTGAGCTGAGCATCTGCCCCCTTCCTCGGCTCCATGACACCCTGGGGTGCCAGCCTGCCCCAAAGTCTGGATCTGAGCGCAGAGGAGCCAGAGACTCCCATGCAGGCTGACCTTGAGCCGTGGACTCCAGCACAGCGAAGTGCGTCCCAGAATCCTTGGTCCCCCTCATGCTGTTCCGGACCCTTCCATGTGCATCTCCTGCAGACCATCCCAGGGGAGGGAGGATGGGCAATGTGTCAATAGCTCGAACCCCCATCTAATGGGCAAACCTCTCCCCAACCCTAAAAGTACCCTTCACTCCTAAATGGCCCTGAAGAATGAGGACTGCCTGTCATGGGACCTGGTACCAATGGCCATCAGACGTCCGCAGGTCAATGAAGGGAAGACAATCTTTACCATCCTTCCTTTGGTGAGGCTACCCCTCCTCCAACTTCCACCAGCACCTCTAGACCAACAGCTCCCACTGCACATCCTCAACCCCCATCTTCCTACAAACTCAAGATCAGCATGCCCAGATAAGGTCAGCACGCCCAGACAAGGTCACCATGCCCAGTCAAGGTCAGCACACCCAGACAAGGTCAGCAGGCCCAGACAAGGTCAGCAGGCCCAGACAAGAGCTCGTCCACATTGCTCTCCAAGACCCCTTCCTGTGGGCACCTCTCAGAGGGGCTCACAGACTTCAGTGATTTTTAACTTTTTCCTTATCCACCGGCCACTGATGCCGAGCCAGCCTGAACCACCCTGACCCTGCACCTGCTCGTTGTGCTGATCCCAGAGCAGCAGCTGACAACTCTGACAGTCTCCCAAGACATCACCCTTCAGCCACTCTGCCCCCAGCTCTGGGAGTCAGGGCCCCATGCCAGCCTCTGTCTTCTCCAGAATTGAGGTAAGACTGTATTCCTCCAAGTTGTTTTTTTAACAGAATTTGTTTTTTAGAGCAGTTTCAGGTTCACAGCCAAATGGAGTAGAAAACAGGCTTCTCATAGGGTCCCTGTGCCCACGCGCGCACCACCCCCGGTTACCAGCCTCCCGCACCACATGGGGGGCTTGTGCAGCCAGCACACCGAAGCCACCCAAAGCCCACCGCTGACATCAGGGTGACTCCTGGTGGCGTGTATGCTGTGGGTCTGGACACACAGACGGTGACAGGTGTCCAGCAGGACAGTGTCCCCTCCGAGCATTCTCTCCGCCCTAGAAATGCCCTGCACTCTGCCTGTTCATGCCTCCCTCTCCCAGCTCCCAGCCAGCCCTGATCTTTTATGGTCCCCACAGCCTTGCCTTTTCTAGAGCTGGGGTCACACAGGATGGAGCCTTTCTAGCCTGGCCTCGTCCACTTGGCAGCCAGTGCTGTGAGGTCCCTGTGTGCATTTTCAGGGCTCCGCAGCTCATTCTTCTACGTTCTCCCAACTGTCTGAGCACTGCCTCCTCCTGGGGCTCTGAGCCAGCTCACTGGTTCTTGTCCTGACTCTCAGTCCTGCGTGGGAACCTCCTGCCACAGCCCCTGCCACACAGAACCAAGTCCCCACCAGCCACCGTGGGGCCGCCTTTGGTGTACTCCAGTCCCCGGCCCAGGCAAGGGGTTGTCTTGAACCCCCGTTCCACCTCAATGTTCCCAACTCAGGGATCACACTCCATGGACAAGCCAAGCCAAACTCATCATGAGTTCTCCCAAATGTACCTGGACCCTTCAGACCCATCCCTCCATCCTTCTGTCCACCTGTCATGCCACTCGGGCCCATAAAATGCCACCTCTCTGCGACATCCCCAGTCAGATGGAACTTGACGTGAGCCTCCATCACAGACCTGTTAGGTTATACTTACTACCTGAAAGGTAGGACCTCTGTGTCCCAAAAGTCCAAAGATAGTGACTGAAAATGAGGGCTCTCTAAAGAGTAAGAACACAATGGGTTTGCCTAAGAACACCCCACTCAGGGCTGAAAACACCCTGTGCATTGCCAAGGGTGAGAGATTATCTGATTTATGAATTAAACATGGCCCTCTGCTTCCGGTCGCTTGGCCATTTTGGTCCTTAGTAACCCCTGCAGGGACAAGTGGCTGAGAAAGAGACACACTGCAACATGATTCCTCCATTTGGGGCCAGGGACAGTGGGAGATGTGAATGCAAGTGTTGGGGTGTGCTTGTCCTCAGATGTCCGGGCGCTGACAGGACTCCAGGCATGTGGCCATCTTCCAGACTGGGCCGGCCCGGGCATCAGGACCCCCCGTCAGGCCTCACTGCCCACCACACTTTGTAAACAGGAACGTCAGGAGCACAGACACTGTCACACGGCCCAGACTTGAGAGCAGGCTGGAAACGCTCCACATTTCCACCCCCCATGGCAAGTTCTGGAACAGACATGAACCCAGCACAGAGCTGAAAAAGGGGCAAAGGGACAAGGCCAACCAAGGGTCCCTGTCTCCTCTTCCTGGATTTCCTTTCTGAAGCTGGGCCAGCTGCCTGTGGGGGCCTGGTACCCACAGAAGCATCCAGCACCAAGAGGAGCAGCAGAGAGAGGAGCTGGGGAGCAAGAGGGAGAGGAGAGGCAGGTGAGCAGGGTATGTGGGGAGCCACGAGCTTTCCCGGGTGTAGACCACAAGCTTCTGAGCACGTTTGCTTCTCCAAAGTGAGGAAGGCCAGCGCTGGAGAGCAGAGAGCACAGGTCTCACTGCCCAAAAGGTGCAGCACCGCCACCACTCGCCCTGCCCCCCTCCCTGCCACCCTCCCCACTTGCACAGGCCTGTTGGCCACCCTCCCCACACCACCCTTCCCACCTCCTCTCCACAACCCCATCTCCCATCCCTGAAGCCTCGACTCAGCGGTGGCAGGTGATGCTGCCGTCTGGCAGGAAAGCACTGGGTCCCAAAGCTGACCGCGAGGCTGAGGAAGGTCAGGCATCTGCAGGACATGGCCTGCCCCGTGTACCCGGACAAACATCACTGAGAGTGGACAGAACAAAGACGGATGGGCGGGGCGTCAGGACACTTTCTCCCCTGAGACCTGTAGTCTGTCTCGATTCAACGAATGTGTCAGGAGGGTGTTAGGGCTGCGAGGGCCTCAGGCATCGTGTGCTACATGTGTCCTCTCCAAAGAGTCTGGCTCCACAGACACCATGTGGGACAGAGATCACCCAGGAGATGTATTCGGTCCCCTCCAAGGGGTCAGAGGCCGAGTGCAGGCGGGAGCTGGGGCAATGGGCAAGTCATGGCAGATCCAGGTCCGGCCTAGGTGGGGCTTTCCATCCAAGAAGTTCTCAGGGTCCGTAGGCTCTGCCACAGCTCACACATGGCACTAGATGCACACGGCTGCACCCACACCACCCGACCATGCTCTCCCCTGGGGGCCCCAAGCCTCTGGCCCCAGTAGAGAGACCACTCTCCCCTCCCCCACCGCACCTGCCTCCCTGACCCACCGTCCAGCCTGGGTCACTCCAGTGCAGCTCGAGAAGAATCCAGTATATTTAACATCTTGCTGCATTTCCTCTGGTTTGCTCACTGTGTGTGAGCCTGTGTGTGGATATTGTTGGAACCGAGGTCCAAACGGCAGCGCACCTAAGACGCTCTGTGGACCCGGGGAGCACATGCACAACTGGGTGCGTTTTCTCCCACACTCGGCCACCTGCTCCCAGGCAGGCCCTGCTTTATTCCTCGGAACGTGTGTGATAACCATGTGCGATCATTGTGTAACGAGGAAATGCATCTGAGAACAGAATAAAAGCACCAAAACCAAAGTGCACACTCAGCAAACATGCTCTCCAGCCACAGGCAAGCCCACAGACAGCCCGCAGACACATCTGGAGACCCACACCAGGAAAGTGCGGACAGCCAGTGTCCCGAGGATCCCCGGGATTACGGACAGCCAGTGTCCCATCCTGTGAGAGACACTAGAACATGGCAGAGAAGAACAGAGGTGCGCTGTGGGCAGAGGCCCCTGGCCACTGCCAGTTGGCCTGCTTCGTGGGAGAAATGCCCCAGCGGCCAGAACAGGCCCTGGAGTCCAGCAGATGCCTTGCCGTGGGGACTGTGTGCTCAGCACAGGTGTCATGATGTTGATCAGAACCTGGCTTCTTTTGGGGCCCGAGAACTCGGGGTCCTGGGCTGCACTGGTGGCTTGGGGGGCGGGGAAGCAAGGCAGGAAGGTCCCCACGGGGCCCTGAGTCTCCACAGACAGAACTGGGGACAGAGAGGCGAGGAGGCATTGCCTGGGGATGGCTCCAGGGTCCGGCGCCTGGAGAGATGACAGCAGCACTGAGCAAGCGTGAGGACCCCAGAGTCTGGGGTGGGGGGAGGTGCACGTGGCCATGTTTGGGCACCGCTCCCAGGAAATGTCTGCTGGGCGAGGGCGGGGGGTCTTCCTGTCTGCTCTCATCCTGCCCGGGGCTAAGCCCCTTGAGCCAAAACAGGTGCACAGGGCAGTTGCCAGTGGCACCTAGAGGCTCAGCCCAGGCCACCCCTCAGGGACCCCGACCCTGTGACCACACCCCAGCAACACTGAAATTGAGCCTCAGAGGCCCACAGGCACTGCATCTGCCTGAGCGAGGTTGCAAACACAGCACCCCGTACGATCTTGACCGAATGCCAACCATTTGCCGAGAACCTGCTACCTGCCTTGTCCCCACACTCCTCCCCCCTCTTCCACCTTAGGGTCTGCTGCCTGCGATGTGACAAGCAGGGGCCCCAGCCCTGTAACCACCCCCCACCCTCCCTCGGGGGATGCCACACACCAAAGACATCTTGGCTGATGGCGGCCAAAATCCTCCATCACCAGCCTGACTTGCTGTCACCAGTTTCCAATAGGGCAGGCCTGGAAAGGCCCGGAGAGGATTTCCATTTCACCCGCCCCTCCGGCCACTGCCCACCTGGGCACAGACACTGGTGAGCAGGGAGCAGCTAGAGGCAGCGGTGATGATGGGGGCTGAATAAATTATTTAGAGCATCAGCAGAGAGGCCCCGGGGTCCGGAACCACCAAGGGCATAGACGGCTTCCTCAAAGTGGATGCCAACACCCTCTGCAAAGAGAAGGCCTTTCTTTTTTTATTATTTATTTTTGAGAAACAGAGAGAAAGAGAGAGAACCGAAGATCCGAAGTGGGCTCTATGCAGACAACAGAGAGCCTGATGCAGGGCTCAAACCCATGAATGTTGAGATCATGATCAGAGCTGAAATCAAGAGTCAGACACTTAACCACCTGAGCCCCCCAGGCACCCCAAGAAAGGGTCTTTCTGAGCCACGCTTGTCAAACTGCCTCTGGCACCTGGTGCTCAGGGCCAGGAGCCAGAGCTGAAAGGGGCCCCAGCTGTCCGAGTAGACAGAGAAGCAGGCATGAGCCGGCACACACGGAGAGGCACACAGGCTCCGGCTGCACCCACATGGCGCAGAGTGAGGGAAGCTGCAGGCAGCACCCCTCTCGGCCCCCACCCTGCACGGGCCCTCCAGGACCCCATCCAGGAGAGAATCACAGAATCATCCGATAATGGGCTATCTCCTGCCTGAAAGTCCACCTCAGGCAAGGCAGCCATTGCAGACGGAGATCAAAGATCCACGGTGTTCACTGACCTTCAATGACCTTCCATTACCGAAGTTCTCGCTGGGAGGGAGGACCATCAGGAAAGAAAAGTCACAGAGCAAACTGCCAAGAGCACGCATTTCTCAAGCAAGATGGTGAGCTGTCGTGGTGGGGGAGGGGCACCTCCCGGAAGGAGCCGTGAGCGGAGGGACACACCAGGGACCAAACCACATATAAAGGAGCGACACGGTGCATAACGAGAGTCCTGGAGGGGAACATCAGGGAATAAGGGTCAGGGTGGCGGGACATGAGAGGGACCCTGGCCTGCGGGCTCAGAGCTCAGAGGTCACCTGCGTGTCCAAGGCCAGAACCCTCCCCAAGGCCTATTCCAGGGGTAACAGTGAGCGGGAAGGCGGCCCTGGGGGTCACCACACCCACCAGCTCTCCCTTCCCAGGGCAGGATGCCAAGGCCAGTAAATCAGGAGGGCAAATCAAGAGGCCGTCAGAGCCCAGATCAGAAGTCAGCTGCATGAGGGCAAGAAAGGTGCCCAACGATGGGAAGAGACTCTACCTGCTTCAGGGACACATCATCAGGGGAGGGGAGGGGCTGCCTCCCCGATAGACAGTGTGCACCCCGCCCCCAAACAGGTCAGCCCTGCCTGGTCCCCCAGCACCAACAACCTCGTGTCCTTTAAGATGACGGAGCCAGAGGACAGACAACCAGGAGGGACAGAGGGCGTGGCCCTCATGACAGCTTACAAGGCTGAGGTAGGGTAAAGGCAGATGAGGGCATGTGCCAGACCTCACCGCCTTGCAGGAAGGGGGCCCCAGATTCACAACACAGGAAAGACCCCTTGTCTGAGTACAGAAGAGACTGGAACTCAAAGAGACATGAACTGACTTGCCAGCCCAGCTTGGGGACAGTGCCCAGAGGCAGTGTTTTCTGTCTAGTGCTCTGAATCAGGACCACGTGTGTGCCCCCCTTTCTGATGCTCACCTCTGCTCATAAGTAGGGACAGCCCCCAGACAGACAGACAGAGTACATTTGTGAAAAAGGAGAACAATCCTGTCACTCATGTCTTCCTCGGGCCGGGGGAGGAGGGGTGGAACATAGGGAGAGGCCCCCTTGCCCCCGGGCCAGTGCTATCATCTCCCATCCCGGGACACAGCCAACTGAGTTTTGGACTCAGGGGAATACGTCTGGGAACACCTGCTTGGGGGGTTGCAGCCATAAGATGGTCATGCAGAAGGGGCCCTGGTCCCAAACTAGACAGACATCTGACCAGATGACAGTGGACCCCTCGGTGCCAGGATTCTCGAGTTGGACCATCACCTGACTCCGTCCCCTTCTGCCAACACAGGTCAGATTAAAGGAAAACAAATCAGCAAACTGCACACCAAACCATGCAATCGGCCCTGATTCAGGAAGACGCACCATCAGCTCAGCCCTGAACCCATGAGCCCCTCACACCAGCTGAGCCCTTGACCCCAGATGCTGTTCCTGGCTGCGGTTCAGCCTGGTTGTATTGATTTCTTTTTTCCAGAATAACACGTTCCACTTGGTGCTTGACATAAGAAGGGAAACAGAAACAGAGAGAAGGAGTCCACAGGCTGCAAAGCTGCTCCCAGCAGCCAAGGTCTTGGAGAGGCATGGCCAGGCACTCCTCTGCCTCTGAGGGACCCACTTCTGAACACAGCTCACTTCTTCCAGGGCCCTGTGCCCCTGGGCTGTGCGGATCCTGCCACACCTACCAGACTCGGCTCCTCGACCTCGATCCTACAATAGTGGGGACGCTAATTCTAGCAGAGGCGCCAGTGCACAGCCCAGCTCTGAGCCAGCGACATCGCCTCTCCCCTCGGGAGATGACTGACGCCACCTCCCATCTACAGGGCGAAACCATGTACTCCGTACGGCGGCGAAGATGCCAGCTTGGCTCCTTTCGGGACAGCGGCTCCTGGCAGGAAGGCAGAGGGACACGTTCAGTGGTACTGGGGGGCCTCCCGTTCTTGGCTCCGCGCCAAGCAAGGAACTGGTACTCAGCACCGTCAGACGTGTGTGAGGACGCAGAGGAGGGAATTCAAGGCCACGGGTTTGCTCTTCTAAGAGGAGAAGGAAGAGCCGGGGTTCCTGCTCCCAGGTATCCCCCTAGACCAGGGGCCCGGCAGTCTGGGAGACCGCACACTGGCAAGACGCGTTTTTCTCGTTCCTGATTCGCACCCCTGCCGCTCCGTCCTTCCAGGTGAGCACATGCTCCGCCAAATCCCTGCAGAGTCCTCCGCCAAGTGCACCCCATCACAGCCGTGGGCTCAGAAGGCAAGATGTGTGCTGTGCCGTGGAAGCACGCCATGTGGCCCCCGTGGACCGCTTTAATGAAGAGAAGGTGGACACTCTACTCAGGGGCAGTGACAGCCATCACTCAAATAGGCCCGAGCCCAGCACATCCAGCCTCGTGGCCAGAGCACAGCGGCCCCGTATCTGGCAGTGCGAGCTTCCTCAGGACAAGCCAGCATGCAGTCTAGGTGCCAGGAACTAGCCACTGCTTCAGGGGAGGTGAAGAGCTGGGCACTGAGAGCTCGTCAAGTCTCTGTCACCCAGCAGCCACGTCCCCTCCCACACTGGTCTGGTGTTGTCCGGGGAACCACCTCCCTACTCTGAGTGCAGTCCCCGTGGGCGGGTGAATCCAAGTTCTCAGAGACCCTGCGACACTTCTATTCACCTCTCAATGCAGCCAATGGGCACACAAGCCAAGCCGAGCCTAAAAGATTCTCTGTCCTCAGAAGCAGTGATTCAAGGACAGGAGGAGGACCAGTGACCTAAATCCACATTACTCTGTGTGACACGTCTCATGTCCCAGGGCCTCCAGGCACTGTATGTGCATTCCGCCCCCCTTCACAGAAATCCCTCTATTGAGGAGGTGGCCAGAACTGACCCCCAAGAACCTTAGCTGATACATCCCTACATGGAAATCTGACACCAAGTGTCCGGGAAGGCTGTCAGGAAAGAAAAGCCACACGTAAAGAACAGGAAAAGGAAATGTATGTGGTGAACACGGAAGAACCACAGGATTCCAGAGCTGGATGGGACCTTGGAGACCACTTTGTCCAGAGCCTTTGCTTCACACACATGTGCACACTCACACACACACACTCACATGCCCCTGCACACATGGTCACACACACATGCTCACACACCTGCACACATGCTCACACATGCACATGTAGCTGCACACATGCTCTCACACACAACTCTCACACACCTGCACACAGGCATGCTCACACACCTGTACACACAAACACACATGCACCTGCACACACATTCACACATGTACTCACATACACCTACACAATGCTGGCACACACAACTCACACAGCTCCATGCATACTCACACACACCTGCACACATTACACACATATGCACCTGCATGCATGCACATACAATTCACACGCACCTGTACATAAACACTCACGTCTGCATGCATGTTTACACACGCAACTCACACAGACCCACACACATGATCACATATGCATGCTCACATACATACACACTGACATGCACCTGCACACATGCTCACATACATGCACACTCACACGCACCTGCACACAGGCTCACACAGGCTCACTGACATGCACCTGCACACATGTCACATACATGCCCTCATACACACCTGCACATGTGCTCTCACACACATGCTCATGCACATCTACGCACATGCTCACATGCACATTCATATGCATCTGCACACATGCTCACACACTCACACATACCTGCACACATGCTCACACACACTCACATGCACCTGCACGCATGCTCACATACATACATGCACACTCACACGCACAAGGGCACGTGTGTACTCACACACACTCACATGCACACACACCAGGGAGGTGCAGAGACTGCACATCCACATAGCACGTGCAGGAAATCACCAGGCAACAGCAGCACCTGCCCGGATAGCTGCCAGCCCCTTTCCAGGGCATGACTTTTAGTTCTAAAACTGCCAGCCAATGAGGGAAAAGGGTGTCAAGACCAAACACACTTCTCTCTAGTCACTTCTCTACACTCAGCACATATGCTCCATTGGCCTCTGCTCAACTCCTTCGTCACACTCCAGAACCTCCAAAAAGAATCATCCCGGGATGTCACGCTCCAGCGATGATGATAGGGCTGGAGGTTCTGTGCATCTGGTTCCAACCCCAGCTCCAGATAACGACCCCACGTGCTCTGAGAGACCGTCTCCGCCTGCCACCATCACTATCTGCTCCCACTCAGGGTGTCACCCACTCCTCCTGCCTCACAAAATGGCCAGCGTCAGCTTGAGGCCACCAATCGCCCGAGGATCCCTATGCAACGGCCTGCCCAGGACATGTGACAACTGGGCCCGCACTGCTTCCCAGCGAACACACGGCAGGGAAGGAGGGGATGCAGGATCCGCTGTGTCTCTGTTCAGCAGAGATCTAGACACGGTTGGCACAAATGTGTTCTCTCTGGCCCTGGTTTTCTACAGCTGCTGTGAAGCCTCCCCGGCTGACAGCCCCTCTGGACGTGGAGCTCCGCGTCCATGTGCACACACATCCGGGCCCCCGTGCCCACGGCAGGACCAAGGGTGGGTTACAGGGAGCTCCGCATCCACATGCACATACATCCGGGCCCCCGTGCCCACAGCACACCCAGGGTGGGTTACAGGGAGCTCCGAGTCCACGTGCATACACATCCGGGACCCCGTGCCCACGGCACACCCCAGGGCAGGTTACGTCAGGCCTGCAGGCAGGCGGCACTCCAGACCATCTCCACACAGGACTCCCCTCGCACCCGCCCTCCCTACTGCCACTTCTCGCTTGCTCATCTTTGCATCACTGGGCTTTTTCCAGGCCCACAACCCCTGCACTTGCTGATTCCTTTTCTCAATCAGCTCACAGAACACATTTAAATATTTTTTTCATCCAAGAGACAAATGTCTCTATTATATAGGGGACCATCTGGGCTGCTATGGCTAGCTGGCTGTGCTGCTATCAACTCTTTTTTTAGGGTTCATGAATCAGTTGCCAATAAGAAAAAAACCAGGAAGTCAGCTCCAAGATTCTGCGTTCCTCCCCTGCATTTTTCCCCAGCAGGAGAGCCGTATCCCAGCATCAGAATGGACCCTGTGAAGGCGAAAACAGCAGAGATGCCTAAGGCTGCTGTTCTGGAAACGTCAGCCCCAAGTTCTCCTGGCTCTGGGGGCGGAGGGAGGGAGGTGCCGTCAGCCAACCACCCGGCCCTGGGGCCCTCTGGCTGGGCTAAGTAATACTGGGCAGTCTCTGGCAGGCCCAGGATCTATGCCAGCAGGAAGGAACAAAAGGAGGTCAGAGCAAGAGAGGAAGAAGGAAGGGGGGAGCAGGTCCCGGAGCCCTAGACTCTAAGCAGTGGGTCAGCGCAAGGGTTGGTGGGGATTCTGGTTCCAGGCAATGCGCAGTCACATCCTGAGAAGTCTATGAACGGGAAGCCAAGGGACAGAGTGAGGGGGCAGAACATGGATTTGTGGTATCCTGGCCGGAGGTTCCTCCCACGGTAGAAAAAAAGGAGATTGGGGTACTATTCAACCAGAAACGTGTCCTGAGCGCATGTCTAGGGTTTTTACAGACCCTGCAAAGTACTGTTTACAGCTCCATTCTGGCCAGACAGCATCAACCCACCCCCCAACATGGGCATTTCCGGTACTGACCACCTGCAGGCAACCCGGGCCAGGCAAATGTGTCTGCTCAACTGCTCCCACGAAGGCATTCAGCCCAAACCAGGAGCACGTGGGCACTCTCCACCTCCACACCTGCCCACCAACCCTCACCCAGGGGTGGGGGGATGGAGAAAAGCAAATGCATCCTCCCAAAATGTGTGGCTAGGAAACTGTGGGGTTTTCACTGTTACGGAATATTTTGTTGTGCTGGTAACTGTGTGAGAAAGAGAGAGAGACACAGACAGACAAAGGGAAATTACATTCTTTCCAAACCTACTTGTTTTTTTTTTAAACCACTTTTGTGACTCAAGGCAGCTTAAAGGAACTAGAGAATAAAGCCATCCTCCTAATGGGCCCCGTGAGCTGACAGCCGCCTTCTCCCAGCTCCTCCCCACCAGGTGAGCCATCTGGTCCTCCCCTGGGCAGCCAACTCTGCCTCTGCCTTCTCCACAGAGCCGGGCCTGGGTCCTCCTACCTTGTGAAATGGGAAATACGAGTAAGGTTTTAACAAACAACAACATTGTCACAAGATCCCCGGTTCTGGGCTCCTCACTCAGGTGCATTCCTTAGTTGTTAGGCTTATTTCATGGAAAACACTGTTCTCTCGGCCCGATGAAACCCCCAGGTAGAAATGACCGTGGCCAAGGGGTGCTCCCCCAGCGAAGCCAAGAGCCATTCCCGTCAAATGTGTATAACCAGGATCCAAAGCAGAAACTTGACAAAACATTCCATAACTATTTTGTTCTCCTAAAAGACCCGAGGACTCCAGAGGCAGGCGGCAACACGGACCAGACACTGAAGCCCACGAGCAGATGCGGGACCTCTGCGGCTCTGTGGTTGGTCCTCCCCATCTGGGGGGAAGGCGGAGAGAGGCCAGCGACATGGGCCAGACGTCCAGACGGAGCCCAGACCTGGTGCAGCACAGACAGGACCAGAGTCTCTGCCTATAAAGAACAGAATTCCCACTCGATCCTGCGTTTCCGCTCTGGGGCACCAGAGATATCCACACACCTGTGTTCCCAGCAGCATGGTGTGCAAAACTGCCCTGAAGTGGACCCAGGCTTGCATATGCACATGGAAAGCAGAGTTTCGGTTTGAGAGGAGGAAAAGGTTCTGGAAGTGGGTGGTGGGGCAGCTGCATGACGGTACGGACGTGCTCCATGCCCCTTGAAGCAAGCACTTAAAACTGTGTGGAAAATAGTAAATTTTATGTTACGTATATTTTACCAGCATAAAAATAAAAAATAAAAAAAATATTAAAAGATCAGGAGAGCCAGGCAGAGCCCAAAGTAGAAACCTCCAGGCTGGGCGAGGTCTCCATCCTGGGCAGGTGGCTAACGGACTCAGAGAAATGCCAGTGAAGGCCAGAACCAGAGGAAACCGGGGGTCTCGACAAGGCAGCCGGGTTTGGACCAGGCAGTGAAACAGGGGCCACAGGACAGGTGCAGCCATCGGGCTCCACACCCCTGATTGGCACTAGCTGGCCTAAGACAGAGGCACAAGCAGGGGGCCCCCTCACCCTGCCCGTCACAGAGGTGCTCACAGACCCTTTGGTGAGAAGCCAGCCTGGGGGTCAGGTAGTGACAGGAGGCTCATTCTCAGAGCCCCATCACACAGAGGTGCTGAGGCCCGGGGGGAGAGTCAACCCTCTGATAGCGGCCCCACCCCTCCGGCTGCAGGTGGGCCCTCAGGACAGCTGCATCCACTCATCTAGGAGCAGACGAGGCTCAGCCAGGGTACAAGGCATCCACACTGTCGCTGGACAGCTGGGCACTCCCTGGGGGCGGCCACCACTGTCCCCAAAACCACTGGCTCCTGCTTCTTCAAGGGGGGCTTCTGGATTCACAACACAAATGAGGCCACAGAAAGGTGACTGTCATTCCCTTCACGACCAGTCAGAGCCACCAACCACATCAGCACTCCACACCTGTTCATCGTGTCCACCAATGCATAACAGGGACGGCAGGGCCTCTGCTCCCCCAGCTTCTGCCTCACAGACAGCACAGACACGCAACCTGGGGCGCACACTAACCCTGGGTCACATGTGTGCACACTACCTGAGGTCACATGTGTGCACTGACCCTCAGTCGCCTGTGCACAGGGACCTACAAGCTGCAAGATTTTCCCAGGGGTTGCTGCTGAGCCCAAGCAGACTTGACGGTGGCAAGACACGTGGCCACATGCTGAAGACGTGCAGAACTCAGATGCGTGAGACGGCCACGAGCCTCAGAGGTGAGCACATAATGCTCTGTAACAGCCTCTGGCAGAGGAGCCACTTGGCCACCATCCCGGGAGCATGGCTGTGCCCCAGGCCCTGTGCACGCAGGAACGCCAGTGGCTCCGTGACAGCCTCGCAGCTACATCTCGATTTATTATCTTCTTCAGCGTTTGGTGTTTGGGCTTCATTTCAGCGTGTGTGAGACTGTCTCGTGCCTGCCTTGCCTTCTATGTCAAATTAAAAATAAACATCAGCCTCATCGTTGGATTCTGGTTGGTATTCAGAGATCAATTCAGGACTTAATTGTGCACTTGGGGTTTTCAGTAACCTTTATGGGAATTAACCAGATTCCAAGAGGCGTTGACAGAAGTTCCGGCAAGTCTGTTACCCGTGCTCACACACAGAGGTCCTGGCTGCCACCTCTAGTAGACCTCGTGTGCCTGACCACCCAGCTGAGCCAGGACGGGGTGCCTCTTTCTAAGCTAACACAGTCCGCTGCCATTTTCTGAGGGCCCTCCCTCTCCCAGAAGAGGAAGCAAATCAGAAGAAACCCATATGGCAAAAACATCAGGCCGGCACTTAGTGTCTGCCTTATCTGAGCCACAGGGGACAGTCCACACCCAGGCGTCAAGGGAGAGAAGAATGGTGTAGGGCACAGTCACCCATGGTCAAACACGGTGCCACGGGACACCGTGCGGCCGCCATCTCCAAACATTAATCAGCCCAGCCCTGACATCATCCCATCGGAGCCTGGCAGCAACTGGTCCCGACGTCAGCTGTTGAGAACGGCAGTCCAGCGTGGCCCTCCGCCCCAGCACTCAGGCTGATGTGCCCCATCGGGCGTCTCCCCCAGCCCGGGGATTCCGTGCTCCTACCACCCGGGTGGGCCTCCAGGGGGGCCCAGGAACCTGGAATGCTGCTGTAACCAGGTCTGGGAACCCATTCACCGAGTGAGTTTGTTGGCCTGGGTTGGTGCAGTAAGTTACCTGGATCCGACCACGGGGACACTTCACAGAGGGCAGGGGTTATGAACCAGGGTGGCCACTCTGGCCACAGAAGGGCGTACAGTCCAGACACAGAGACAGAAGTGACCGCTGGTCAGAAGGGCGGCAGGGCTCAGACCAGGGGGCCGGACACAGGTGAACACGGGCACATGTAGAGCGTCCCTGGGGGCGGGGACAGCCCGTGCCAGTAGCTGCAAGAATTCAAGAATGTCTGGACCATGGAAGACAAGGAATGAGATCAAACTGTTATCCAGGCTGCCATGAAAACTGTTTGGTGTGAGGGTGACACAGAGAGATCCTGTTAGGGGGTACGAGGGTCACACCTGGTGGCTGGGGTTGGGGGTCAGGGGTCTTCAGGTGAGATTTAACAAAGGATGCTTGTCCAGAAGGGCTCTGAGAGCAACGGCCTGGGCCGGGGCGGAGGGGTGGGTTGGGAAGCAGGGCAGGCAGAATCGGGTGGCAGAATCGGGCAGGTAGAATCGGGTGGACACATACTGACAGGGAGACTGGGCCACCATGGGCAGGTCACCATGGGGGTGAGGAGTGCACAGCCTAGAGTGCGAGGCAGGTGGCCCAACATGCAGTCTGTGGGGTTGGGGGCACAGCATGAGGGGACTGGATAGCCATAGGTCAGTGGAGGCAGGGGAGGAAGAGGAGATGGGGAGGAGCACAGAGGAGGAGGTGGGCCAGCACGTCAAGGCCACAGACAGGCCGTGGGAGACTAGCCGGCTGGCAGCCACCAGAGAAGAGGGCACAAGGCAGGGGCAAGCGAGGAAATAAATGCCTGAAACAAAAACAAGAAGCCAAAGCGGCAAAGCACTAACATCTGCTGATTCCAGATGACGGGACCAGAAGGCTTCTCGGCCACTGCATGTCTGCACATTTGCTACAAGAATAGAAACAGGGAACAGGGAGGCAGGAGGAGGTGAAGGGACTCCTGCCCATGAGTCAGGAGGGTCCCAGACAAAGGGCTCACCTGCAGGCTCAGAGACTCCAGGGGGGAGGGACCAGTGGCAGAGGACACAGGACCTGGGGACAGTGGTGACCCACCGGGTGCCAGCAGGAGGGGCTCCAAGTCTAGGAATGGAGGACAAAAGTGGCAGCAGAGGCGTGAGTCCAGGGACGGGCAGGCGTCCAGGGATCCTGTCATTACTCTGCCCTCTCCATCGGCTCCACCGGAAGTCTTCTGCAGGGAGAGGGCAGGCCCTCAGGGGCTCTGGAAAATATGGCAGAGGCCGAAAAAAACCAGCCAGGATCACCTGATTAAAGGGTCAGGAGGTGAAGCTGAGCCACACATGATCCCACTCCAGTGGCTCTAGGCATGGGCAGACAGCAGACAGGGGCCAAGCAGGTCCCTAGCGGGTCCCTCAGGGACCATGGTCAAAAAGGGGCCAAGAGCAGGGGTGAGAGCTGGCTCCATGGTGAGGTAAGGTGGCACAGGGTGGAACACAGGAAATGGTCCCCATCACACAGGGCTACAACCAGGGCGGCAGAGTGCGTGAGAGCCCTGCTCGCCCCCCAGAAAGGCAGGAGCCACAGAGGGGGCACGAGACTGTGACAGATGCCAGGTCCTGCAGGGACCCCTGGAGTGGCCAACAGGATGTCCCCAGGGCAGTGGGAGCAGGGTGGGGAGGGGGCAGGGCCGCAGACCTGGCCGGAGGGAGAAGAGCGGGCCGTGGGCAGAGGCAGGGGTGCTGGACCTCACGATGCAGGAGGGGAGAGCCCAGTGCGGCTTCAGGGACAGGACAGGCGGACGCTCCAGTCACCTGGCAAAGGTTTCACAAGGGTCTCTGCCTCTACTGTTTGTTCAGCAGCTGGAATGTCACAGTCAGACATCATGGTGGGCCTGTGACACCCCACCCCAGCCAGGCCCTGAACCCCACCGAGCAGTCGGGCTGGGGTTGTGCCTACTTGTTGGGGGGGTCCCTGGCTTCTGCTCCTCCCTCCCCTCTGCCATCTCCCAGCGGGGGACCCCCAGGATGATGCCATAAGCTGACCCCTGCAGGGCAGTCAGCACAGACAGCACACCTGATGGAAGGTGCTCCCTCTGGGAACAGCAGGCACCTGTCCCCATGCTGTGCCCGCCCCCCCCCCCAGACGCGCCCTGTGCCCTGCACCGCTGCCAACGGCCAGTCTTCTGGAACAGCAACAGGTTCCCAAGTTTCCAGGTGCCAAGGACGGCAGAAAACGCGGGTGCCCAGCCCCCCCAGGGGCAGTCCCTGAGAAGCAGCCAGAAGCCACATGAGAAAGGAGCTCCCCGAAGGCCAGAAGTGTGTGCAGCCCAAGGAGAACGAGAAGTTACCCCACAGGGACTCGCTGAACCCCTCGCACACACCAAGCACCATCCCCGCTCTGGACAAACACGGTGACCCAGAAAAGGTGCTCGTGAAGCTTCCTTCCTGAGGCAGGAGCTGGGGAGGCATCCACACCGCTTGCTGGGGACGTCAGGCTGCCAGAGTGGGTGGGCTGTCCTGGACAGAACAGCACAGACCGTGTGAGGCACCCTCATCGGAGCAGACCAAAACAGGGCCTCAAAAACACAGGCTATATAGACCCCAGGCCCCCTAGCATTTCACATAAGCCACTTCGTGTTTCTAAATGGACGCCTGGAAACCCTGAGAGGCTGACTCGGTCCCTGGGGCTGGACCTGTGACAGGCGGCTGGCTAACAGGTTCAGGCGCCAGAACATTCTGTCCACAACACCGCTTCCTGGTAAACACGTGTTTCGATCCTGTGTCAGGGCCGTGAAACCTCTCCCGCTGCACACACTGCCAGGAGCCAAAACAAGTATTATCAGAATCAGTCTTATTCTATCAAAACTCAAGAGTTCTTAAAAGTGACTCTATGTATTAAAAAAAAAAAAAAAAAAACCTTTAGGGGCACTTGGATGGCTCAGGCAGTTAAGCAACCAGCTTCGGCTCAGGTCATGATCTCACGGTTCATGGGTTTGAGCCCCATATTGGGCTCTGTGCTGACAGCTCGGAGCCTGGAGCCTGCTTCGGATTCTGTGTCTCCCTCTCTCTCTGCTCCTCCCCTGCTCTTGCTCTGTCTCTCTCTCGATAATAAATAAACATTAAAAAAAAAACCTTTAAAAGCTAAAAACCTGAAAATGAATCTTTGACTTTTCAAAGACTCCTTTCATCTGTATTTATATAAACGTGACAATCGGCAAAAGGCTAAACCAAGCTGGTGTGGGGACATCTCATGCCAGGAGACGCTGCTCATTTTATCCTGGCTGGAAGCAGACATCAGTCTGCCTCTGAAACCCTTCCCCACTCCTTTGCTCCCTTCTAAACACCTAGAGGCAATTTTTTTTTAATACACAATGTTTGGATGAAGAAACACCCAAATCCTTTCTGGAGAATGAAATTAACAGTGATTCTGTTCCATCTACATCCCTGTATTTTTGAAATTTTCCACAAGGAGCCTGTATCACTTTATAAGCAGAAAAACTGATTTTTTTTTTATAGAATGAAACAGAATCTCCTCCTTTTAAAGGGGATATAGAACATGTTAAGTGTCTTTGTTATTATAATTCTAACTACAAATTCTAGCTCCAAATATTTTATTTATACAGAGAAAGGTAATCCTCTGGGTAAAAACAGGATCCACTATTGTCAAAGTTAAACACGCCAAAGATAATAACTACAGTTAAAAAAAAGGACTTGGTCACACCAGGCTCGGACTCGGCTCCAATCCCAGCTCTGACACACACAGGCTGTGTAAGTTTCATGACCTCTCTGATCCACAGTTCCCTGGTCTATAAAATGTCTGCTGAGAGGAGTAAAGGACTTCGGGACCGTAAGACGACTGTGTGCCTCCAGGCATACAAAGCCAGACACACACACCCTGACACACACACACATACACACACAACCGCAAAACAAACCCTCACTTACATTCTGTACACTCCAAATGTGGCAAATAGTGGCTGATGTAAAATTAACCGGTAATTCAAAATATTTTCATTTGAAAACAGATGCAAATACATTTTCAAAGCAAAACATAAGACTTGAAAGCAATGTGCTAAGGCCACAGCCACCCTTCCTCCCAGGCCTCTTGTGGGAAGTAAACAGTCAGTGCCTAAAACTGGCCTGCTGTCCACACTTAGTGCGTAGTAGTTACCACGATGACCCCTAAGCAGGCGTGCACCATTAAACAAGAAAAAGGTTACGTCTACGAAGACGTCTTACAGCCCAGACCCAACAATGGGGCAGCTCTTTAGCTGCGGTGCCCAATTCATTCCCGGGGATGTTAACATATGCTAAGCGATCGATATGCCTTATCAGATCAAAAAATATGTGAAGAAGATAAGAAAGCAAACCACGGCCTACCCGAGAACTAGCTCTCCTAAATTTTCCTTGAAGTAATTACCACCATCTACGCAACACCCACACATACAACATGTGCATCCATTTTTCCTTTCAATGTTCAGCAGCCCAATCAATGTGGGGAGGCTCCGGCCTTTTGATCTGGAGAATGGGGGAAGGAATAAACACAACAAAGAACAAGAGGCTAGAGACTCTGGAGTGCCTCCTGTAACGTGAATCCAAAGAGCACAGATTCTTTCTATTATTAGAAACTGGAATCTTGCCACTCCCACTGGGGATCTGGTCAGGACCTGACAACCTCCAACCAGCCCTGGACAAGGGGGTGGGCGCTGGGGACCCAGCTAGTGGGGGCCGTGGGTGGATGGCAGCACCCGGCTTTGATTCACATGTCTACTAGTTAACGGGCAGCACACACCATCCATTTAATTAACCTGCTCTTGAATTATTTATTATCTTCCCCCTGAGTGAGAGCAGATTATTCTTGCTGCTTACCCTCTCTGCTTCAAGGGTTTGTTCAGACCACTCCAATCCTGGCAGTGTGAGAGTCTCTCGCACCTGCCACCCTCTGGCCACGGCAAAAACATGAAGAAACAGCAAGTGAAGTATTTCTCAAAGAATGAGCCTTCTGAAATACAGATAGCCCCCCAAACCCAAGGAAGCAGAGAAAACTCCCCTGAAGCCATAAGTACATCTGTGCTGCCCTGTTTGGGAGTGATCTGCCCCGTGCCCCTTTTCATTCTAAATCAGGGAAAGTTTCATTCCCCAGGAACAACTGTCAACAACTTCTGGGCTGAATGCTGCAGCCATAGACCCCGGGTCCTGAGGCCGAGGAGAAGCCACAAAATCCCATCACTTCCCACTGCAGGATTTTTAATCTGCCTTGAAATTCTTGTGTCCAGATTCCTTCTCCCCACCTCCCTAACACCCCCCCTCCCAGATTCCCAAACCTACTGATGCACAGATTTGCACATCCAGACGCAAGGGGAAGGCTGGGGACCTTCCAGGTCAAGCATCTTCCCTGCCGCCAGGTCCCTGTCCTCGCTCTCAGAGAGCCTCAGCCAGGGGCTGCGCTAGCCTAGTGACATCTCAACATAAACCTCCGCTCTAGAAACCACTCCTACAAAACACCAGCACCCACCACCCCGCATCCCTTCTGGTCGGCTTCCGGGCATGGGCCCCTGCAGGCGTGCTCTGCAAGGCTCACCAGGAATGAGCCTCCGGGAATCCGTCCCGGGGTCCCTCAGCGCCTCCGGGCTCGCTAGACGGGCCGGCTGCGCGCCGCGGGCTCGGTCCCCAATTGCCGACCTCACCGTTTCCCTCTGGCACCAGCTCCCCGCGTGCGAGGGCGGGGGGTCTGAGGGTGGTCGACTGGCCAAGCGCGGCTTGGTCTCCGCACTGCGGCCTCACCCTGCCCCTACTCAGAAGTGCTCCACGCCCTGGACCCCCGCGTAGCCTGGAGGGGGGCGGGACGCCGGGCACGGGCAATGTGCCACCTGCGGGCGTCTTGCAGGAGCTGGTAGCAGCGGAGGACCGGGAAACTCGCCGCGGGACAGGCGACCCCCACCTCCGGTCTCCTGCCCTCCGGGCCCGCCTCGCCCGGTGCCCTCTCCCACGGTGTCTCCAAACGAGTCTGAGCCAGATGCTCACACGTTCGGTGTTAGTTGTTACAGTTACTTAACTAACTACCGGGCGGCAACTGCAGTCAGGGAGGAGCGGGCTAGGCGGGGGGCGCAGCCGAGCGCCCCGGGCCCCGCACCAGTTGCAGGGGAGGCTCGCCCGGGAACCTGCGCTCCCCCCACCCAGCAGCCGGGCTCCAAGGGCGCGCGGGGCCCCCGGGTCGGGACGCCGCCACCTGTCCTCTGTCCCGGATCCAGAACGCAGGGGCACTGCCGGCTGCTCGCGCCCCGGCAGGTGCACTTCAGAGAAGCCGGGAAGGGGCGGACGGAAAGAGTTAGAAGCCGCGTCCGGTTACTCACATGCCAGATGGCGAAGAAGATGAGTGCGGCGCACAGCACCAGGGACAGCATGTAGCAGAAAGCGGCGAAAGTGAAGGCCATGGCCGGCGGCGGGGCCTCGGAGGACCGCGCTCCCTCCCGGAGGGGAGAGGGCAGGCAGGACCAGGTCGGCACCCCAGCGTCAAGGCCGGCGGCTGGAAGGAGGCAGGCCCGCGGGACACTCTCGGTCAGGGGCGGCGAGCACTCGGCGGACGACAGCAGCCAGAGGGCCCCCGAGGCAGGGCAGAGACGGCGAGGGCCGC